>NC_046159.1:47592433-47892433 GCF_011064425.1 Rattus rattus
AGGAATATTGAAGAACTAGCGTGTGGTAGAAATTGGTTATAAGGAGTGGAGGAGAGCCCGTTGGGAGTCTGTGTGGAACTGGAGTCAGTCAGAAGGACAAGTTCCTCCCTCTCTTCTTGTATCTCTGTCTTGGCTTTCTTCTTCCTTCTTGCCGACTGCCCAGACAGTAAGTCTGAAAAAGGTCTCTCACAACCGTCCCCAAGGATCACTTTTGGTTTCTGAGACTCTGAGGTGTTTCTGTTTTTGGACCATGTTCTCGGTTGCACCTTGGTGTGGTAGGAGCTAAGGGAGAAGCCACACAGGGCAGGACAGGATTTAGGTGGTTGTTGAAAGGATGCTGAAGACTGTGATATAATGTGAAATGCCCAGGAATTCTCTAAGCTCCCGTGTGCCTCGTGTCTGTCCTCTGGTGTATCTGCCTGGTGCTCCTTCTGTCCACTGCCTCTGGGCCTGTTAGGTGACAGCACGCTGACCCTGGACTTGTGCTGTCCCTCTCTAGTGAAGTCCATCTTACCTGGGGTTATCTTCTGAAGTCAGCAGGTGAAAATTGTGTCAAGTTATAGTTCTCTTTGACAGCCTTGGACATCACCAGTTCATGAGAAGAGGTGCTCGGTTCTTGGGCATGTGGGGACAGATGTTAAAAGGCAGGTTCATAGCCCCTCCCCACCTGCTCTGTCTGATGCCAGCAGTAGTGCTGAGAACGTGCGTGCGTGCGTGCGTGCGTGTGTACGTGTGTGTGTGTGTGTGTGTGTGTGTGTGTGTGTGTGTGTGTATAGACCAGAGGACACCCTCAGGTGTCATTACACCGTATCCTAACCACCTTGTTTTTGAGATGTGGTTGCTCACTAACCTGGAACTCACCACATAGGCTCTATTGAGTGGCTGGTCAGCTCAGGGTTCTTCCTGGGGATTAAGGCTGTGCTTTGCCCCATCAATTTTTCCTTTCCTTTCTTTTGTTCTTGTTCCCCCAATACATTCCCCTCATTGCCCCCCATATTCCCCTGCACTGGGGTCAAACCTTGGCAGGACCAACGGCTTCCCCTTCCACTGGTGCCCCAACAAGGCTATTTTCTGCTACATATGCAGTTGGAGCCCTGGGTCAGTCCATGTATAGTCTTTAGGTAGTGGTTTAGTCCCTGGAAGCTCTGGTTGGTTGGCATTGTTGTTTTTATGGGGTTGCAAGCTCCTTCAACTCTTTCAATCCTTCCTCTAATTCCCCCCAAGGGGGTCCTATTCTCAGTTTGGTGGTTTGCTGCTAGCATTGACCTCTGTATTGGACATGCTCTGGATGTGTCTCTCAGGAGAGATCTATATCTAATCCCTTCCCGCATGCATTTTCTACCTTCATCAATCTTATCTAGTTTTGGTGGCTGTATATATATGGGCCACATGTGGGTCAGGCTCTAAATGGCCATTTCTTGAGTCGCTGCTCCAAACTTTGCTTCCAAATGCCCTCCTATGGATTTTTCCCCCCTTTTAAGGAGTGGGAGCTTCCACATTTTGGTCATCCTTCTTCTTGAGCTTCCTGTGGTTTGTGGATTGCATCTTGGGTAATTCGAGCTTTTTGGCTAATATCCACTTGTCAATGAGTGTATACCAAGTGTGTTTTTCTGTGATTGAGTATCCTCATTCAGGATGATATTTTCTAGTTCATTCCATTTGCCTATGAATTTCATGAAGTCATTGTTTTTGATAGCTGAGTAATATTCCATTGTGTAGATGCACCATATTTTCTGTATCCATTCCGCTGTTGAAGGGCATCTGGGTTCTTTCCGGCTTCTGGCTATTATAAATAAGGCTGCTCTGAACATAGTGGAGCATGTGTCTTTGTTGTATGTTGGAGCATCTTTTGGGTATATGCCCAGGAGAGGTATAGCTGGATCCTCAGGCAGTTCAATGTCCAATTTTCTGAGGAACCTCCAGACTGATTTTCAGAGTGGTTGTACCAGTCTACAATCCCACCAACAATGGAGGAATGTTCATCTTTCTCCAATTCCTCACCAGCATCTGCTGTTGCCTGTGTTTTTTATCTTAGCCATTCTGACTGGTGTGAGGTGGTATCCCAGGGTTGTTTTGATTTGCATTTCCCTGATGACTAAGGATGTTGAACATTTCTTTAGGTGCTTTTTGCATTTTCTTTTCTACTTTAAGCCAGAGATGCATGTGTTAACCTCACAGATGTGATCAGTCCGTCCACATTAAGTTTTGAGGATCACTAATTTTTAGGGAAAAGTTGCTTCTTCTACATTAACAGTAAAGTTTTAAAGCCAAGATTGATGACCCAAGTCTGTAATCCTAGCACCAAGAGGCTGAGACAGGAGGGTCACTTACATTTGAGTGTGTTCCACTAAAAGAGTGGGACCCTGCATAAAAATCTTAATTCCCAACGAGGGGTGGGGGTGATATGCCTCCGCGGCAAAGTTACCGTGGCAAGCCTTGTGACCTGCGTTTCATTCCTGGGACTCAAGTTTTATTAGGAGATAATAGACTTCCACTCGTGGTCCTCTGACCTGTGTGAATGTGCTGTGGTGTGCCTCCTCCAGTGAATGAACAAACAAAAGCCTGAAGGCAAAAGAAATACCAGGAAGAGTAGAGCTTGCAATCCCAGATCATGATGTCCCTTTCTCTTGAATAGTTGATGGCCAAATGTGCTAAGAGCTAAGGGCTTTTCTGTGCTCACCATGGGCTAAAGTCACCTAAATCCATTTTGGGGGACGGTGAACTCTACAGAAGTGGTTTCTGTTACTTCGTTTGAGTTTCTGTCATCTCTTCAGACTAGCCAAGTCTTCTACCTTGTGTCTGCAGAGAGTAAGATGGCGCTGGAAATGTGTCTGGAAGGTGCTTTACCTGTCATGCCTTCTACATCGGAGTTCTCGGGCCCTTAAAAAGCATCCAAAAATTTATCTTGTAGGATTACAGAGAGGAATTCCACTTTATTTCATATGGTACTTCATGTGTCTTTAGCTGCCTCTAATTGTTTGATAAATTACTAGCATGTGTTAACTCCCAGGACATTCGGATGTCCACATTATTGGTTAAAGGCTCACCGGGGTGCTATCCCTTGAGTTGTCTAAATATGACTCCTTCTCACTTTTTCTCACAGATGAGGCGTGGACCTCACTAGATTGTGCTCCCCCACCCTCTAAAAAGTGTTTGCTTAAGAACGAGTCATGAAGTGATTGCCAGATGCCAGCGGTGGGTTGCAGTGGCCAACGTGAATTCAGTCTTCCCTAAGGCGTATTTTGTTCTAGGTAGAAGGAGAAGGGTGGGGCTTTGGGGAGCTGGGAGAAGCAGTTTCTCTCTGCTTTTGTTGCCAAAAGCAGCAGCAAGAAAAGCCCCACCTTCTCTTCACATCCAAGCACTGGGAGGCTCAAGTTGGGAGGGTACTTTTCACAACACCTAGAGATTTAGTAAGTGCGTTATTTTTAAAAATTTCTAACTTAATGAATCCCAGACAGAACCAAATTGCGTGAATGCACACATGCACACATGGGTTTATAGAAGTTAAAAGGTGATGTCCAATATTTTTCTCTTAGCCTTCCCCCTTGTTTTTTTGAGACAAGATCTCTTAATGAACCTAGAGCCTGCTGATTTGGCCAGGACCCAGCGTCTCTCTCTGTCTCCCAAAAGCTGGGATTGCAGGCATGTGCTACCTACCATGATTGGCTTTTACTGGTGTGATGGAGTTTTGAACTCAGGTCCTCATGCTTATGTGACGAATACTTTACTGATTGAGGCGCCTCTTCAGCCCCTGCCATATTTGGTTTTTGGGGGGAAAAATCAACTAGGATTTGTCTTGTCAACCATTTTGAGTGAAAACAAGACACGATGAAATGAAGTGAGATGCTTGACCTGTGGGAAGGGCTCTGTGTGTTTATTAGCCACTGCTTGAGTGTGAGAGGGAGCAGGGCTGCCAGACTTCTGCACTGTCCTGGAGGACCCAGAACTTCATAAAATCAACAGCAACGACAACAACAAAACCCAAAACAACATAAAGCGATAGCAGCAGGAAATAAAAGGGAAGGGAGAACGAAGCCCATGGAAATCACACAGATGTCGGTGGTTTTTGTTGTTTTTTTTTTTTTTAAAGATTTATTTATCTATTTAATGTATAAGAGTACACTGTCACTATCTTCAGACACACCAGAAGAGGGCATCAGACCCCATTACAGATGGTTGTGAGCCACCACGTGGTTGCTGGAATTTGAACTCAGGACCTCTGGAAGAACAGTCCATGCTCTTAACTGCTGAGCCATCTCTCCAGCCCCCTTTTTGTTTATTGTGGGTGGTGGATATGGGTGTTGCTTGTGCACATAGTGGTATGTAAGGTCAGAGGGCAACATGTGGGAGTGACAAGTCAGTCTCTATTTTCTTTGTGTGGGTTGAGCTTGGGTCATCGGGCTGGTCTCCAGGCACCTTTACTTGCTGAGCTGCCTCTCCATCTCCCTAGTAGCTTCTTTCCAAGAGCAACTGACTGACAAGGGTGTTGGCAGCCGAAAGTGGCAAGCCCTTCTCAGGTGACCTTGGGAGGTGATGTCTTTGCAAACTCTGCCTTTTTAGGGTCTACAAAGGATACTAAGCCTCCACTTGGACTGCAGTCTCTTACTTTGGCTGACACTTAAAGAAATTGTGTTTGTCCCAAGATGTACGCAGAGTAGAGTGGCTGGCACGGACAGTGGTCTCACTCATATCTGCACTCTGGTTTATCTTTATATTTGTTCGTTTTACTTTTTGAGACACGTCTGTTGGATTCTAAGTTAGCCTTCAACTTCCTATATAACCACGGATGACCTTGAACTTCTGATCTCTGGCAGACATCCCTGCCTGCCTGGGGTCACAGGTTTCCATCTCCATTCTCAATGCACCTGCTGCTCGATGTGAGCCTCATGTGTGTTAGGCAAACACTACTGACTCAGCCGTCTCGACTGCCCCTACACTCAGGCCTACATACGTGGAAGTGAGGGGCAAGTTTCAGTGGTGCTGATCAAATGTTGCTCCAGGGGGAACTCTCGACTACAAATAGGTAATCAGAACAGATAATTGATAACAAAGAACAGGGCTGTGCTGGAGCCTGCGTGAGCATGGGACGGAAGGGTTAGCATATATTGACTGAACTGATCTTCTTCATGGGCCACCTGACCCTCCTGAGATGGTTACCCAGCCCTAGACCAAACCTCCGGTCTGCTAGTTCAGCACTGAGCCAGTTGTAAACCGTCAGTGGTTTAGTGCGTGCTTATAATACACAACCACTGGGGCGGATCCTGAGACTCCCTGGTCAGCTAGTCTGGCACATTGGTGCACTCCGCTCCCTCTCGCAGAGGAGGTGTGTGGCCTGGGCTCTACACGTGTCCACTACACACGTATGGGACTATACCTAGATGAGAGGCCAGG
Source organism: Rattus rattus (assembly GCF_011064425.1). Taxonomy (NCBI): domain Eukaryota; kingdom Metazoa; phylum Chordata; class Mammalia; order Rodentia; family Muridae; genus Rattus; species Rattus rattus. Next base: position 47,597,825 of record NC_046159.1, read on the forward strand.
CTGTTGTTTAAGGATGGAGTATCAGGCCTCAGTAGCCTCTCTGGATACACACCTTCCAGGCGTTTAGCACCCCGGAAGCTTTCCAAGCCTGTCCTTTTGGATATTGATGGATATTTCAGTATGGTGGTATGATAGAGTACTTTCCTGGCCATTGGCGCTCAGCTCAACCTAAGTCCAGCCTCCTTCAGGGGTCAGGGGGCAGGGGGCAGAGCTGAAAGTTCCTATCCTTTCATTGGTCTCCTTGGTAGGCAGCGGCATCTCCAGAGGGCGTTAGAGTCTTCTGTCTGTTAGCATGTGAAACCAAGTAGCTTTGGAGAATCTACCAGAAACAGAACAAACTCCAAGTTCTTAGCTTGTCACCGACATCTTAACACTGTTTTCCAGAAGTAGGTCAAAGAATCAGGAGTCAGACAACACCCATCTTTGCTACGGATGAGTGTCCCTTGTCCAAGTGCTTGGGATCAGAAGTGTTTGGAATATTTTGGGGGGAATATTTGTGTAGGCTTACTGGTTGACATATTTATTCTGAAAATCTAAAACTTTGTGAATGTTTATCTGATTCTCAAAGTGTTTTAAATCTCAGAATTTTTGGATTGGATGTACTCAGCCTATATATCCTGTGTGTGTGTGTGTGTGTGTGTGTGTGTGTGTGTGTGTGTGTGTACATGTTGGTGTGTCAATTTGGGCATATTGGATGACATGTATATGCACACATGTGCATGTGTGTGTAAGCCATAGGTAACCCCTGGTTACCTATGTTGGTATTTGGGCACCATCTACCTTGATTTTTTTTTTTTTTGAGACAGTGTTTCTCATTGGCTTGCAACCCACTGAGTAGGGATACAAGCTGGTGTTACAAGTGCATGCCACTGCGTGCCACCACACCCAGATTTTCTATGTGGGCTATTGAAATCAGACTCAGGTCTTCACGCTTGCGCAGTGAAGCCTTTACTGATTGAGTTTTCTTCCTAGCCTTCACTATGGCTTTCTTTCCGACATTGGTTTAACTTAGTCATAAATGTGAGTTGGATGGTTTGGGCTGAGGTGCACCTCACATTGACATGGATCAACAGGCTGAGACCCGTGAAAAGGTCTGAAGCCCTCTTCTGATTCACCGACTGAAAACTTTTGGGAAGCCATGTCAATACACAACCCATGAAGAAGGGTTAGGTGGGAGAAGAGAAATGTGACTGTTCACAGGCTGATGTCAATGTCAGGAGGTTTGATTTTTGCGTTATTTATTTATTTTTTTTAATCCAGCACAGAAAAAATCTCCTGTACTGAAAGCCAGACTGTGTCTTACAGACATCGTACACCAGTTGGGGCAAAGTTTTTGCCTTATAAGGCATTTTCTTACAACACCAGAAATGTTTCTCTGCTCAGCATTGCTGCTTCTAGTCACACATTTCACAACCATTATTTGTTGAAGATGCTTAAGCCTCAAAGACCCTGCGAGGAAACAGCCAGCGAAGGATGCTGCCCTTGCCTAGTGCCTGGTTCTGCCCCTTCCTTCAGGTCCAAGTGACTTTTTAGGCTCTTTGCAGTCTCCTCTTCCTTTTGGGTGGGCTGTCACACCGTTTCTCAGCTTGCTTACCCCATTCCTCGTATTCATGAAGTCCAAATCCTTTATTAATTTTCTTTTTGCCCAACTAAAGTATTTTCTTTTTCAAATTGCCATCCCTCCCTCCATAAATTAGGGTAAATGAGTCTGAATCACGAACTTCAAATTAGTCCGTGACCTTCGCGTTCCCTGGCAGGGTTGGAATAGAATGCCTGCACCCCACATATTTTGATACTATGAGTAATTGTGGAGGACAGCAGAAGGTCAAACATTATTTATTATTTCTCTGAGTTGGCTTGATGGCAATCACAGCTCTGTAGAAGTCAATCAAATCTCTTGATAATTCTGTTTAGGCAGTATATAATTAGGCATTTAAAATTAGTGAAGTGTCTGTTTTGCTATGCATTACACATTCTCTATGGGAAGCATGTTTACCAGATGACTTTGGGGCCATCTTTTAACTCAGCTTGTCCCTCCCCACCACCACCTCCTTCTTTGCCTAAGCTGAGAGTTTGAAAGTTAGGAAATTCTTTCTACTTGGCTTATCTGTTTGCAAGGGATTTATGAGAGTCGTGTTTGTTTAACGCTGTGGAGTGATGGAGGGTGTAAGCACAAACACGTTTTCAGAGAGGAACACAAAGGAAGGTACAGAATTGCACGCATTGTCAGATGTGTGAGCAAGACAGTGGGGCGTCTATGCACAAAGGGGTCCTCTCAAAGGGGTCCCCCTGCCCCTGCGTCTTTATCTCATGAAGACATCAAAGTTTTTTTTTTCCCAATGACCCTGGTTGTATCATTGCAGACTTATCTGTAAATTAAAATGGAATAGGGAGAAAACCGTAAAGCCAATTGGGTAACTATCACCTAGAAGGGAACTCTTCACTCAAATCACTCTCGGTTTCACAGAGAGAAATAGCTGAAAGTTGGGGTTTCCTTGGGATTCCATTCGCAGTTACTTGTCAAAGAACACAATAAACACAAGTTATTTTTCTCTTCTTTATTGCACTGCACATATTTCTTCCGCAAGGCAGGGGGATCTTAACTATCCTTAGACCACTGAGGCAGTGCTGGGTGTTCCCTAAGCACAGAAGAGGTGTACAATGGTTCTAATTCTCTTCCCCTTGGCCATTTTTAATGTGCCATAAGTGACAAATACACGGGGTTGGGTTTGAACCCAGGTCTGCATGCTCCTTGACTTCTTTCGCTTCGTTTCGATCTTTAGCATATGAAACTCCATTTCTTGTGAGAGATCACACAGTCTTGTACCTGGGCTGTGAACAGTAACATCTTGATTGGTTAAAGACTTGGTCTGAGCCTCAGAGGTAGGGAACAGATCTTTGTCTCATACTTCTTTCCAGTCTACTGGGTGAGAGGGAGCCGCTGGAAGGCAGGGTTGTGCCTTTTTTAAAAGAAAAAAACAAAAAACTAGTTGATCTTGCTTATGAGGGTTGGGACGTCTATTAGCTGTCTCAAAGTTAATAACCATTGCTGCTCCCGTCCTGGCATTGCCTGCTGGTCATAAATCACCCGTTGTTCCTTTCCTGACCTCTCCGGTGTGAAGTTCTGATTGCTGCATGCACATGCGTGCTCGGATGACGGGTGAGTAGAGGCTTGTCAGTACTTTGCCTGGGACGTCACAGAGGAAGGAGAACACTTTTTTTTTAAACTCTACACAACACCTTGTGCTCAGTGTCTGCACAGAGCTGGTTCCTCTTCCTAATTCACACAAATGTGTGGTGGGATAGCCTGGACCTAGAAGGCCGTGCAGTGCATGTCCATAACCAGTTGGTTCCGACACTATTACTGAATGGTAGGACCTAAGATGGTTTATTTACCTCTTAGCACCCCGTGTTTCTGCTTTGAGTGGGATTGTTTTACTATATTAACCCCCCCCACACACACACACACAGCCGCGGTGTTTGGTCTGTACAGGTTTCTCTAAGATACAGACTTTGTATTGAGATGGCCACTGATTATAAGATCTTGTTTCTACATCCCCTTTGGAGTTTTCACGTCTCCTCTGGTAGAGAATTGCCTTGCGTCACATGAAGGATGGAGTCTGAAGTCTTTAGTTTTACGTGTTTGGCACTGGAATCTGAGTGATCCGGAGGGAAGGGGCCACGCTGGCCCTGGAGAGTACTGTGTGTCATGACTGCTGCAAGTTCGTACAGCCTGTTGGCTCGTAGTAGATGCCACTAGTATGCTGGTTCCTAAATTAATAATTTATTTGAATGTGCTGTTTACCCTTCAATCGGAAGAAGCGTTGCGTCTGATCCTTGAGGTTAGAAAATGAATCACTGGCTAGTGTAGAAAGTGACGGCAAAGAATACCGCAAGTGTCTGGAGCCATTGTGAGAGGAGGAGGGATGGGGCTTCCTCATTCCCTGCCATTCACAGGCTTAAGCAGACCTTTGTCCGTCCACCATGTGCCCTGGGGCTCTCAGCAGTGACTGGGTATGAGCATCCCTTGGGAATTTTCCCCACAGTGTCCATTCCATGGGACACCAATCTAGTTTCGTTCACAGGAAGGCTCGAAGTACGCGTTTTTAAAAGTTCCCCCAGTGACCAGCCAGCTGATGGAACGGCTGCCTTTATTCACTGTTACCCGGCATGCGTCTAGATGGAAGGCTAGAGAATTTCTTAATGATAAGCTGCTCTTGCTCTGTAGTGGCCCGTGGTCTCCGTCCATCGCTGTGGCCATAGAAGGACAGGCGTCCGTTTCAGCGTGGATGTTTCCTTTCATTCCCTAAAATGAATTTTTTTTCTGCCCCAGTTTTGGTGAAATTATGTATCACTTGTGATAATTCATTTTAAAAATTCCTGAGCTGTGTGGCGCACTTTCATGAAAATTCATTTAGATAAAATTAGATATTATTGTTTAATGAGGTGGCATTTCAATTCAGACCTTGCATCAGGCATATACCACGAGTTCTTTATGGAAGAGCTAGGTTCATTTGAGTAATAAAGGCTGAATCATGGGGGCTTTAATTCTTAATCGCTGTGAGGATTGTTATCCGTGGGATGTGAGCTGTCTTAGTGGCATTCAATCAAGTGTCCACTTAGCCATGACTGGAAGTAATTGCTCCCAAGTGGGCTGCCTGGTGACCTGTTAATACTTGTGTTGACCCTGTGACCTTGTCTGCCCCATTGTTTAGGATTTTATAGCAGGCGAGTCTGCATTTTTCTGGGGTCAAGTAGATATCTCGAGGTCAAACATTTTCTGATTACCACGGAGAGTCCACACTGTATGTACCCCAGAAGCCCCTGCACCATGACTGTTAATCTTCCTGCTTTGTAGTGGAACACGGGCAGTTTGAAAATTGTCTCTCCCCAGCCTGCATGTAAACAGTTTAATATTTTACGGAAAGAACTTCATCTTGTAAATTAGGTATGAATAATACATTTGTAATTACTTCTTGTGTCTTTAAACACTTGTGTCTTAATTGGCTTGCTTTTTTTTTTTCTTCCTTTTTAACATATTTGCATTTGCTGGCAAGTTGAAATTAACTCCTGTGGAAACCCAGCTAAGGATCCATGGGATCCTTGGATCTACTGAGACACAAAACCTGACGGTTTTGGGGAGATGCTTTTGTTCTTGCCTTTAAGCACCTGTACCTGACTGGCAGTGAGCCTTTGGTACACCTTTCCAGAAAGATGTCTCCTGTCCATCCACTCACAAGTTGAGACTTTTCCTGGCTGAGGCTGTCTGTACCCTTTGCTTTTCGAGGCCACTGTATTATTTCACCTTTCTTTCTGTTGGTAGGTAGTATAATAAATCTCTTTCTAGTTGTAACCTGGACACATTCCTCCCTGTCTGTGACGAGTTAGGTAACCCGAGTTGGTGACATATCTCTCAGCCTTGTGAGTCATCTTGGTTCTTGGCAGCTGGGTCTGCCTCTGGATTCACAGGCTGCTGCTGAGGGGATGGGGGAACTTGGAGGGTGAGCCCAGGCGGATGCAGGGCACGGCGCTGCACATTAGCGCTCCATAGCTGTATCCCTGCTTTGCCCTTCGCTCCTTCACACAGTAGGATTTCTAAAAATGCTTATGTGGAGAAATACAGGCCGAAAACCTGACAGCAAGAAGAGAAGGCAGAGCCTTGTGGATGATGTATTCAGCCTGTCAGTTAAAGTGACCCGGATATCAACCCAAACTAAGAGACGGGTGTTTTATTTGCAGAGATACTCACTGTATGCTAGGCTGGCCTCAGATTCACTGTGTCTCTCAGACCCACCTCAGTTGTCTTCTTGTCTTCATCCCCTACTGGTTCTTCTTTACTGCGGAGTCAAAGAAATATCTGAACCACTTTGTTAATCTAAAGTCAACACACACACACACACACACACACACACACACACACACACACACACACACACACACCACGCACACAGACACACTTTCTATTTTGTCAGGTTTTTTTGTTTTGTTTTGTTGTTGTTGTTCTTTTTGGTCAGTGTCTTCCTACGTGTCTCTGGCTGGGCTAGAACTTGAGATCATCTTGCTTCAGCCTGCTGAGCATTTGAGCTTAGGCATGCTCGTCATTCCGCCTGGCTTAGAAGTAAGATGTATCATCTCACCTGTCTGAGCTGATGCCTGGGGATTTCCTGGTATTTTAAATGTGCATATAGAAATACGCATGCACTCGTAGAAACATACGGAGAAGTCATTTCTAACTTAGGACTCTCTTTGTCTCTGTCTGTGTGTGTGTTTGTGCACACAATTCTTTGTGGAGGTGAGAGATTGCATCGAGTGCCTTATTCTCTGAGACCAGATCTCTCCCTGAACCTGGAGCTTGCCAATTCTGAAAGCCTGGCTGGCTTGGCAGCCTCAGGGATCCTTTTCTATCCACCTCCCCATTACTGAGATCGTAGGTGTGCACTACCTAACTTTGTATGCGGGAGTTGGGAATCCAAACTTAGCAAGCACTTTACCAAGCCGAGCCATCTCTCCTGCTCCTTAATGGCTTGTCTTAGGCTTTCTTCTTCACCTTTGCAGTGTTAGGAAAGTGATACACAGTACACTGAAATGGTACTGTGAAGTTAGAGTTGGGAGCTTTTCCCCAGCTAGTGAAATTCCTGGGTGAGCTTCAGCCCCCGTCCTATATATTATCATATATAATATATATATATGATATAATATACATTTTATTCATTCAGACAGAATCTCGGTCTATTGACTGGACCAGACCTTAAACTCACGATACTCCTGCCCAGCTTCCAGAGTGCTGGGATCCCAGGTGCACAGCATCATGCCTCGCTCTTACATTTTTCCGATGAAACGTGTTTTTGGTGGGCAGTGCAGTCTGCTGTGGGGTGGGGTAAGGGCATCGTTTTGTATTTCTGCGTCCATTTCCCAGATGCAGCACCCATTTTAGCCTTCCTGTCCCCCAGGCCAGGCACTGTTTGCGTAGACACACTCTAGCAGACATTTTCTGCCTACCTCACTAAAGCAGCCACACTGGCTTTGTGTTGTCCTTGGGAAGCATAGGGTGCCCACTGTTGCTATGCCCCTGTGGCTAAAATGACGGAACAGACTGATCCTGCCTTTTTGGAGGCTAGACCAGTGTCAGGGACTGTGTCTGTGTGTCTGTGTCTGGTACTGTGAATTTCTTGCCTCTCTCCCAGCTTAGGATGGCTCGCTGATGATCTCTGAGGTTTCTTGCCTGTTGGGAGCATCTTGTGCTCTCTGCTGTCAGGAATATCAATGACATTCTCCTGTGCGCATTTCTGTGTCTGCTCCCCTCTTGTAAGGACACCAGTTCTGTCCCATGAGGGGCCACCCTAGTTCATTTGGTATGAGTCATCTTAAAGGATGAGACTGGCTGGCATTGATGGAATTCCAAATTATGTTACTTTCTGAACCTTTTCTTTTCTGGACACTTGGCAGCTGAAATACCCACGAGGCGGGGAATGCTGGGGAAGAGATGTGCTGGTGTTCATATGTGCTGTGGGGCGCTAGGCTTGGCGTCAGACCACCCTGTCTTCCTCTGTGCAAGTGTGGGCACAGATGTTCAATGAATGGACTCAAGTCACAGGGTCACACTTCTCTCTTTCCATATGATGTTAGTGTGTGATTGACAGGCTGGCACTGGTCCAGAAAGATCTGGATTCCGGTTGCACTTCTCAAGCTTTCCAGTGCCACCTGCCATAGCATCTTACTGTACCAGTTTTATGTAAACCATAAAGTCAATTCAGGAGCTTGGTGTTACCTTTGCTGCCTCAGGGAGGACGATACAGAGACTTGGTCGGCTTCTCTCCCTGGCTTCAGATCCCAGAGCTCATTGAAGACGGACATTCAGGGAGCCTTTCTTCATACTATTGCTGCCTTGTTATAAAAGACCCAAAGTCTATTAGCTTCTCATAGAAAACATCGTTGTGGGAAAGAGCCTGCCTGGTAGTATTTTGTCTTTGGCTCTGTCTCTCTTCTTAAGCAGTGTCTACTCTGTGCAATATGAATATTACAAAAAAAAAAAAACCCTTCTAGATTGGACGTGCCAACATGGACAGACGAGCCCAGGGACCCTCGCCTCTGTGGCTGGACGGCTTCCCACTGCCTCTGAGCTCCTGCTGCCAGTGTCTATCTGGGAGCTCTTGCCAGGTCCAAGGCTTTGCTTGCAGTTGCTGGTGTGTGGTGTCTGGGATGATTGTGGGTGGCTGTTTTGTATTTTGGTTTTGTTCTCTGCCCTTTGTCGTAGTAACTCTGGCACCGTCTCTCCATGCTCAGATGTTCTACGGCTTCCAAGAGAAGAGATTTGAAAATTTACCAAGCCAGAGGGATTCATAAAAAGTTGGGTGCCCTGGGGCCAAGACTGAGCATTTTGGGGAGGCTACCACTGAAGTGTTAGAACAACCCCAGGGCCTTTGCACATGCAGATCCCTTCATCCAGAAGTCAGTAAGGGCAAGCAAACAGCCTCACCCTTTTGTTAGAGGAGAAATGTTAGCTGACTTTGTGTCTTTCCAAAGAAATCAGAAAGCTCAAATTAAAAAAAAGTTTAAATGTATTATATTTTGGAATCTGAGTAAAAACCAAGTCATCCAGCCCGGCTCAAGCAAGCACGACCCTGGAGTATAGTTTGCTCTCAGAATAGGGCTCCTGTACCCCGCCCCGCCCCCATGCCGGCCCCTGCCCACTTGCTTTAGATCTGATGTTGGCTGCCCTCTTCCCAAGAGCCTTTGCTGCTGACTATTGTCACATTACATTCGCGCCTTGCTGTTCGTGTATGTGCTCCCGTGCAGGTGCTCCCACACCTTGAGGCTCTGAGTGTGGGGGCAGAAGACAGCCTCCACTTTTCTCAGATGCCACCCATCTAGTTTTGTTTGTCTTGTCCATTGTTTTTGAGACAAGATCTCTGGGCCTGGAACTCACCAAGTTGCTGACTCTGGTTGGCCAGCGAGCTCAAGGGATCGCCCTTTGTCAGCTGCCCCAGCCCTGGAATTAGTGGGCACCACCACACTCATTTTTCTTTTTACGTGGAGGATGGGGAATCTAACTCAGGTCCTTGTCCTTATATGGCAAGCATTTAACCCTCTGAGCCACCTCCCCACCCCTCTGTCTGTTAATCACCTCTGCCACTTGCCCTTGTTCCAGGCACGCACTGGTAGCCTAAGGGGTGGCTGGAGTTGGGAGGGACCGGGCTCTCACTTTTCACCTGGCTGTTCCTCTTTCTTCTCTAATTTGCATATGTGCTGCTTGGAGTGGGTGGCAGGGAGCTGGGTCATCCTTTTGTTCTCAGATGGCAACTGTCACTGTTGATTATGCCTTGTGACTTTACCTGAGTTGCTTCAGAGGGGAAAAAGAATACATGTCATAGAAATTTCAATTGACTTGTCTGTGTCACCCAGAGGCTCCCAGAGGCTGAGTGGAGACGAAGACTGACAGGTTTCTGATCCACAGAGTTTCTCAGCATTTGGGGACCTGACTGAATCAGGCCCTGGCTAGACTGCTTTCCATCTGAAGTTGCTGTCTCTAGGGCAGCCTCATGCTGACATTTTTTTTAGAGCAGGTGTGCTTGAAAAAGTGGGGGGTTGGGGGGCACCTCCTGGGTTTTTTTTTTGTAAAGACGACCTCAAAGTTTACCTCAGTGACGGAAGAGGCCAGTTTCTGGGCAGCGGCCGAGGGGTTCAGATAGAATGTTGTAAGGATTCCCGTGGGGTTACCCAAGATGGGCTTTCTTTTGCTGGAATGGGACCATTCAGAAGGTTCGGCCAGCTTCACTCTGGGAAGTCGTCATGAACACATGCGAAGAAATGGATCTATCCCTTTTAAAAAAATGAGAACTCCTTTCCATCACCGGAAAGGAATGTAAAAATCATCGGTTTTTTCCAAAAAGGTGTAGAAATTGATGAGACAAACAGGAGTCTAAGCGGCGTATTGGTAGGTTAGGAAAGAATGTGTTCTGTGTTTCAGACACTCATAATACGATGAGGAAATGCCCCAAGGTAATCATACGGGGCAAATTGGAGATCTGGGAGGGAGCTGAGGAGCCCCTGCCATTTCTTCTTTTATTCTTTGTACGACCTTAGTGAGTTTTATTGGGAAAACTGGAGATTGTCTGATCGTCGACTTAGCACTCGGTTGGAGGACAGGAATGCTTTGGTACCTGTCTGGTGCCTGTGGAGAAAGCCGCGCCTTTGACAGTGTCTGGCGGCCACGATAAGGGAAAGGCATGTCAGACTCCTCAGGACAAGACATTAGAGGACACCCAGTGGGTCTAGTCAGCTCCCTCTGTAGATCAGGCAGAAATCTGTGTCTCATGGTTTAAGGTATTTGTTTCAGCATTGAACTCTTGGTTTTACATGGTAGGAAGTGGGCCTGTATGTGTCCCTGGAGATGTTCAGAGACTGGCTTCATAAGCACTTACGTATAAAGCTACCCTAGCTTAGGTGCCATAATGTGTAGATTGAGTGCACAGAGCCAGCGATAGTCCTGCTGAAGTACTGTGGCTAACTGGGACAGAGGGATGAGGGTGAGCCGAGACAGGTGCTTGGGAAAGGTACATGCTTCCCTTGAGGATGTCGGCAGCTCACTGTGATTTGGCCTCTGGTTTAGGAGATGTAAAGAGAGTGGAGGCAGTGTATCTTTAGCGTGTAGAATAAGGTTTTGAGCATGGTATCTAAGCCTGCAACCTCTTCCTGAGACGCTATATAATGAGAAGTCTTTGGGAACAGTTGTGTTATCAGCTGCCCTTTCCACGGCGTAGGCAGTTCAGACCGGTACTCAAGCTGCAGCCTATGTGAGAGAGTGGGGTCTATTTTCTGTCTCCTCCTCCTCCTACCCCCTCCTCCTTGTCTTCCTACTTCTCCTCTTCCTCCTCCTCTTCCTCCCCTTCCTCCCACCCCTCCTCCTCCCCCCCTCCTCCTTGTCTTCCTACTTCTCCTCTTCCTCCTCCTCTTCCTCCCCTTCCTCCCACCCCCTCCTCCTCCCACCCCCTCCTCCTCCTATCCTTCTTCTAGCATTTCTCTGTATAGCTCTGGCTGAACCTTGATCTGTAGGTTAGGCTAGCCTTGAACTCACAGAGTTCCAAGTGCTGGGATTAAAGGCATGTATCATCACCGCCTAGCTTTCAATTGTTGTTATTTTATTGTAGTTATTTTTTCTTTTTCTTTTTTTTTACATTTTTTCTTTCTTTTTTTTAAAAAAAGATTTATTTATTTATTATATATAAGTACACTGTCACTGTCTTCAGACACACCAGAAGGGGTCATCAGATCCCATTACAGATGGCTGTGAGTCACCATGTGGCTGCTGGGAATTGAACTCAGGACCTCTGGAAGAGCAGTCGGTGCTCTTAATCGCTGAGCCATCTCTCCAGCCCCACATTTTTTCTTTTATTAGATTTTTTTAATTTACATTTCAAATGTTTTCCCCTTTCCCAGTTTCCCCTTCAGAACCCCTCCATCTCCCCCCCCCCAACCCCAGCTTCAATCCTTGTCACTGTCACGGACCCTGACCCTTCACAGACGTGCTGTAAGTGTTTGTGTAGCTGACTGCAAGGTCAGAGAGGGATGGAGGTCGGTTCAGGTCATGCTAACGGTCACCACCTCACACCTGTTAAACGTGGCTACTCCTAAACGTCGTAGCCTGTCTTGTCCGCATTGGGTTAGGCTCTCCCATGGTGTCACCACCGCAGAGAACCACATGAATGATTTGTGGACAGCCTTGGAAGTAGTGCACACCAGTACGTACACCTTTAATCTGGTGAAAGGTGTTGAGGAAAGGTTGGCAAATAATTTCTGGCCTCGGTCCTCTGTGGAGCTAGACTACAATTGGCTGGAGAGCGGGCATGGAATTTTTTATGCTTTTTGGCAGGGCCTCACTGTGTAACTCTGTGTGGCCAAGAACTCACTCTGTATGCCAGCCCAGCCTCTGGCTTGTGGAGAGTTGTAGGTTTAAAGTGCGCCACCATATCCAGCCATATGCTCTCCAGACATATAGCAGGAGAATGAAAGTTTTTGTTGTTGCTTTTGGTTTTCGAGACAGGGTTTCTCTGTGTAGCCCTGGCTGTCCTGGAGCTAGCTCTATAGACCAGGCTGGCCTTGAACTTAAGAGATCTGCCTGCCTCTGCCTCCCAGGTGCTGGTATTAAAAGTGTACACCACTACTGCTTCCATTGCCTAACTGAGAGGGAAGGGAAGGTTTGATTGATCAACCTTGATCTGACAAGGGTAGAAATCGAGAGTCTAGGAGGTTTTTGGTTTTTTTTTTTTTTTGCTTCCTGGGGTCTGACAGGATCAGTGTGTCCATCTGACTCTTGCTATCATGAAGTCATGCTTAGATCAAGTACAGAAAGGCACTGCAGGGTGCTGGGGTGGTGAAATGACCCAGAAGGCAAAGGGTAAGGATGCCAGGCCTGACAACCAAGTTCAGCCTTCCCGTGTACACACACACACACACACACACACACACACACACACACACACACACACACACACACACACACACGGTGGGTTGTTATACTAAAGAGGCAGAATTCTGACTGGCTTACCCAAACCATTGTTCATGAAGAAGATGAACTAAGAGGTGATTTTTTTTTTTTAATTTTCTAGGGAAAGTTTGCTTCTCAGGAGGGTTGACACACTGTTTACAAATAGCTAGTAAGGGGGATGGAAAGTTGGGAGCCTCCACTCTCCCTGCCACAATCTCTGCGTGCTTTTAAGATAGAGCTAAGAGTGCCGGGCCACACAGGACAATGTGACTCAACTCATCTTTCAGGAGAGGGGGAGGGGGATTTTGAGAGATGGTTCTGTTTTTAAGATGTGTGTGTATGGAGTGCATGCATATATGAATGTGTGTTTACATGTGTGTGGGTACTCGTGTGTGTATATGTATGTGTAGGTGCATGTGTGTGGGCAAATGTGAAGGTCGAAAGTTGATGTTGGTTGTATTTCTAACCTCCCCTCCCCCTTTATTTCTTGAGGGAGGGTCTCTTATTAGAACTTAGAGCTCACTGGTAAGCTAGCTGGCTAGATCTGGGCACTCCCCATCTCTACTGGGATTATAGGCGACCTCAGTGTCTGCCCAGCCTTTACATGAATTTCAGGGTCTGAATTTGGATCCTTACAGTTGCAAAATGCTTTATCCATTGAGTCATCTCCCCAGACTGGAGTGGATGAATTTGAACTTTGCAATAACCCATGAGTTCGTTTCTCCATCTCACAGTGGAAGAAGCTGGGTCTGGAATGGCTAAGCAGCTTCTCTGAGACAACATAGCTTAGGGCAAGCATCCAGAATTTGAATCGGGAAACTTCGGAGCCAGTACACAGTCCACAGGAAAAGAGAGTGCTGCTGATATGAACATGAGGCTCTTTTTAAAGATTTACTTATTTTTGTTTTGTATACATTGGGGTTGCCCGCAGGTCTGTGTAAGGGTGTCAGATCCCTGGAATTGGAGCTACAGTTGTGAGCTGCCATCTGGGTGCTGGGAACTGAACCTGGGTTCTTTAGTAGAGCAACTGGTTCTGTGACTGAGCCTTCTCCCCAAGGCTCTTCTTTTTTTAAAGAATTATTCATTTTATGTATATGAGCACACTGTAGCTGTCTTCAGACACACCAGAAGAGGGCATCAGATCCCATTACAGATGGATGTGAGCCACCATGTGGTTGCTGGGATTTGAACTCAGAACCTCTGGAGGAGCAGTCAGTGCTTTTAACCTGTGAGTTATCTCTCCAGTCCCCCAAGACTCATTCTAAAGGAGGGGTGGTATCGAAGCTCGGTGTTCCTGGAAGGCCGGGTGTGTTCTGGGTGACACATTTCTGTTTGGTTGGCCAAGTTGCTCTGGTAGTGGAAAGATACTGATCTTCCCACTGACATTCATAATAGACATTGCCCTGACAGTTAATAAAGTGGCACAGAGTAGTACTTGATAATATAATTCCTGTTGCCAGTTTGCCTACTAAACCCAGGAAACCCCTGGGCGATGGCAGATCCATTCTTGTGTTGTCACTTATTTAGCTCATGTCACACATAACACGACAGCATCTCCATCATTTGAGAGCATGTGGTTATTGCTGTCCTTTTGCATTGAATTTGTGTGGACTCGGCTTATAGCTGCATTGTGACTGTCATCTGGCTTTGCCTGTGTCTCTATCCCCGTCCTCTTTGGTTAACCACCTTCAATGTAGTTTAATATTTTGGCCACTGTGCGGTGTAATATTTTAACCCTATTTTGACTACCTGAAGCTGTATATTTAAGAACGGGTCGTTTTCTCTGGATTCATTAGGGTGCGTGGCTGCACATAGAAATCAGGAGATCAAACTCGGGTCTCCAGGTTCGTCTGGAAGGTGCGTTGATCAATGAAACCATCTCACTGGTCCACAAAATACTTTTTAAATGTCAGCAACACCGTGTTCTAGCATTTTTTTTTTGCTTTCCTAAGAAGATATTAATTTCTTAGTTGCATTCATTGTTCTATAGTTTTGCAAGTTTCCTTGGTAATCTATCTCTGGTACTTACTGTGTTACTAACAGATGTATTTTCCCTTGTGTGGAAGCAGAAGTGAGCTAGCTAGAACTCGATGTAAGTTTGCTCTCTGGCCAGTGTCAGATTCTTGTGTTACTTTTCCTTTCTGCCCACACAGCACAAAATCCTCCCTTTCCCCTCCTCCCTCCCTAGACCTCTTTTAATTTCACAATGCGACGATGTTAGATTGGTTCTGGTGCAGGCATTTTGATGACCCATGTCTCCAGTCATCATAGTAACTAATAAGAGCTAGAAAATGACTCTTATTCCATGAGCCCGATTCCAGCGACACCCAGAGAGCTCAGCTGTACAAATAGGCTGTATGGTTTGCGCTGTGTACATTTTGATCAAAGGGAAATGTGTATACTGTTCAGTTGAACGTTTCTTTTAAATTTAATTACTTCTGAATGTAAACCAATAAGCAGAACTAAAATGGCATCGGTAAAATTAGGCTACGATTCAAGCACAGTGATGAGAGTCCCTGGTCCTCCTAGAAGTGTCCCTAGCACCTTCTGCAGGCAGCTTTGATTGGAGCATAACTGTGGGACAGATGTCATGAGAAATAGACCTAAGCCCATATTTTCACAGTTGTGATCCAATTAGGAGGAGATCTAGAAATGCTAGCTTTTACTTGGGTGGTGTGGGGGATAAGACAATGCTTCATCCTAAAAAGTATACAAACTAAAATTTCTGTGTTAACACAAAACTTAAAAAGCTGTTGCCATGATTATGTTTATGTTGTTGAATTAAAAATTTCATTTCCAGAGGAATTTTCATTTTTCTTTTGAGCCTGCTGTGAGCTTTTTATTCTGTAACAGATTTCTGAACAGAACCTGTGCTTTTGTCACGTTTGGACTGGGTGTCTTGTGAACAAGTAGAAGAGGGTATTGGGAGACCGAAGTGGCAGTCTGTGGTGCTGTAAGGAAAGGCCTGAGACTAGGGAATTTATAAACACTAGAGATGTATGCAGTTTACACTGGTCTAAAAGCAAGAAAGTCTACATTATGGTGCCCACTGATTGGTTGATAAGGGTCTTTTCCTCTCTGCCCCGATGTGCTTACTTCATGTAGATGAGCATTTACCTATATGTACAAATGTGCATTGTGTGCATGCACTTGGTACTCGAGGACAACAGAAGAGAGCATCAGAGTTCTTGAAACTAGAGTCATAAATGGTTGTGAACAGATGTGTCAGTGCCGGGAACTGATCCAAGGTCTGCTGCAAGTGCTTTCAGCTGTGGAACCATCTCCCCAATCCCCGGTTCTCTCTTATTGAGGTGACACCAAGATCTCTGTGTCTTCCACAAAGCAAGAATACAGAGCAGAAAGGGATGGATAAGAAAGGAAGGCCTTCCCTTGTTCCTCTAGTAAATCTGTTAATTTCATTTGGTAGGACTGCCCTTCTGGCATAATCTCATCATTTTGGTTTGGCCTCAGGTATGCATCATGGGCTGCCTAGGAACACATGTTATAGTTGAAGATGATCCTCCCGAATCCACTTCTCAGATGCTGAGATCACAGTCAAGCACCACCATGGTTTGCAAGGTGCTCTTCGAAGAACTTAAGGCTTTTTACACACGAAATAACTGTGTCCTAGCTTAGCTATATCCTTGGGCCCAAGGAGTGGACTTTTGAAAGTTTCTATTCTGCCCATGGAGAGAAGGGAAGACAGAAAGTAGGTTCAGTACAAACCCAGCACCTTCCCCCAGGTTTGAGAGTTGCACATAGAGTGGAGGCCCATGAATATCTCTACTCTGTCCCAGCTAGGCCTTTCTTGAGTCAGAAATCACCCCACGATACTCTGGGGAGATATCCAAGCACCTCCTTGTTGTGGCATGAATGTGTTCCCTCCAGGACTTGGGGTATCTTAAAGGGGACTAGGAGCTAGGGATGTAGTAAGTTGGTAGTATGCTGTGTAGCATGCACGAGATTGTAGATTCAATCTCCAGAACGTCATAAATTAGGCATGGTAGCCTATGTAACAAATTAAAGGCCAATCAGAGATACACAAGATCCTGCCAGACCAAATTAAACCAACCCAAAAGCAAATTGGAAAAGGGCGGTCCCCTCCATCCCTTCCTTTATCCAACAAATGATGACCTGGGCTAGCTGCGTATTTTGTACCCATTTTGTTCTAGCACAGCAGACAGATCAGCGAGGTAAACAAGTGCTATGTATGCTCATCTTTCGTGAAGAGAGAAGGCTGGTTGACAGGATGAGGCGATACATTAATAGTTGTGTGTGTGTGTGCGCGCGCGCGCGTGTGTGTGTGTGTGTGTGTGTGTGTGTGTGTGTGTGTGTATGGCTGAGAAGCAATGTGAGGTTGGTACCGGATGGACAAGGGGAGCTGTGCTTAAGGACCGTAGGCAGCCATTAATAAATGACCTGCTGCTTGAGTGACAATTTGAAGGCGGTATGGAAGTTAGCCTTGTTGTTCCAGGCAGAGGAAAGAGTTAACAGAAGGGGCTCTTAGGTGGGAGCCATGCTCCAGATGGTGGAGAATTGTCCTGGAGGCTGTCATAGCTACTTGTGGCATAGGTAGAACTTGGTGGACTAGGAGCTCAAGTGATGGGTTGGGCCAGGAAGGGACTTGAACTTTGATTCCTCTTCATCTGTGAGTGTGAATGGATTATGCTTTTTTTTTTGTACAGTGAAGTAGGGGGAGGGAAGGGAGGAGGTGGATACATGTATTTGTGAGTGTGTGTTTGTGTGCATGCTGGGACCAGAGGAGGATATTGGGTGCCCTGCTCTATCCCTCTCTGTATTCCTTTTTTGTTTTGTTTTTCAACATAGAATTTTCTGTGTAATAGTCCTGGCTGTAGTGAAACTCACTAGACCAGGCTAGGCTCTAACTCACAGAGATCTGTCTGCCTCTGCCTCCTGAGTGCTGGGATTAGAGGTTTGCACTGCCACCTCCTTCTGGCCCCCAACTGAGGTTTTAATGATCACTTTGTTGGAAATAGGAAGTAGATGTGACCTCTAGATCTCTCTTCTTCAGTGGGGGTATGGTGGCGTTAGACCTGGCAGCTTTGGGGTAAGGTGAAGCATAACTGCACAGTTGCACAGAGGGCAGAGGCCATAGGATTTCCTAGTGAAGTAAGTGCAGGTTTGAGAGAAAGCCATATTCATTATCGACGCACCAGGATTTATAGGGGAAGAAGAGCAGAGTGGTCATAGACTGTGATTGGGAAGGAAGGGGGTGGGACCTATGCTATGGAGATACCAAGTTCCTGGTAGGTTGAACCTGAGTTTCTGTAAGAAAGGCTATGAAGGCTGGTGGACACCCGGGTCTGGAGAATGCCCAGTTAATTGCCACAGCCGATTGTTATTCACCTCTGACCCCCTGGCTATTCCGGGAGTGTGTTGCTATTACAACTCTCCCTTGTGACATACATTGTGGAGCTCTTAAAGCTGGTGTCTTGCTGCTGGGCCTTTAGCTGGGCTTTGCAGGCCAGGGTGCTGCTTCCCTGAGCCCACAAGAAGCTCTCTGTCTGTCTCTGATGGAAACTGGCATTCGGGTGTGATCTAGTCCACTCTTTCCAGTGTTCCTTCTACTCTAAGAAGCAGCGACTGTGCACAGTTTGAGTCAGCATTCTACAATGGATAGTCTAGCATTTTTGTTTATGAGTCTGCATGTGTGTGGAGGCCACAGGTTAACCTTTGGTATCATTCTTTAGATACTGTCTACCTAGATGGTCTTTTTTGTGTGACATGGGTCTTTAATGGGCCTAGAACCTGCCAATAGATGAGACTGTCCCCTAGCGAGCCCCCAGGATCCACCATCCGCATGCCTGATGGCTAGTATTACAAGGTATACCCCCTTACCCGACTTTTTCACAGAGGTCCCGGGGGTGGGCCCAGATCCTCCTGGGAAGTTACAAGCACTTTGCTAACTGAGCCTGCTTTACAGCCTCTCGATGCATTCTTTCACCCACTGTTCATCAAACACACACAGAGTTGAATGTATTCTTACAGCAGAGTTCTCCCAGTACTTCCCTGTCTTAGATGGGTGCTTCTGGAATGCTTCTCACATAGGGCTAATTAAACTCTTCAGGAACTTTCTCTCAGTGGGTTTGGGAGCGCTGCAGTCAAGTCATGGCAGCAAAAGGAAGAGGCTGGGCTTTCTTGCTCTCTTGCTCCAGGGAGGGTTAGGATGTAGCTTCTTAGCCTCCTACTCGCTTACAGAACATTTCTGCTCTTGGATCTTTTCCTAAAATGGGACGTGGGTGGAGTTTTGTGTCCCTTAGCCAACATGAGAGGTCATCGTGGGGCCAGGTGTGGGCCCCACACATGGGGCCTTTCCTCTGTATCTTACCTCCCAGGCACCACTGGGAGGCATCCTAGCACAGTGGGAGCCAGCTTTAGCCCAGGTTCCTCCACTGGATGCCGTGTGACCTTGAGCAGGTGCTTTCCCATCCGTGCGTCTCAGCGCTCACCTGTTAAGGACATATGCCTGTACAGCAGTGTTACTGTGGGGGGCCAAGTGAGAAATCAAGTGTCAAGGTCTGCACACTGCCTTTGGTACAAAAGTTAATGCTGGAGAGGTGACAGCTATCATCCCGGCCGTCACCACTCTCAGCCCTCTCTGCTCCCATCTGAGGCAGATGCTGGTCTTGGTAAGTAGCTTGATTAGGTGTTAATTGGATTATCAAATTTTCCTGTATTAATATCCAGGCATGGTCTCTATCTATATTTGCCTATATCCATATAACTTTTTCTTTAAAAAAAAAATCTGTGGGATCATGGTTTTGTACTCATTGAAGCTTGTTGAAAATGTTCACCCCCACCCCATCTTTGTAAGTGATGATAGAGGAACGGTGTGTGTGGGGGGGGTGCGGGAGGAAACCAAGGGACCCACCTCAGTGTTAAAACAGGGCCAACAGCAGTAGTGTATTAAACAAAGGAATGGACGGAGAAACAGATCTTGATGTCTGTGCTTGTGTGTACCACTGTGGCGACTGTGGGTGTATTTGTGTCATGCTTTATCTGTGGAGGTCAGAGGGCAACTTGGGGCATTCATCTTGACCTTTCACCTGTCTGAAGTAGTCTCTTGTTGCCTCTGTGAATGCTAGGCTGCCTGGGTAGTCTCCCCCATTGACCTCTCCTCCCACCACAGGATCCCGGGCTTAGAGGGATGCACTATGAACCCTGGATATCCACTCTCAGCTCCTGGTGGTAGCGCCCATGTTTTTCTAGCTGAGTTGACACGGGTCTTGCTTTGGGTTGTTTCGGGTTGCATGGCACAGACTAAGCCATTTTTTTCGGGGGGGGGTGGGAATAAATATTTTTTCGATTAACTCTACAACTTGTAGACTTGTAATCAGGGGCAGCTTATCAGCAGCTTTTCAAACTCTGGACATTCCGCACGGGTGCCCCGTGGAGGAAATAGGGCTCTCCGTGAATGCTTTCACAGTTGAATTCCACACACATGAATTATGACAAGCAAGCTGGCTGGGCTGGAGTTTGTTGTGTCTGCTCCGGTTCCTACTTTTAAAGTTGTAGTTACATTTGGTCATTTGAAGCTTATTTTCACAGTCTGGCCAAGCCAGCAGGGTCCCAGGGCTCTGCGGGGGGACACAGAACCGCTGGCCTATAAGTCAGAGTGCTCAGTAGATAAGCATTTCAAGACAGCGTTGCATCATGCAAAAGAACTTTCGGGCTTATTTAACGTACGCTATTTGACTTAATTTAGATATTTAATGGAAAGAAAAGCCCTTTATTATCACCAAAGGAAGGAACTGCCAAACATGGGAGGCTTGGTGGAAATGCTGTAACCGGTGCACAGTCTGCAAATGTATTTCCTCGGCTTACAGAACGGGGTGTTTAATAATGGTTTGTTTCTTTGAATCTAGCACACAAAGATCAGACATTTGCACTTTGTAAATTATATGCTGCAGTTCAACAAACTTCACTTATTAAAAAATTGGTTTTAACGACAAATGCACTGACTTTTAAAGAAGTGACCCTCACCTTTGATTTATGTTTATCTCATGGCCCAGATTCAGAGCTCTCGCCAGGAATACTTTCCTGTCCCGCCTTTGGGTAAACATCAGCATGAGCCCAAGCTGGGCCTCCAGACCTGCCTGGCCACAGCATTCATTGGTGGCTGTTTGGCTTGGTAGGCGTCCCTCTGCAGATCTGGGACTGGTGGAAGTACTGTTGGCATCTACCGTGCTGCTGGGACTGGGTTACACATGGAGGTCTAGGGAGGCCCTAACATCTTTTACCCGAGTGTCCCCATCTACACTGAACACAGGTAAACACCTCCATTTGTACCCAGAGAGCTGGGAAGATGGAGTTAGGTGGATTTCCTGGGGAGGGGGGGGGTCCTGGCCAGCAGTGGCACCGAATTGGAGTTCTAGGTTAATGAAGAGATCAAGTTATATCACACAGATGGACCTAGGAGCTTATTTAACAGGAGTGTTTGCCTTTATATATATCAAGGCAGGGAGGCTTTTTTTTTTTTTTTATTATCACCAAAAGAAAGGACTTCGAAGCATTGAGAGGTTGACTTGAAATGTTCTAACAGATGGGCAGAGTGCAAATATTTCATCAGGGTGGCACTTGAGCAAAGTGACCCTGGAGATTGACCTCTGGCCTCCATAGGGAGGCACATGCACATAAATGTAAACAGAAGATAAAATGTGGTCACCATGGTGGGCGCTGATCCCATGTGACTTACACAGAGAGCAGACCATGCAATGAGGTGAGGGAAGGCCCCATGTTTATAATTCAAGGAGTGAGGGCCTCGGAAAAGGGCGTATTTGCTAATGCCTCGGCCTCAGAGTTGGAGCCTCTGGAATGATAAGAAAATTAGTTTGTTGTTTCATCCCTTGGAGACAATGGGGATATTCACAGGGCACTCGTCCCTCGAAGACTCTGATCGTGTAGGTTAACTATGGAGAGGGTGGCAAGAAAACACTTCCAGGGGAAGAACTCTGATGAGGACTAACAGCATGCACACAGAGTGGCAGGCGCGTTGTCATGCATAGAAGGGGTAGTCACGGAGACCAGGATTGAGAGCTCGTGGGCCGGATTATGGCCAAGGAGAGTGTGTGCATGCTCTGCATGTTGTTGCGATGGCCCTGGAGTGTGGGTGCTCTCGGTTCTCCCGCCAGTTGATTGGAGAGGCTTAGGTAAGCAGGGTGAGTGGCACCCAGGATGTTGAGAGACAGCTTGGTATAGACGTTGGTATGTGAAGTCAAGTGTTACTCCACACATCTGTCCAGATTGTTTGACTCCTGAGAGTTTGGGTTGAAGCGGATGAGTCCTGGGGACCAGTCATGTGTGTGAGGGTGTTAGGGCAATCTTGGAACCTTATTTGTCTTCCATCTCTAGAGAGGGATTTTCAGCCTTGTGAAAAGTGATTAGAACTTCTATAGCCAGTGTGTGACTCGATGGAAGTCACATTCATGTGTACACGTTCATACTCCGTGATTCTAGACAGTTTCTACAGTTCTCCACACAACTTCTGAAGATGTCCTAGCCACACAGTCTGTGCCTAGCCAGTAAGCATCATGACTTCCTCCTGGACCTCACCATCAATCAGCTCCAACCTTCAGAGGGAGATAAAGAGGGATCCTGACGTTGGGTGAGCATGCGTGCGTGCGTGCACGCGCACATAAGTAAGGGTCTCCCATTTGCTTAGAGCTTGCCAAGTAGGCTAGACTGGATGGCCAGTGAGCCGTAGGGATCCACTTGGCTCGACTTCTCCAGCCGTGAGATTATAATAAGTGTTGGCCACCACGCCCAGATTTTTATGTAGGTTCTGGGAATCAATTTCAGGTTCTTACGCTTACAAGGCAAATACTTTAGCAAATGAGCTGTCTCCCCAGCCTCCATTTAAAACAAACAAATAAAAACCATATTCCTTCTTTCCTCTTATTGCTAAAGTGATTTCTGACAAGTGTGTTAAAAAACATTAAATGAAGGCAAAGTAAAAATAAGCACGAAGTCTCATAACTTCACCCCAGAAAGGGTTACTGATAGCTTGGATTTCTTTCTTTCTTTTTTTCCCCTGATTGCTTTTCTCATGTTTTTTTTCCCACCTAGGAAAATATGCTTAGTGTAGCTTTAAGTACACTAAGGTTTTCATGAGGGGCAACTGGTATGAAGACGACAAGGCTTTGCCGTAAGACTTGGCTTCTAACTGTAGATGAATCTAGTTACTTAGGACTTGCCTTTGGATAAGTTATCTCTCTGTTACTGTTTTCTGCCTTTAGAGTGGGGCTGGTAAGCCTTACCTCAGGGGTTCTGGGATGGCCTATCTAATGGGCTCATTTGTACTGCCACCACACAGCAGATACATTAAACCATCAATTTGAGAAGAATAAATTTTTTTTTGTAATACAGTTTTGTTCCTTAGCAACATATCACTCAGCAAGTAATTTGGGAGGTGTCATAGGTCCTTCTGCATCCTTGTTTATTTTGCAGTGCATGTGTAGCGTTTCTCATTGTGAATCATAATTTATTTGGTTTTTAGTGACACTTTCCTCAGATTTTATGTACTACAGATAATGTTGTGATGTATCTCTTTGCAACTTGGCACTGAATGTCCCCCCAGTGGCCACTATTTCATTAGGATCCATTCTGAAGGCTGGACAGGAATGAATGGTTTTCTGTCCACCGAAACAGCACTAAATTACCCTTTAAGAGAGGGTACTTCTGCTTGGGAAGCCTGACTATTTTTTTTATATATATATTGATGGCACAAAATAAAACAGGCATAATTATGGTGTTGGGGCCCTTGACCTGTATCTTGTATCAGAAAAAATAAAACAAGTCAGCAAACAAAACCCCAGCAACTCTTAGATTGGAGTCAAGGAGAGAGAAGCTGAGGACAAAGGTGTTTATTACTTCATTGTCCCCGCAGACAGAGGCGTGACTGTCAGGTGCATAGCCTGTCTGTGCAGGTACCCGACTCAGCCACTGGCCCTGACCTCTTCTTCATTGTCTTTTTTTTTTCTTTTTTAAAGTAAAAATCTTACTTATTTTATGTGATGTGTCTGAGTAAGTGTGTGTGCTCCATGTGCTTGCAGATGTCTGCCAAGGCCGGACGAGGACATTGGACACTCTGGAAGTTGGGGGGAGGACTTAGAGGAAGTTTTGGTCTGTCTTCTGTGGTGTTGAGAATTGAACCCGTGTCCTGTGCAAGAGCAGCACGTATTCCTAACTGCTGAGCTGCTTCTCCAATTCCTCTGTGTTCTTTTTCAGCCATCCCATGTCCCTTTGCTGTGCTGCTGCTCCTCCACCACCGCTGTCCTATGTGTAGAGCCTACATCCCAAAGGGTTGACTTTGATGGAAAGGTTTCCAGGTAGAAGTCATAATCTCACTCTTCTTCCCTTGTCAGACTCTGGTGGAGCCCAGGGCTGTCCACTGCCAGGCAACAAACTGTCAGCCTGGTCTTCTGCTCTCTTCTTGTAGACTCCATGGAGAAAGGCAAGGAGAGGAGGTCAGGCGAGTGCTTGGGCATGAGTCAGAAGGAAGAGAGAATCCCAAGGAGCCCATGTGCTAGAAAGCACCCCCTTAAACACCCTGATGGGCTGTGTAGCCGTCTCCTCACCCCCACTCTCCCGGGACTTGTCCCATAGTACCTTGCACAGTACAAGGGGATTGGTTGACTTGGTTCCTTGTTTTCTTGCTTCTCAGGGTTTGCCTGACTCCATAACCACGAGATTTTAGGCCGTGGGAGGCGATTTGGATCTCTGAGCAGAATTGTAGCCCAGCATTCCCATTTGACTCTGTCTTGGGAGCCGTTCCAAGCATGCATACTCACATTTCCCGGCAAGTTGGAAGATTGGCCCTCCGTGGTAGCCAGTGTTAGTGGAGGAGACCTGGGTTTCACAGCCGTGGCTAAATCACTTGCTCACTTCTCCAGCCTGAATTTTTCCTGTCTGCAAAATGATGACTTTGATGTTTGCTGCATAGTAAACAGCAGAGTGACAGTCATTAGTGTGCATGAGTACAGTGTGCACTGCATCGAGGGTTCCCTGTGTCCTTGTATTAGAACTGGTTGTTCTCTGTAGAATACCCTGGTGGAAGCCAGGCCATTCCTTCTTTTTCTCTTGACAACAGGTCTTTCATCCCTTTAAGTCTTTGACACTTCCCTAAACGATGCCCTCATGCTACTCTTCTGGAATCCAGGGATGCAGAATGACACATCCCATCCTTCTGGCCTTGGCATGAATGCTCTTTCTTTCTCAACAGCATACAACATACTTTTCTTCTTATCTACACACTGTTGTCCTGGTTATGGAATTTTCTGGAAGTTCTTTCTCAGTCATTTCATTACTCATGTGCTTTCTCGGTTTTAAAGACCAAGGAAAATGACTTGGAGGTGGAGGGTCAGAGAGTGTCTAGCTGGGAACTTGTTCTTGGTTGAGTCACCTGTCTGCTCAGACACCAAAGACTGACCCATGCCTGATGACTCGGCCGTGGTCAGTGTCGCTCAGTTTGAAATTTCATTCCCAAGATGGGATGAGAGCTCAGATTCTACTAGGGGCAGTTCCAGACCACTCAGGATCATATGCTTGGGCTAATGTAGCCTAGAACTGTCAAAAATTGCCTCCCTCTTGAGGCATGATAGGTGATTTGGTATCATTAGAAAAAGATGGGGCCTAATGCTGTGTTTATATTGAAGGGAAATCCAGGCTTTGAGAAGCTATCTGACTTGTGGGAGGTCTCAGAGAGTTGTCAGTAAAGCTGAGACAAAGAGGATCTTCCTACTAATGTGACATATATTCAGCCGCAGGGCACTATTTTCCCACTAAATCTAGCTGAGGAGTGATCCATGATGGATTTCCTCCACAGGAATTCTGGGAATGATGAACACCTCCATCCACCCTTGGCTCCTTCTAACCCTGGTGCAGCACATCCTTACAGCATGCAGACACTCTGGAAAGCACATCTCCTTTGTGTGTTTGCGCTCTTGTGTCTGTGAGCCTTGAATATTCGTCTCTGCAATGGTGTCTCTGCCTTTTGTTGTGCTTGCTCTCTCTCTCTCTCTCTCTCTCTCTCTCTCTCTCTCTCTCTCTCTCTCTCTCTCTCCATATATGCTTGAACAAAGCTTGATAACTGGGAAGATACAGTGGTACAACACCCTAGTGGGCTTCAAATTATTTATTGGTGTATGCACGTGTGCAGGTGTACTTGAATGTGTATACACACGTGTGTGAGGCCAGAAGTCTACATCAAGTGTGCCCCCTCAAGCTCTTTCTTTTGTTTTTAGATTCATGTATTTTATGTATGTGAGTACATTGTCACTCTCTTCAGACACACCAGGAGAGGGCATTGGATCCCATTACAGATGGTTGTGAACCACTGTGTGGTTGGTGGGAATTGAACTCTGGACCCCTGGAAGAGTAGTCAGTGCTCTAGCCCTTTCCTCAACCTCTTAACACCTTATTTGTCGAGACATTGTCTCACACTGACTGTGGAGCCTACCACTGCAGGTAGACTGGTTGGCCAGCAAGTCCTAGGGATTATCCTCTCTCCACATCCCCTCTACTGGGATCACATGCACATGCTGCTACCCCCAGTTTTATTATTGTTGTTGTTATTGTTACAGAGCTTTACTAGTAATTCTTATTTTGCACATGTGTTTTGCTTCCACCATGTGTGTGCCTGGTGTTTCTGGGGCCAGAAGAGTTGCGTATATGCCGATAATCAAAGCTGGGTCTGGAAAAACACTAGTGCTTTAACCCGAGCTTTATAGACCAGGCTGGTCTGGAACTCACTCAATTCTGCCTGCTCTCGCCTCCTCCTACCTGTTTTAAGGTCCTCTCCTCAAGTCATCCCACCCACCCCAGCGGGTCCTAGGGATTGAACTTGGGTCCTCATGCTTGCATTGCAAGTACTTTATCAACTGAACCACGCCCTCAGCTTTGTTTTGTGCTTTGACTTAACTTGGACTCGAACTGGTAAACCACTTAGGGTTGAGACTCTTTGTTCAATCCAAGGCCTTTTGTATCTATTCTTTTCCTTTCAAGTAACTAACTCCAACACCTTGTGGTAAGATATCGTTTGTTTCTGATTGGAATACTACAGCACAAAGAACTCTCTGGAAGCTTGGAGGTGGTGGAACACCCCTTTAATCCTAGCACTCAGGAGACAGGGACAGGCATATATCTCTGTGAATTCATGGTCAGCCTCATAGACAGAGAGTGTTCTAGGACAGCCAGGGCTACACAGAAAAACCCTGTCTTGAAAAACCAAGAAAAAAAGAAAAGAACTCTCTAGAAGAGAGATTGGGCCTGAGCACCTTGGGACTTGACAGTGGCCTCCTCAGAACTGTTGATTTTCTCAAGGATATTTAGCATTTCATGCCTTCTCTTGATTCATATTTCTCACTTTCCAGCGATGGAAGGAATTGTATGCTCTATGTTCAGAGCCAACTCAAGGTGGCAAACAAATTAATTATTTCATCTTACTGCAGTTACCGGCCTTCTTGCTAATGCGACAGCTGGAATAATCACTCAAAAGAAGGATCAGTTTTAAAAGCATGGTCCCCAGTCCTGGGCCCTGGTTGCTTTCTCTATCCTTTCTGATGTTCCATTTTCCCTCTCTTATCACCCTTGTGAGAGTTACATAACTTCTTCACAGAAAACAGGACTGTTAAGAGTTAACATGGCTACTCCTGGTGCTGTGGGGCTACTTCCCCTTCCAGGTTCCTGCTGGGCATGTGAAACACGTCCGCTCCTTCCCACCTTCTTCTGGGGGGGTCGGCATCAGTAGTATCTTTTTTCTTTTCTTTTCTTTTTTTTTCCGGAGCTGGGGACCGAACCTAGGGCCTTTAGCTTGCTAGGCAAGTGCTCTACCACTGAGCTAAATCCCCAACCCAGTAGTATCTTTTTATCATCACAATTAGATGGAAGTAATGTAATTTGTTTACCACCTTGAGTTGTTTACCACAGACCGGAAAATATGTTTGGAATTTTAAAGTGTGAAAAACTAGCTATCTAAAAAGCTCTCCCTTCAAATAAACATGTTTAGAGAACAGGACACGAAACAAAATGCTTTATTGTGATAAGCCTGGCCAATCAAATATGTTTACCACAGAAACCTTATAAAGGACCCAGATGGCTCTCTGTTCACTTGCCTGTCATTTCAAGCTCCCTTGGGCTTTAGGGACAGGGACACCACCTTCCCTGCTAGCAGGCTGCAAACCTTAGGCAATCCTGCTGGCCTAGCTAAACCCAGCTTGTCATGGGAAGGGGGAGGGTCGCCCTTTGTGGTGTTGAATTGGATCATGAGTGGAGGGGAGTTGTGAAATTGAACCTGAGATCCTTGTGTTTTCTCAGTGGCCACTTTCTCTAGTTTGGCTGCCAGGCAGGCTTGTGGGGGCGCTTCCTGGCCCCTGCAGGAACCCCAGATGAGCATCACATGGGAGGCCCTCTGTGCCCTGCACTATTGTGTAAGTAGTGTATAAACTATGAATCACAATCTCCCGTCTCACACTCATCTCATGAGGGAACGCTAAAGCTCACATGAGAATCGGGAGAACAAAGGCTTCCTCAGTCATGCACACATGACTTTCAGGGGGGTCCTGGGTACCAGAAAAGAGTCTGCACCAGTGCTACCTGAGATATTTGTGGTGGGTGTCAACTTCAGGGAATTAATCGGAGAGGAGAGACCCAGCTAGAAGTAGCTCAGAAGGAAGCTGCTAAACTGAGGAAGGTTTCAGAACTTGGGGATTTTAGGGGTAGAGCAAGCATGTAGGACAGTCAGTCACTTTGGCCATGTGTCAGATGTGGAGGGAGTGGATGAGATTTTCATGAACGGAATGAACAGATCTTTCAAAGCCGTGATAAACACTCAAGAAATATAATAAAGCACAGAAGATTTATTTTAGCTCATGGATTCAGTCCATGGTCAGCTGTTTCCATCACGTGGACATCAGACCAGGGTGAAGAGCATAACTAGGAGATTATGGCCAAAGCAACCCTTACCCCCTGACAGACAACAGGAAGAGGACATGAGCCATATCCTGCCTCCGGTGACATACTTCCCTTGACTTGGGACCTACATTTAATAACTCCCAGCAATGCCATCTTAACGTATATCCATCAGAGGATTAACTCTTAAGACAGTACTCTCAGAATCCAATTACTTCTTCCAAACCCATCAGCACATATAAGTTTATTCCAGTTTTCAGACACAAGGAGCTTCCAGGTTACCCACTGAGTAGCACAGGTAGGATGACGTGCGGTCAACTGTGCAGCCGATGCTCTTGGATGCTGCACTGTCTACTGCTTTGAAAATGTACTAGAGCTTCCAGCATGAGTAAGTCTGTAGTCACTCCAGCACACAGGTCTTGAGCGCTTCATTCCCGGGCAGACCTGTTTGAACCTTGACCTGGCTGTCAGAAGGCCCATCTTCTGAGGGCCACCAGAAAGACAGCATACAGCAGAAACTGGGAGCCCACTAAGAAGATCCCCCAGGAGATTAGCTAGTAGGATGCCCTTCACACTGAAAGGTAGACGCTGTGTGGCTGAGCTGGGGGCAGCAGTTCTTCTTGCATGGGCTCAAAGGAACAAGAGTTTTGGAGGATCCAGGCATCACGGTGTGGAAGGGCAGTGGAATCTTCGGTGGGACAGCCCGGGAGGCTAGGAAAAGGGAGAGCTTTAAATTAGCTTCAGTAGAGGCATCAAAGACTCCAGCTCTTTCTCCTTTATTTGTATGATGGGGAGCACATGGCTTCATAAAAGAGGAACATGTATGAGAAAAACAGCCAGGACTGCTTCCACTGGGATATTGCTTTGAGGTGGATTGCAGGCGTGAGTGTTGGGAGGTACAGAGGGGTCTGGGAGGGCGGGATGCTTCTCTGCCTCTCTGAAGAGGGGCTAGGTTGAACTTGGAGCTTCTAAGCAGGGCTCAGTTCAGGTAGGGACAGAGGCCTTCAAATTTCAGAGAGAACATTCCGCGTATTGTTTTGGGTGTGCATTTAAAAGAGAGACATAAACCAGAACAGTTCTGCTTGAGCCTAGGTGATGGAGGAAGGTAATTATGGAGACCTCATATTCTTCCCCCGGTCTAATTAGTCTAGTGGGTTCACTTACCAGCACATCCTCTGATGAGTTGAAAGACTTCTTTGTAGAGTTTACAGGAATAGTGATTAGTTCTTAGGAACTTAATTGCCACAAGTATTGGTGCCATGACCCATCTGAGTAGGTAAGGTGACAGTGTTCACTAGGGGACCAGAGCCTCGGGGACCTCTGCTTACTGCTTGTTCAGAGCACACCTGAGTTATTGTCGCGGCCCTAAAAAGAGCAGTATTATTTGTTCTTCTCCTCCCAGCCTTCTTAGTTGAGGCAGATTGGCACTTTATTTATGAACTGACAGCACGCCATTTGTGGCACTTTTCTTCCCCTTCAGCCGAGGTGCTTTTTGAACTGGGTTCACTGTTGTCAGAAAGTTATTCACAGGAGTGGTGATGGAGCCTGCTCCTCCCACCTCTGTTCCCTTTCTATTTTGGTGCCATTTGCAACAAAGGAAACCAAGTTAGTAAATTAGAGCAGGCTTGCAGCTCTCAAGCAGGCTTACTTCTCAGATTGTGTAAGGGTTTAGACTCCTGTAGCACCTGGGGACAGAAGGAGACGGGCTGAAGCTGAGGAGATGGTCTTGGTCAAGGGGCTCGAGGTCTACTCACTGTCTGGTCAGATTTATAGCTAAACATTTGGCCTGTGTGTGTGTTTACATGTTTCTATTATATGTGCACAATTTTTTAGATTTTCGCATTCATAAACCCAGGCTATATTTGATACTGAATGAAACTTGTGAGTCAAGGGTTGGAAGGAAGGAAATGGATGGCTCGCATTTCCTGTAAAGCGGAAGGGACAAGGGCAGGGTGGGTCCAGCCTGTACAGGGGAGACAGTAATTGGTGTGGACTGCCAGGCAGGAATTGTGCTCAGTCAGAGAGGGGCTTAGTCAACTTGCAGTGCCCAGCCGGGCAGAACTAGGGGAATGAATGTCCTGTCTTCTTCTAGCTACAGAGGCGATACCTGTCACTGGTTAAACCCAACTAGAAGCCAAAGGGAACCCTCTGGACACAGACCAGGTTGGGAAGTGTTGGACAGACAACCTGGAAAGCCAATGGAGAACCACCCCTGTATCTCCTTTGGGAAACATCTTTGCATATTACTCTGCCATGGTCTCCCATCTGGGCCACTCAGAAGAGTTCCAAATGTTTTCATCCTCCTCATCTTCCACAGGGCTAAGCGGAGGGGCACCTAGCTTTACAGGAGAGACTCTCATCTGGAATATCACAACCACTTCAGAACTTTCTAGAAATTCCCAGTCCCTATGTTAGTTAGATCAACCCCCTGAATAAACAGCGAGGGCCTGTGCTTTAGAAAGCCCCACGTAGACCCTCTTGCTTGATCAAAATGGACAACCACCCCCGGAGGCTTATGGACAGAGCCTCACTAGGTTGTAAGCTTGGAAATGCCTCATGCATGAATTCACTGCTGGAGATTCTGCTGGCCCCCGGTCCTCCCTTTCCGGATAGACAGTCTTCAGTAGAAATGGAATCCTGATTACATGCAGACCTTGGGGGAGGCGGGCAGCCACTCAGTGCAGCCGGTGCCTTTCATTTCCCCCTTCTCCTCTCAGCCAGAGCCATGTAGGGCGGTTCCCGGGCAACCCAGGCTTTGGGAGGTTGTTTTTGAAAAATACATGCAAACCCTGCCCGAGCTGTTGTTGTTTTCCCGGTGCCTGGCAGTGTTTGGTAAACAACTTGATTGCTGGGTCCTGGCCTCCGGGGAACCGCAGCTGCTCTTCCCAGCTCCCTGCAGACTTTTGTACCAAGCAGCGATTGCTTCAGGGGAAAATAAACAGGGAGAACAAAACAAGAAAACATCCCTGTTGTTTTGTTGCTGCCTCTACCTGTTTTTCCCAGAGCTGTTTTGCAACCAAGGACTCTGGGCTTTGGTTCTTTTGCTTTAAAAAAACAAACGAAACTGAAAAACAAAACAAGGCAGGCTCCCACGGGCCTCTCTTCTGTGTGGCTAGACTGTGGTATTTGGAAGTAGCCACAGGACTTGCAAAGCCTTGGAAAGGACTTGCTGACCACTGCCAGGATGCATGCATTTTTAAATATGTAAATGGAAAAGGGAGAAAGCTTCATTCTTTCTAATGACCCCCAGGGTGGTAATCTGGCTTTTCAAATCTCTAGGAAAACAGATTGAATATGGCACAATTAATGTTTGAGCACTTCTAGGCTCTTTCTAAAATATTTTAATGGGCTTTTAATTTATTGCAGCTCTTGATTAGCAGGTTGGAGCCCCGTTACAGCTGACCTCCTGGGCTCAGGCCTCTGTGGGGCTCTAGGGGAGTGGATTGGAAAAATACCTCTGTGGGGCTTACAGCCAAAACTGCCCAGGACTGAGCTGAGAGAAGTGCAGTAAACTGTGGTTACCTGGGGTGTCTGGTGGAGAAGGTCCCTGTGGAGGGCAGGGATCAGCTTCTGAAGCTACTGCCTTGGTCTGAATGGGTTGCCCCTGGCTTCCATGATCGTCAAACTACAAAGTGAGGAAACAAGAAATGGGCCTGAGTGGGAAGCCCAGGACTGGCGTGTGCATGTGTGTGTACATACATAAGCATGAATACTTAATTCTTGAGACCTCCTCTTTGCTCTGTGACTGCCTATGTGTGTTGCTCTCAGGCCCCTCCACCATTGTAGCAAGTCTCCACATACTGAAATCAAAGAACCGTCCTTCGAACTAATTTTCTTTTAGCTTGCCATTAATCTCCCAGACTGCCCTTATAAAGAGGTGACAAGTCCCCTTTTGTCTGAAAGGCTGTCTTTTCACCTTCTGTTTTGAAAGATAGTTTTTCTGGGTATACAATTCTTGGTAGACAGCTTTTGCCTCTGGGCAGTGTTCTGGATAATTTATTTGGATATCTGTCTTTCTTCAGTGGCTGTATTTTTTTTTTTTTCATTTATGGGGCTTAGAGCAGTTAAGCGTTTTAGTTAGTTACAGAGCTTAGTGGAGACAGTTTCTGTGTCTGTTGTATGCTCAACAAATCATCCCGAAACCAAACAGAATTGTCCCACAAACCACAGTGGAACTTGGTCCTTTATTTTTGGGCATTCCCGGTTACTCTTCTGCATTTTAGAGTGATGCAGGTCAGACTTGCTGAGTAGAGTCCCGGGCTGTGGCTTGACCCACAGGTGATTTGACTGGAAAGCTGCCTCAGCCACTTAGGGTCCTGTCTTCACCCTATGTGCTTTTCTGGTCCCTTACTCGCTGCCTAGCCCCAGGCCCTTTAATAGGGACTTGGACTTCTATCCCAGTTTCTAATTCCTTCTAAAACTCACCTAAAAGAGTTCCTCCAGAAAGGAATCAACTGACCAGAAACTTCCAGTGGTTAACCCTTCCCCATCTGCTGCTCTCTGGTACTACTGTGCCTCTGAGCTTCTGAATTGTTCTAGAATCAAAGGCAAAGGGGTAACTAAACCTTCCTTGGCTGCTGCTGCTGCTTCCCCTCTTCTTTCTCCTCTTCCTTCCCTCCCCCTCCCCCTCCTCTTTTTCCTTCTCCTCTTCCTCCTCTTCCTTATTCTACATTTTCTTCTTCAACAATTCTGGAATTCCTCTGGGAGGAGAGGCGCTTTTGTTTGTGGCAGCGGATGCTCTGGAAACCGTGCTGTGCATTGATAGGTGCCGGCTGATTGTGGCTGTTCCCCCTTCTATACTAAAAAGGTTTACTTGAAGGTGAAGTGTCTTCTATGAGGCCTCCCAGAGAAGACTCACCTGAACCAGCCTGCTTCAGAAGCCTGTGTCAGGCTTTAGGATCTGAAACTTTGTATCTGTGTGGTGACTTGGGAAAGTATACATTTTTCAGAATAAACTTTACAGACCCCAATCACTGGGATTCTCTGGGCTTTGATATCTATATTAGACACTTTATAATACAAGTCTTATTCTATTCTATTTTATGTGTATGGGTGTTTTACCTGAATGTGTATTTGTACAACTTGCATGTTTGGGGCCTACCCAGGCCAGAAGAAGGTGTCATATTCCCTAGAGCTGTGGTTACATATAACCGTGAGGGCTGGAGAGATGGCTCAGTGGTTAAGAGCACTGACTGCTCTTCCAGAGGTCCTGAGTTCCATTCCCAGCAACCACATGGTGGCTCACAACCATCCGTAATGGGATCTGATGCCCTCTCCTGGTGTGTCTGAAGACAGCGACAGTGAACTCACATACATGAAATAAATAAATAAATCTTTAAAAAAAAATTGTGAGCCACCACTCGTGTGCTGGGAATCAAATCGTGTCCCTGAAAGCATTGTCAGCTCTCTTAACCTCTGAGCTGTCTCTCTGGCCTGTAGCACAGATTTTACGAGATGGAAGAATGACTGTCACATTCTTCAGATGGTATCTTCTACCTGGGTGACCGTCAATGGCAGCTATATTTTAGGAGATGCTCATTGACTAATTTTAATTTTCGAGTCATTTGTTGACTTAACATGGGAGTTTCGAAGTGATGCACAAAGCCTTCATCTCATGGGGCTGATGAACACGGGGGAGTAGACGAGGCGGAGGTTCTGGAACAACGCCAGCAGTTCTTGAAGAAAATTGGGCATTATGGCTATAATACGTGGGAGGTGGGCAGGACATTCTCTTGAAGTGGCTTATGCCCATAATACTCAGAGATGAGAAAGACCGACCAACCCCCTCCCTCCCCCTACCCACCTCCACCCCTGTAAGGAGTAGACCAATAGAGTCTCAGGGGACTGGAATGACAAGGTCACCAGACCTGCGGCTCACTTTGAGCAGGAGGAAGCCCTGCCTAGGTTGTAGTGAGGAGTTGAATTGGTAGTTTGGGGTCATGTCAGGGAGTTTGAGACAGCAGGTTATGCAGGACTCTTTAAACTGTTTTTGGATTTTACTCAGAGAATGAGGAACCAGGCTAGCATATGACTTTTTGCTTTGTGAGGTAGAGTCCACAGTTTTGGGAACCTCTCTAAGTCTGGGAGATAATTTGAAGGACTCAAGGATATTCGTGCCAACTGGAATACAGGACTTGTTTTAGTATGGTCTACTGTTGTAGTTACTGTATTTTCTGCAGTCTCGGGTCCCACTGTCTGCATTTTGAACAGCTTTCAATGCTTCTTCCAAAGGCCAAGAAGACTCATTCTGGAATATGCTGAGACAGTTTCTCTGGAGTTGTGCTGTGGTCTGGGTAGGAAGGGAAGCCGCCTGTGGACGCCCAGGCTATGCTGTTTGCTACTGATTGCCGGTTTAACAGCACCAGGTCCTCATGCCAGAGTGAAAGTCTTTCTAAATGCTTGCGACACTCTGCCCACAGCCTGTCTTTGGTGTTGATGACAGTTGGACATAAGAGTGATTCATGTCATAAACCTCTTAATCATGATGTTTAAAGGAGAAGCAAATAGTTGAAGTTCCTTAAAAATAATTGTGCTTTATGATAAAGAGACAAAGAACAGTAGAAGGAGGTAGGTGAGTTCTAGCTAATACCTGTATTTGCAGTTGACAGGACTAGGATCTCAAGATGTTAAAAGGCTCTCTAGGGCCATCCAGTTGAACAGTGACAGTTCTGAGAGCAGACTTGAGGCTCCTCAATTCAGTACAGTGGATCTTCTCTCTCAGTGGAAATACCTACATGCGCGTGCTCCTTGCAGAACTCAAGGCCACCTGAAGATGAAAATAGAATTATTTTACATAAAGGGTCATAACTTTTTTCTCTCACTAGTTTTCTTTTTTTTTATGATTATCATCATCTCGAATGATTTTATTTCATTAGTTTTTAACATTTTTTGCATGATTTCCCCCCCATTTTTTAGCAAAGAGCAAGTATCTAATGAGAAAAGGTGCTCTTATATGTGTAAGACTCAAGTTACCAGGACCTCACGTTACCTGGACCCTTTCTGACAGGTCATGGTGCCTTTGAAACTCTGAGCTATGTTTTCAAAATGATAGAAAGCTGGGTGGTGGTGATGGGAGGGGAACTCTAATCCCAGCACTGAGTTTGAAGCCAACGTGGTCTACAGAGGGAATTCCAGGACAGCCAAGGTTACATAGAGAAATCCTGTCTTTAAAAAAAAAAATAATAATGGCCCATATCTTTGAAAACCAGTTTCCAGTCTGTTTGTGTGCCTTGTACTTGCCGTAGCCACACTGTGAGAATGGCGTTTCCTCTGTCTCTAGAGTAGTGTCTGTGTTGTTGTTTGCAAGTTTAAGGAAGTGGTGGTTTTAGAAGCTACATCTTAGTTATGTGTTAAAAAGAAAATATTTTTGTGTTGCAGCGTCCCAGGAGCTTCTGCTGACGATCCCGGTTTCCGAGGGAACCCTTTTGGCAATGTTGAGGGCTGCGCTCCTTTCTCTGCCGTGCGGTCAACCATGAGCGGATGGGTGTGATGCCTGCTAGCGTAAAGGGTGAGTGAAAGTGGGTGACGATTCTCTGAAAAGTCACAAGCCAAGAAAAAGAAAGGAAGGAAGAAAAGCAAGCAAGCCACAGAAGACAGCAGCCCACCATGGAGGAGATTCCCATATTTTGAGAACAGGGACACACTGTGGTGTTAAACCTTCATTGTTAAACCTTTTAGGATAATTCTTAGTGAACTTAGAGGGAGGACAAGGGGGAGCTTTTCTCACTCGTCTTCTTGGTTCAAATAAGACTGAAGTTTGGGCACTTGAAATTTTGGAACGAGTGCACCATTGTCCAAGTAATTGCTTTTTGAGTCCTGTCATAACCTAGCAGCCGCCCTGCCATACAGATCTGATTACTTCATCTTGAGCTCCAGTTTTCTCCTGGAGAACATCCCAAGCTTAGCCCTCACATCATGGGCTCCCAAGAAAGCCAAAGGGTTGTAAAATGTTTGTTTTCACAGCAGCTCTCTTAAAAAATTTTGGGGGACTTTTCCCACTGTCACCTGCCTCCTCAGGTCACTCGGTGTCATGCTAAAAGGAACATGATATTTGCCTGTTATATATACTTTCCACATTTGATACGATCTACCATGTTTCTCAGAAACCAGTGGCTTCCCTTGTAATAGTGAAGAGTGGTGGCTTGCCCTTACACCCTGTAACTTACTGAGGGAGAGGTTTGTGGAAAAACGTCTGACATCTTGGGCTCATTTTTGTCCTAGAATGGGGCCCATTTATGGTAGCAATTTATTGTCAGGTGTTTACTGAGTGATGGGAGGTGCTGAGAGCCATTGGCATAAACCCATCTCATGACTAGAATTGTATTCAAAACACATTTGATGGGGAGAAGCATACTAGGGCAGAAAGAATACATATCCAGACATAACCGATAATCAGCTGGCAGGTATATCCTCTCTCGCCTTGGATTCTCTGTGTTCGGTACAAAGCACAGTGATGGGTCCGATGATGACGGTACTAAGGAGGCTCTGGATTGGTCTGCTCAAACCCTCTTCATTTACAAACAGCTCACTCAGTCTGGGCAGGCTGCTGAGATCCCTGGGCTTCTTTAGGAGTGGACCTAGGAACTGGTCCTCAACTTATGACTCTTGCCCGGACATGTCTTCTGGTGATGAGTGTCTCTTGGAAACCCTGTCGTGCACCCAGGTGTTTGGGGCAGAATGTTGAGGATCTTACAGCCTGGGAACATGGTGACAAACCTCTGGTTTCACACAACATTAGGCGAGACCCACTGTTTAAACTGTCCTGTCCTTCAGAAGCCCCGCTGGCTTTCCTGTTTCTTATCAGACTGGCCGTGCCTTCCATTTCTTTCTACTAAAGCTAGAGAGGGAAAAGACACCACCCTGTTACCATCTGCGCAGTGGTTTTTCTCTCACTGTCAAGAAGTGGGCAGATAATCAGCGATAAACAGAAGATGAGGATGCCCGTGGTATATTAAAAAAAAAAAAATGCCCAGTGGAGTCATGGGGTCTTAGAGCTGAGTGTGGTCATTGTGGGGGTCCATAGCCAGGTCTGGGGTTCCCTCGCTTACAGAGGGCTTCCAGTGCAGGAGCCCTTTGACAGGCTTGGGTGCAAGGTCTTTATCTGGGGAGCAGATGGTGCTCAGGGACAGGGACAGGCACGTGCACAGGTGGAGTTGAGAGTAAAGCTTGAGTCCGTCTGGAGCATAGAATTCATAGAAATGGCTGGAATTCTGAAGTTCTTGAGATGTCACCCCTGACCTCAGTACTGAGAGTCTGACTCAGTCTCTCTGTCACGAAATTGTTGTATGAAATTGAACAAAACCACATGAATCGGCTCACAGAATATTTGGCTTATTTTGCTCGTCAATTTCAGTTGTTAAGACTACTGGAAAAATCAGTCAGAAGGACTGTGATGGAAAATGCTTCTTTGAGGAAAAAAAAAAAACTACTGTTAGGCCATGTTGAATAGCAGTCTTAGTTTTTATAACTAAGGCACTGCTTTGTGTTTCTCAGGCTGCAGTGAACTTCTCACGGATGTGTTTTTGTAGGAGGTAGGGGTCCCGTGAGCTGGAGCATTCGTTCTGATACATCTGTTCTCCCCTGAGTTTGCTTTGAGGCCCAGCAGAGGATGAAGCCTGTGTGATGCAGTGACTTGTCCTGCCCGGGTGCCGCATGCCTGAGGGCCGGTTAAGCCCTTCCGTAGTCAGCTCATTCACCGTCTTGTGCCTCTTAAACCTCACAGTTTGTCGAGTAACCAAAAGGTAGCTGATCATTTGGAGTCTTTGGTTTCATCATCAACTCTTGTTCTGAGTGCAGCATTTCCTGGAATGTGTCCTTATGGTGAAGCAGGTCAGAGCCACAGGGGTGGGCGGTTAAAATGGCACATTACCTGCAGGAGTGCAGGGGAGGGAAACCGTGAGATAAAAGGTTTTCACAGCTAGGTCGTCGCAGCAGGAGTTTTAGGGTCAGAAGACGGGCAATGTACTGGGTCTGTGTTGTCAGTGGACGGTGAATCTGTGTTGTCCGTGTAACAAAGTAAGGAAAGAGAAAGGAGAGGCTCTGCCTGTGGGCTGCGACTCTTTACGGCCACCACTCACCTGGCAGACCTCTGAGTTGCTTCCCGTTTGCCTGGTGTGAGCATGAAGCATTCGTTAATGTCGTTCCCTGTCTGAGGCGTGGAGTGAAGAGCGGCTAAGTCTGTTGCATATTTAATAGGCAGCTAGCCATGGTTATTAATAAATGTGATAATAACAGTCTGGATTTGCATAGTGTTCCTGAGAAGATTGACGAGGGATGGCAGAGGTTCTGCCTTGCTTGTCAGGCTGTGCTCTGGCCTTGTATTGTCCCTACCACTAAACTCTGCACAGTTGGTGACACCGTGAACATCACGTGATGTGTGTGGTTTTGTTCACATCGTTCATGAGGTTTCTACTTGGTTTTGTTCAGTTCATTTGTGTGTGTGTGTGTGTCCGTCTGTATGTCTGTCTGTCTGTCTCTGTGTGTGTCTGTCTTTCTGTCTGTGTGTGTAGGGGGCCAGAGAGCAACCTGATGGTTCAATCTTCCACAGCATCAACTTGTTTTATGAGACTGGGTCTCTTACTTGCCGGGAACTTACAGAAAGGGCTGGTATTGTTGAGTCTGTTTCTACCTTCCTAGAGCTAGGATTACAAGTGCAGCCTTCATAAGTGATAGCCGGGGACCTCAACACAGGTCCTTACACTGCATGGTGCATGCCTTACTGACTTTGCCACCTTCCTGGACTCAGCTCTCTTTGATCTGTCTCTTCAGACTTTAAGTTGGAACTTGCAAAGAAGTAGAAACTTGCAAGATACAGACCCACCTCACTTCACATCAGGAAAGAGGCTGTGCGCTTTGTGGATCTGGGTATCCTTTGCAGTAAAACTGACGAATAGGCAGGCACATCCTTTCCCATTCCCTCCCTCTCTTCCTTCCTTTCTTTCTTTAATTTTTTTCTTTCACAAATGATTTAGGAAGGGGGTCACGGCCACTCAGATTTCAGGAGCGGCCACGCAGCTTGCCAGAGGTCTGAGAAAGGAATGCAGGCTGACACATCCCTTTCTGGGCCACCTGGGGTGGCAGCATGTCAACTTGGGCCAAGCCACTTGGTTGTGCTTAAACTTCCAGTCTGTGAAATTTTGACTTTGAAAAGTAATTTTAACAATTTAATAAACTATATAATATGTTTTATAAGCTGGAGAGAATGATCTTAAGTATTTTGGTCTCTTTCATAACACAATGAAGCTAATATTGGTAAAAATACAGATCTTCGCTCATGCCATAAAGAGAAGCGAGATTTAATAAGCATTTATAAGCACTGGCAGCTGCCTATCAGATTGTATAACTTGGGCTCCAGCATGTGGAGACAGTGTCAACTTAAATTTTATCTCCTCAGTATTTTCAACACGTTTATTTTGCTTCTCTCTCCAGTCCCTAACCTAATACAAGTAATGTAATTGGTCAAATATTTTCCACATAGCTAATTGGCTAATGGCCAATGATAGACACCATTGTCTGGCTTGATGAAGATCAGAAATTAACATGACATTTTCATGGAAATAATGTAATATATTAGCAACGCGTTCATTCAGCGTGGACAGTGTCCATCCTGTCCCGCTCACTAGCAGAACCAGGACAGCCTTGAACCACCCTCTGGCCTCATGGCAGTGGCCAGCCAACCCGTGTCAAATGTGCCGTTACATCCTTCAGACAGAACCACAAAGCTCATGAATGAATTATTCCGTTTGTCAATTAAAAAAGGAAACCCACCGACTACTATTGTAAGATTAAATTCCAATTAGAAGATTGCGTTTAATTCAGAAGCTGTAACGTTATTTTAATGAATTCTGTTGGAGGCGACGGTTTATGTGGAATAAATTTATATGGGTGTAGGTAGATATAAATTCATAGGATAATGTTAAACATGTTACTTCATATATATTAGCTGTGAAATTTATTTCTCTCTAGTTATGTCCCCAAGGAGGTGGCGTCAGAGGGAAAAACACAGCTTCAAAGAAAGAACCCTTTCTGATACTTGCTCTGAAGCAGCCGTTTCTCACTCATTTAAAAAAAAATCTGTTAAATCTCTGCATTAACTAAATTTATGATTCTTGCTGTGTGCTATTTATAAAATTGAATATGGGTTTTTATGATATAGGAAATTAGGCTAGGAATGAGACTACGGCCCAACTTTGTAATAAAGGAGGTCTGCGTTTATCTTGCAGGTATTTCCCACCCCTCTCAAAGCCCCTCGTGGGATTATAGAAGCGTTTTTCTGGACATGCTAATTTGCTTTAGAATAAACTTTTAATCTAGTGGGTAGCTTTTGTTCATTTGACACCTCTTGACCGAGTCAAGGATTTTATCATTTTCCTCACTGTCCCTGTGCTCATGGCAGACACTGGGATCAGGCTTCAGTCTCTGGGAATTTCCCACCCACCACCCACCATC
This sequence comes from Rattus rattus, assembly GCF_011064425.1. Classification (NCBI taxonomy): domain Eukaryota; kingdom Metazoa; phylum Chordata; class Mammalia; order Rodentia; family Muridae; genus Rattus; species Rattus rattus. Next base: position 47,638,683 of record NC_046159.1, read on the forward strand.
AGCGCATCATTTGGGAAATCAGAGGTGTCCTCATGTGTAAAGCCAGTACCTTTTTTTTTTTTTTTTTTTTTTTGGAGCTGGGGACCGAACCCAGGGCCTTGCGCTTTCCTAGGCAAGCGCTCTACCACTGAGCTAAATCCTCAACCCCAAAGCCAGTAGCTTTAAAGAGGTCTTTCGAGTTGGCTTTTGTTTGCCCATCTCACCCTTACGTACTGGCACACAGCCACTGAAAGTCTTCCTATGTCACGGAGGGCCAGGGAGGCGGCTGAACGTCAGGTGGGGGTGCCAGAAACACGCAAGCCTGGTTTTGAATTCAGTCCCTGGAACCCATCTTAGAAGCTGTATGTCATACCCTGCATCTACAGTCTTAGCATCCCTCCAGTGAGGTGGGAAGCTGAAGTAGATTTCTTGAAAGCCTGCAGGCAAGCTACCCTGGTGCATGATCAGAAGCAGCTAGGGAGGTCCTGTCTCAACCGGCTAGACAGTGAGAACCAACTCCCAAAATTGTTCCCTGACCTCTACATGTGTGCTGTGACGTGCTCAAATGTTGACAGTGTTGATACTGAGCAGTTAATATATAAACATATTAGTATACGTGTGTGTGCATATATGCATACATATATATTTTGGGGTCTGGGGTTTCAACTGTGCTAACTAAATAAGCTCCATCCTCAACCTGTTGTTTTTCCCAGACAGTGTTGCACTGTGTTGTCCTCTCACATCTAACTCCTGAGTGCTGTGACCAAACCCTCATGCGCCTTTCCCCCTGAGTCTGCTGGGTAGTTTCTTTTCTCCCGTCTTCTGGTTGGGGTGTTTTAGGTGAGATGCACTGTGAGGTTGTGGGGTTCATTTGTTTTTTTATTTCTGTGACTTTGGAGAAGATGAGCGGGGGGAGGGGGAGCTGTTCTCACCTTCCTTTCACCTATGTGTCACGCCTGGCTCTGACTTGGTGAGGAAGTGGTACTGTGAGAACCGGAGGCCGACTTTCATTCTGCCAGCGCAGTGTCTTTCTGGAAGGGCGGGCACCGTGGACGTCAGGTGCTGACCGTGTAGGACAACTCTCACATTCTCCTTTCTTGTGTAAACCCTGCTTATCAGTAAGCTGTACCGAGGGGGAAGGAGTTCAGCCTTTATGTTTTATGCGATGCCTTTCGTGATGCAAAGATTCTAGGAACCGAGACTATATCACACATTGTTCTAAAAAACCACTGTTTTCTGTTAACTTGATTGGAGTTAATGTGCAGAGGCCACGAGAAGGAAATTTCCATCTCGTCTCGTATGCAGGCTGCCGGGCTGCCTGCTGAGAATCGCCATCATTTTAATTCCTTCCTAAAGAAAAATGAGCAATTAGCACATTTAAGCTATCATTTAGCTAATGTACGTTTTAATTTCATTTCAGTGTGCTATGTATTATTATTTGTGTTGATTATGTCACCCGAGTTCTGGAAAGCAGTCGCAGGTGAAGACACGGGCTGGTCACCTATCAGCCCTTCTTCAGAGTGTAATACCGTTGACCTTGGTCAAGGATGACCAAACTCCTAGACCCCTGGCCACGCTCTGCTCTGATGGTGGCTCTTAGATTTCTCCCCGCACAGTAGGCTACGCAGTTCTCTCTGATTGATTGGAACAGGCTCATGAGATGGAATCTTTGTATCCCTCCTGCGTTCTGTGAGTTTAGTAATGTTTGTAAGAAATAATCATAGCAGACATCCATTAGACACTTATTTTCCCCTGAACTAGCTTAAGTATCGCATTGGTTATCTCATTTACTCCTAACAGCACCTCTGTGTGGGGCATATTATCATTCTGGATTTATTGTTGAGGCAGAAGCAGAGTACTCAAGGCCCACGCACAGGATCACAAAGCATCAGAAGTAGGTTCTACCCAAGCTTGGGCCAGGTTCCGTATTGACCTGACTATTGGGCACCCACTATTTGTCCCAGTTCTGGGTTTCATGGCTAAGCTGGGTCCTTTTATGGTATTCCACAGGGAAGGTTGTATAGTTATGCTTATCTTTGTGGGAAAAAAATGGAGTTTGGGGCTGGAGAGATAGCTCAGTGGGTAAGAGCAGATGCTGTACAGGTGTGAGGGCTAAGTTCAAGTTTCCAGCGCCACCTAAAAAGGTGGCTATGACCATGTGCTTGCCTTTAAGCACAAGCACCACAGCGTCTAGGATTATTGGGACTTATTCATTGCCAGCCTTGCTTCAGGTTCAGTGACAGACCCAGTCTCAAGGGATGGAGGCAGAGACTGGTAAATACCCTCTGTTAGCCTTCACAGGCCTTCCTGCACATGTGTGTGTGCACTGGTACACAGGGTACACAGAGCAGAGACACACACAAAGGCATGGCATGCAGTGCATTTGAAACTGGTTTGCTCTGCACATCAAGTCCACAGTATAAAGAACGATCTCTTCCAAATTCTACCCTGTCCCCAATATTTCTCATTTTCTAGCCAAGATTTTGGCCGTGGGCTCAGTGCAGAATGCCTTTCTGTCTGTTGGCAGCTCTTGGAGCAGCAATGCCTGAGTGTCTGGACCCCCAGGACATAAACATACAGGACTATTTCACCCACCCAAGAGAGAGCACCTGCTCCGAGGGAAGGTCCTGATGTGAGACCTTTATGGTGGTGGGAGCAAGGTGGTGGGAAGGCTGAGTACTGGGCATGACATTTAGTCCTCAAGTCCATAAGCAGCAGGGACTTCTGCTCTTGGGATAGCCCCGCAGTAGAGGCAGCCAAGACTCATTCCAGGAATGTGTGGGATTTCGAACTATTTTTAACGTCAGGTGCACTTGGGTATTAATGAGGGAACTTTTCTCTATATATTTCTGAAAGTTGCAGATTAGGTTATATGAGCATGAGTGGCACACCACGTGCGGTTTCTCCGCACCTACTCGGGGAAGATAGGAAGCTGAGGGACAGCGTCTTGCTTTTCCAGTGGCTAAGAGCTGTAAGGGTTTTTTTTCTTTTTCAGCTTTCTAAAGTCTTGGGCTACTTTTAGCCTTAGGTGTGTGGGAGCTTAGGGGGGCTTGTATGGCCTCACGTTCTTGCCATGGAAATATGAAGATCCGAGTTTGGACTCCAGCACCCACAGAAAAATAGCCTACTGTCTTAGTTTGTGACTGTGATCCCAGGGCTGCGGAGAGGCTGCGGAGAGGCTGGGGAGTGAGGGGTGGCTCTCTGGAGTTCTCTGGCTGGGCTCCAGGTTCAGAGACAGCAAATGGGAGAGCAACGAAGGGAAGAACTTCACACTCATTTCTGTCTTCCACACACACGTTCCCCTGCCCTGCCATGTGCCCACCGCCTGCATGTGTGTGAGTAGTGGGGAGAAGATGAGGCCTTATCCAGTACACTGGTTGTTCCAGTGGTTGGTAAACCAGTCTTGGGGTACAGCGTGTCTTTGCAGTCTGCCCCTTTTCCCCCACTCTTGTGGGATGTTGAATTTACTGACACCAGGTCAGCCCACTCTTGAGTTAATTTTCTAAACAATGCAGATACAGTGACTTAGCCTGATACCTGAACATTCTGTGTCTAACCTGTCCAATAACGGTATTGACATACTGGGGCAATTGTAACAGGCCAGGGGCCATGAAACTGGCGTTAGAGATCTTCCTCTAATAGTCCCCTGAATCGTTTCATAGTAGCTAAAGGAAGCCTAAGGTTGGAACTCACTTTTTTCTCCTTTCTCACTCTATAAGGCCTCAATTTGGGGTTTTAAGGGGTGGGGGGCACTGATGTAGATTGTCCTCTGAGGTAAGATATTTATCAGCACAGTTATAGATAGGTATCGTGGAGGCTCTGAGGAGAGTTCAGGCCTACTGGGTGGTGGAGGGTCCCCTCTTACGTGTTTTAGGAAAAAGTGGGAGCTCTCTTGTCGGTTGACAGTAGCTCACAGTAAGGGATTCCAGTGAGGTTTGCTCTGATTCCTGCTGGCAGGGGCAGGGACGAAGGTTGTACATTTAGTTAGTGTGTGTCTCTTGTAAGGGACTTGTTACCTGCAGCCCCTGCTTAATTAGTGTCATAGGTATGGGTTGATTAGCTTCTTGGGAGTGGGGGGTGGATTAGATTCCCAGGTAGACTTGGTAAAGTACCTGTAATTTCTCTTCAGCAGTGGGAACTACAGCCCGTTATGAGGATGGAGAGAGAACGGCTCCTCCAGGGAGCATGCTGCTGCGGTAGCTTCAGTCCACAGTACTTGAGGCCGCACTTTTCAGTGCTTTGGCCTGAGGACTGCCCAGGAAAGGTGTTAAATTTATATTGTCAGGTCTACCTGATCACTGAGCCAGACTGGACAGCTTCAGCTCTCCCTAATGATGTAAGCCTGGCCAGCACACTGTTCTTCCTAAAGCCTCAGTTTGCTCACAAGTGGGGACAAGGTGGTGATGTCTTATTGGTTGTGAAAAGTTTGTAGCAGAGTTATGACCTTATGATCAGGAATATAGGTGTTTCTTGTAACTGTATTTGACCTAGTTAGACATTCGCAGATTTTCTTTTAACCATCAGGACCATGGCAAGTGGAAGGGTAAAAGCTCCAGGTTGCACTATCTAAAGAATAAAATTCCCACCTTCTATAGCCTCAGAAGGTGCTTTTTGGGATTAAAAAATTTTTTTTGAATCCGTGTTAGAGTTTTTACATAGATCTTTGAAAAAAGCATTCTGTCATAAAAGCCTGTGTGAGTTGACATGTGTAAATATGCAGGGAGACAGTTTGAAGAAACGTGTATTATTTACTGATCAATGCGGTGTCTCCTCTGGGCCATTACACTCAGTCATTTCCTGTCAATCTCTTGGCGCTGTTATAATCAGTCTATGGATATGCATATTAAGATATAAGAAAGTTATTGTGCATGGGTGTCGGTAGCTTTTTAATTAATAATGTTGCTGCTTTAAAGAGGTGTCAGGCTAGTTTCTTTGTAGGTTGGTTAATAAACAGTCTGCCGAATTGCACGAGAAAGTCAGATGGCCCGTGCTCAGGCTGGTGAGTAGCTCGGGATGGCACTGGTGTGTGTGCACCACGGTGAGGTAGTTCAGAGGGTGAGGTGCTTGCTGTGAAAGCCTGATTGATGATCTGAACTCGGACGCCCAGAAGCCGTGTAAGAGTCAGACACATCAGTGTTTGCAATCCCTGCACTTCTGTGGGAAGGTGGGAGGCTGAGTCGGGAGAATTCGAAAGCTCACAGCCCCGTGGTACAGGGCAGCAATCAGCTAAGAGACCCTGACTCAAACAAGTACCCAAGGATGTCCTCTCTGACTTTGGCACTGTGAATGAAAATCAGCTGTGTTGTGTGGATGACGGCAACTCTGGCTTTTCTGCCTCCGTTAGAGAAGAGCGAGAAGAGCAGTCCTTTTCTAGAAACAACAAAAGAATGATTGAAGTTTATGAGCTGCCTGGTTGATTACAGCTGTTCTCCTCTGGCACCATGGAACAGTGCAGCCAGGGCCATATGCAAATGAATGGGCGGGGCTGAGTTCTACTTAGAACTTATTTATAGACATCAGAATATGAATGTCAGGTCTTTTTCCCATGTCATAAAGGAGTGATACTACTTTCATTTTGTCCTCATCCACTTAAGAATGAAGCTGCATGTAGCTCATTGACATTGATTTGGCCTGAGGTGTGGCTCTTACCAAGCCTTCGTCCAAGAGGTCGGAGAGTATCCAGGAATCTCAGGAGCCTGTTATTTGTACACACTTACACAATTAGTGTGTGTGAACGCATGCACATGTGTGTGCCTCAGGGTGACTTGGTGCGGGGGGTGCAGGTGCCACACTGCATATGTCTTGAAGGTCTAAGAACAGCTGGCAGGTGTCATTCCTCTCCTGCTACAAGGGTTCTCAGGATTGAACGCCAATTGTTAGCCTTGGGAATAAGCACCTTTACCCATGGAGGCATCACCTTTCCAACTCCCCTTTCACAAATGTGTTATGTGTTTGCATGTGCATGTGCGTATGTACGTATGTACACCAGTAGAACACGGAAGACAACCCTTGCTGTCATCCTCACGTATTCCATCCACCTCCTGCAAGACAGGGTCTCTCAGTGGCCCAGATCAGCCAAGTACGCTAGACTGGCCAACCAGGGAGCACCAGGAAACTTCTCCCTACCTCTCCAGTACACAGCCCCACACTTGGCAGTTTACATGGGTTTCCAATGGGAAAAACATATTGCAAGTAATTTTCATTTGAGGTAAGCTGCCCTGTATCGTTATTGATTCATTTAGAGTGACATTTGACGAGCCTCTCCTCCTTTTCGAGGTGGAAGTGAGGCTGGGAATGGATAGTGCAGTGAGAGAGAAGCCATGAAGAAGCAAGACATTGGAAACCGTTGTGTGATCTGTTTCTTTACTTCACAGTCAAAACGGTCTAGAAGCAATTGCATATCACACCAGGAAAGTTTAAGTTTCCTAGTAGATGCAAATGAAATTTTTTAAAAAAGAAACTTACATATTATTTTAATACATTCAGTGTATATTAAATATGTGGCAAAAATAGAATTAGCACATCATCTTGTTTCTCAGATAATATTGCTTAAATGCAATGTTTAATAAAAGTTTTAGAGGTTTTAAGAAAACAGTATTATTATCCAAGTGGTAGGAACTTGGCTGCAGCAGAATTGTTACAGTGATTATAAATAGAAAAAAAGTTTTAAATGACCTTTAACATATCTTATGAGGGAGCTAGAGAGGTGGCTTGATGTCATAGAGAACTTACTACTCTTGCAAAAGACTTTGATTTGGTTCCTCACAATCAATGGTGAGTTACAATCACCTGTGACTCCAGTTCCTCTTTTAGTCTCTGCGGGTTTATACACATATGTAGTGCACATAACACACACACACACACACACACACACACACACACACAAGTAAATACATATATAAATAAAGTATATATAAATAAAGTTTAAAATATATTCTGAGTAAAGTACTTCCATGGAGAGTGGTTCCATGTTGGGTGATTTTTCTGTAAATCAAACATATATAGGATAAGAATGATTGGAAGCGACTAGAAGTCTCTGGGTAGGAGTTGGCTTGGGCAGAGACTGTAGCTCAGTGGTAGAATTTGTCTAGCATTTGGGAGGCCCCTGAGCTACAAGTCCTACAGCTTAACAATGAATACTAACTAAGCGTGGTTGAAAGTTGCCTCAAATCAGAGTTCTTCCTGGCATTTTGCTGGACCTTACAATATTTCCTCCAAGCTGGTGGGAAGTCCAGGTAGGGGATCGGAATGGGGAAGATGAGTTTGTGGACATTTGTGGTCATCAATTCCAAGGGTAGAGCTATGAGTGAGAGGAAATGTTCAAAGACAATGGTGTGTGGCACAGTTCTCCAGACACCCCACTGGTAAGGGACGGTGGAAGCCTGACAGAGAAAGAGAAATGGAGAGAATGGGAGAGTAGTCGAGAAGACCATTCCTCATCCATGTCATGGTAAAACTGAATTGGACATGCCACAGAAAGTTTCTGATTGTCAGCCATCCAGGGTTTATGAACCAGTGCATTGCTAATGCAGTCGGGAGAACAAACATCCGGACGAGTTGAGATGAGCCTCTCTGAGACAAACACTGACTTTTCACACAGGCCTCTACTGTAATGAAAAAGGTAGGGAGTGGGAGAGAGAACCCCCAAAGGCAGTTGTGTGCTGACAGCCCTTCAGATTACTTACCTTCTCTTTGTTAAATAATGAACAAATGTATGCGTATGTCAGGATCCAGGGCTGAGATGTGGAACCTTTAATAGGAAATAGCCAAATGTGGTGGTTGCTGACCCAGGCCGTTAGTCTGCAAGCTTGCCTTTGAATCCTATAGCCTTTGGTAAGTCACGTCTCTCTGGACCCCAGCTTACTTTGAAAAGAGAAGTTTTAGGTGATTGCGGAATTTAAGGCGCGAGTGTACAGAAAACACAGAGTTGGCATATACGGTGCTCTCAGTTAATAATAAGTAGCTCGTGACTAGCCCTAAAGCTTGGCAGCTTGACCTAAATTTTAGGAAAGTGCTTTGTAGTCAGTATGGTAGACTATTTTATTCTCCCCTCTAGGGTGTTCAGGATGTGAGTGTGTGTGTGTGCCGCCTGCCTGTCTGCCTGCCTCTGTCTGTGTCAGGCGATTGTCACAGCATTCACAGCACTTTCAAAGACCCTTACAGTTTCTACACTCATTGTGAGGATGAGCCTCATAGTTGCTCTCTACCCTGTGTGAATTTTATGCTTCAATCTTGTGTGGACCTCAATGTCTTTGATTAACTGTAGGTATGGTGAACTGGAATTTTCCTTTTAAGACTCACTTTTATTGGGGGGGTGTGTGTGTGTGTGTGTGTGTGTGTGTGTGTGTGTGTGTGTGTGTGTGTGTGTGTGTGTGCACATGTGCTTTTGACCATGGAGGCCAGAAATGAATTAAATTCCCTAGATCTTGAGTTATGGGTGGTTTGTAGGCAATTGGACACGAGTGCTAGGAACTAAACCAGTACTCCAGAAGAGTAGCACGGACTCTTAACTGCTGAGCCAGCTCTCCAGCTCCTGGATCTTGGAGACAGGTTATAAATGTACAGCTTTCGATGAGCCTTAGAGCTAGGAAGTTCTTTTTACAAAAGCAGGGCCCCAATCTGCTATCAGTAAGCATTCGTTGCGTTTTGCTCCGACAGATGCTGTCTCCTGTACATGGTAACCTGTTAGCCGTGGGAGTTCCTTCTCGGCTCTTCTGCAGGCTGACCGTCCTTTGCCTGCTGTTCCTGTCCTGTGTAGGTTTTCCTGACCATCTCCGTTGCATCCCAGGGCACCAGCAGCTTTGGAGGAGTATTTTATGTGTGTCTCCTCATTGATCTGTAATTCACTTAAAGGTGCCTTTTTCTGGCAAAACCATCTTTTGCATTTGGAAGTGAAATGTTTTGACTATCCTTAACCCACTTCCTAAATTTCAAATCTGGGAAGCTGGCATCTAGAGAGTCTGCTGCTAGAGAGTCGTAAATTCTCTTTGAAACTCGGTGTTGCTGGAATAGGCTTGTCTTTGTTTGAAGGCAGGCACCTGTGAGGCAGTCTTAGCGATAACCATGGATCTGGTCCCCAGTGTGAAGGTTCAGTGAGTACCAGTCAGCGTTCCATCCTTTCTTCCCAGTCAGTACCTTCATCGCCATGACAGGAAGTCTGTGAGTATTTGCGTCTTATTTCAAGATGACAAAAGCAATGCTGCCCGGGTTGAGTTGGAGCCTTGGCTTAGACCAATTCAACCAGAGAGTTTTATTTTACTTGATTTCTTTCTTTCTCTCTTGCCCTCCTCCCTCCTCCTTCCCTCCCTCCCTCCCTCCCTTCCTTCTCTCCTCCCTCCCTCCCTCCCTCCCCCTCCCTCCCTCCCATGAATGTGACCAGGACTATTTACCATATCTACTTAAATTGTAGAATTTCTTCATTCAGCCTAAGAAGTGATGCTATTTGTGATATCCTCTCTTTCCCTTTGTGTTAATGCCTGAAAGTCATACGAGTGATACAAAACAACCCCATATTGGGCATATTTAGTTTTTGTTTCTTTGAAACTGTTCAAGCTATTGTTTTAAAGCATCTGTCATTCTCAGTTTCCTCTTCCTGACACCAAGAGTGGTTGCTTCATTTTCCTTCATCTTCTTCCCTACGACTTGCCTTCCCCCTCCATCCAGCCCGAGTCCCAGAGAGGAAGCCAATCACAGTGATAGCGGCAGTAGGAAGATTTCAGAGTACATTTGCGGGCCTGTACAGTATCTTGAGGGATGGCTGGGTGCCTTCTATGATACTTAACACATTTCCTGAACATGGAGCCTCACCATGGCAACAGCCATGTCACATGACACCCCAGTGACACATGTGAGGTGCTGTCACAGCTCATCCCAGGTTGAACGCCTGTGACTCATTGTTTCCACTGACACAGTGACTACTGTAACTTGCAGTTGGAAGGTTCTGGGCTTTTCAGTGCCATTACTGAACACTGACGCCCATGGCGCACGGAGGGCTCGAGGAAGGGAAGCGTAAATAAATAAGCGTGTGCTGTAAACATTGCCTTCATTAGCTTTGCAGAGAAATACTTGTTCATCAGTCAACCTTCTTGCCACTCACATTCTTTCTCTCCTTTGAAAAGCATATTTTGTTGCTAACACCTTGGAAGCTTGAAAATGATTTTTATTTTTAATCCAGGCTACATCCATGTCTACTTGGCACGCGTAGCAGGAGAGAGTTCACGGTGGCCCCTTTTAGTATTTATTTATATTCTTCACATCTAGCAGATTTACTGATGAAGGCATGATTCTGGGAATATTATTCTTCTCATTGTGAAATATATAGAATCCATAAATCAGGCAGGGTAGTATGTGACTATTGCTCATATAGGGGCCTGAAGGTTCTATTATATCAAAGGACTGTTCTAGAGGTCCAAGATGGATAGTATTTTAACATATTTTAATTTCTGAGTGATTCAGTGAGTGATTAAAAAAGTTGATGTGGAATCTGGAAGACATTAAAGAGATGTCAGGGACAGCAGACGGGTTTTGATTTGTAGCCTAATGAAATGTTTTCCCAACTTTTAAAGATTTTTTTTTCTTTTTTAGTAGACCTTTAATCATTTGCTTGTGTTTCTGGCATGGCAAGGTTATTCCTGTTTCTGTTCAGTGAGGGATCCAAAGTGAAAATGGATAATTTTCAATTAGCAAAATTATAAATCCATTTGCAGCCAAATGTTTCTTGTCTTGTATAAACTGTGATGTTTCACATTTCCCCTTAATCATTTTGGAAAGTTAATTTGGGAGATTTGCTTCAGTGGGTGCTGTTATGTGTGGATAGAGAATCTCGGTATTAGAAACTACCTTGCAATTCTCTCCTTGCGTGGTCTGAGTAAGCGTTTCATTGGTACGTTATTGGTAGACACTTTGTGGTTTTGTGCAGAGGACATAGTCGTCAATCGTGCCGTGCGATGCAGTGCTAAGTGTCATAGGAGAGAGGTGTTTTCTAGGGCGTCACGAGTGTCTGTGGTGGGGATGGGTTGTACAGGTTCAGAACTGCTTTTGTTGAGGTTGCCTACGTGTTTATTTGAGTGAAAATGCCATGCATTTGCTTTATACCCTACACAGATGAACAGCGACAGCTCTTGAAGGTGTGTCCTATTAAGGAGGAGAGACTTGTGAGCCAAGGCATGGCAGCCTGCTCCCAGTTCCCCAGACTTCTCACTTTACTGTACATTGGAATATGAGAGCCTTGCATTCTCTCAGCACTTTTTAGACCAGTACTTGGAAAGTAACATTTCTATAGAAACGAGAAGGGATTTAAGTGTTCAGAATTTGAGAGTCCGCCTAGACTGAGGACCTTTCCAGCCCTCTGAACCTTGATTCTCACTGGGTGCTTGGAAGAGCTGCAGAATTATGTAGTGTTTCTCTTGGACCCTTTGGGTATGTTTGGGGAGTGCCATGCCATGCCCACCTTACTGCACTGTCGCAGTAAGACAGAATAATGACAGTGTAAACTTGCTAGAGCAGGTTCTCATCCTGTGAGTCGCAACCCCTCTGTTGGGTCAGATGACCCTGGAATATGTTTCCTACAACATCAGAAAACATCAGTATTTACGGTATGATTCGTAACAGTAGAAAATTACAATTATAAAGGAAAAGGGAAAATAATATTACAGCCTGAAGAACTGTGTTAAATGGTTAAGGCATTAGGAAAGTGGAGAATCACTACCATAGAGGAAGCTGAGTTCGCCATAGTAGCTCAAGATTATATACAAAAATCCTCATCTCTAGACATGAGTCTTTGCAAACCACAAGTGTCTCATACTAAGTTTGTGTGGAAAAAGGAGATAAGTGTCAACAAATTTTCTCTAGATTGAGTAATTTCATTATGAAGCTATTTCTTAAGGTGCTGGGTTCCTAGGGAGTGTCGTAGATTTAACTATTTACTACTGAGCTGAGAACCAGAATAAGGATCTTCTACTGAAAACAGATACACAGAAAAGGCCTGATTAGCCACCGACCAAACACTAGTTTTGTTTTGAATTTAAGGAGACAGTTAGTTTCCGTAGTAAAAGCCTGTGTGTCTTATAGGATTTCCTTAGAATTCTTGTCTAGATTTGGTAGAGAAGTTGCCTATAGAAGTGAAGGTGGTGGATGGGATGGCTCAGTTGGCGAATCGCTTGCTGTGTGAAGACGAGGGCTTCAGTTTGATCCCCAAGACCCACTTAAAAGGCTGAATGGTGCTCCCTTAAAATCTCAGCTCTGGGAGGCTAAGATAGGCGGATCCATCACAATTCCAAAACAGACAGTCTATCCTACTTGGTGGGTTTCAGGCCAGTTCCAAGAACAAAAATAGGTGAGTGGCAGGCATCTGAGGAATAATATTTGGGGTTGTCCTGTGCACTCTACGTGTGTGAACATGCTACATGTGCACTCTGGTTCATGAACACATGAATACATGACCCCTTTCCCCCAGTGAGCCAACCCTGATGAAATTGTTAATTCTCTGAAATAGAACCTGCTGGGTCTTCTCTGGGTATTCTCTATGCTAAAGATGTGGCAAAACGATCCAGTGTTGCTGCATTTTCCAATCTCTTACAGACTAACTGGCTTTGAGGTACTTGAAGCGTATGCGGCGGTGACAGTGAGGTGGCTAAGTGGGAGGGTGCACTCTGGATTTGTTTCAAAGATCTCAGCGCTTGATGAAGTGAGAAGATTTTGGATGTGTTAAGTGAGCTCTGTCATCTGGAGTTTTACCTGTTGCCTTTTGTTTTCCATGGATGGTGGAAAATTCCAAACGACGTGTTGTGTGGCCCCATTAAAATACCTGTCACATGATTTAAAAATCAGAATTCCCATTCTTAAAGGGTCACAGTGTTTCCTAAAGCAGCTCATTTTATGAACCTTACATGTACTGTAACAATTAAAAATACTCCCTTATTGATTATCATCTGATTGTAAGCAAATCACTTTCAGTCACTTCCACTTCTTATGTGCCGTGGTATGACCTGTCTACTCAAAGAGTCAAGTAGTTGACATTCGTGTAGTGATATGGAATTTTACTACACAGTCTCCTTTATCTAAAAAAAGAAACTTCCCTGTCATCCTGCAAACCTGTGCACTGTTCTATATCTGAGTAATAAAGCTTTCTCCTAAAATGGCAAAATTATATTCTGGTCTATCTCTACTTTTCTTGATTTTTGTTGGAAAGGATATTGTTTTTATAATTTAAGTGATCCAACTGATGCTGCCTGTATACTGCTATATGCGTGAATATCATATATGTGTAAATTCATACATAGAAGTGTGTATTATATGTGTGGTTTTCTGGTCCTGGAGATGCACAGGGCCTCATGCATGCTAGCTGAGTGCTCATCTACTAAGCTACACTCCATTCAGCTCTTCAGCGTCAGGCTTTAAATATTTGTGATCACTTCCTGAATATGCGGGTTCCCCTTGGTTTAGGCTTTTCGATGGTCTCTTCATCTGTGGTAAGTGGTGATCAGAACTGTGGGCCTTCAAAGGCTCTGTGGTAACGAGGACAGAGCACCTTTAGGATGGGAGGCAAGAGTCAGGGAAGGAAGTGAGGCAGCAATGAGGGGGAGGAAGGCTCTGCACTTGGTTTATTACGATGCCTCACTCCAAACTTTATTTCTGACATCAAGTTGTGCATCTTTGGCTAACGATTTCATCAGCTTTTCTCTTTTTTCTCCATCTTTTTTTTTTTAGACTTATTTATTTATTATATATAAGTACACTGTAGCTGTCTTCAGACACACCAGAAGAGGGCATCAGATCTCATTACAGATGGTGGTTGCTGGGATTTGAACTCACGACCTCTGGAAGAGCAGTCAGTGCTCTTAACCACTGAGCCATCTCTCCAGCCCATCTTTTCTCCATCTTGATAACACACACCTCAAAGAGATCTGGCAGTACCCAGAGAGCAAGACCTGAAGTCATTCCATTACCTTAGGTGTACACCAACATCTGTCCCAACATGGGGTGACTGATTATGTGGACTGGCTTTTTCTAGTGTCTTCCCACTTTAAGCGGTAAACAGTCTATAAGTTTCTATGTCCATATTTTCCTAACACACTCTTCTATGAGCTGGAATCATCTTAATGGACAAAACACATTGGTATGAGTCAGACATCGAACTCGAATTCCTTCCTTGTTTACTCCCTAAGGGGAACCCAGCTTGTTTCATGCTTGCAATGCTGAGAGACATAGGAAGAAGTCTCCACTCAGGCTTAGCGTCTTTTATGTCTCTGGAACATGTGTGTTAAGGGGAAGCAGTTCTCATTTGTTTGGTGTAATTTGAATCAGAGCGCGCACAGTAAGGAGCCATTCTTCACGCAGGTGCTCTTCACGTGCGTGCAGAGTCCTTTTGGATTAGCCAGATTTTTCCATTCCTTTTGCACTCACATTTGCGTGTTTGGGGTCGTGATTGTGTGTGAACGGCTTTCTGTGTTATGTTTTAAAAGTCTGAGTTGCACTCAGTGAGTGGGCCTAACTAGTAAGGAGCTTAGAAAGCAATCATGAGTTCTTCAGTTCCTTACCCAGAGCTACATACAAAAGACAGGCACGGGGATGTTGGAGAGGCAGAGACAGTCGGATTCTGTTCTTTTGATAACCAACCAACCCAGGATCCTTCTTAGTGAATTCCAGGTCGATGTGAGCCTCAGTCTCAAAAGAGCAAGGTGGACAGTGTCATGGTGAACAACACTCACGGTTGACCTCTGGTTTTCACACGCACACTTGCACGCATGTCCACAAGTGTGTACACACATACGCCCCCACATATTGTAAATCTTTATTCCCTGTTGTGAATAACTCGCCACACCGACATGGCAGAAGTCAGGGAGTCCAGTGAAGGCGATCCCGCAATGGTAAGTGCACAATCCCAACGTGGCGGTTCATCCTCCACAGAATCGGTTTTCCCTACTTAATACCTCCTCCCCCGACAAAAATACAGCTCTTGAGGCAGTGAAGCACACAGCCCATAATGAAAAACAATAAAAAGTGTGGTTGGGCATGTGCTTTTGGAGACTCTGGACTTCATCATAAAGTGTAAATGTAATTACTTTTGTGCGTCTTTTACCATTAGGCACACTATGGGAAAAGGGACAGGAAAACGTTGCTGATAGAGTTGTGGAGCAAATTCCAATAAATCTTTAAACTTGGGAGTCACCTGATATTTGCTGCAGCCTTATCACATGTATGCTGAGCCATCAGAGTGAGCTTTGATCTGATCACTGCCGTGCTTCGTAGAGTCATGCCTCTGTGCTGTGTCCTTATGGGGTTGGAGACTCAGGTAGCACAGGGAGAGATCATGACGATGCTCGGAGGATGGATTTAATGGTGACTGGCTTTCCTCTTACCTTTTGTTATTTAGTCCCTGGGCATTTGAACTTGTATGTTTTCAGGAACTATAAATGCAGTGAGTTTCTTCCTATGACACGGAAAGAGTGCCGTGTTGGTGTGGCTTTGGCTAGGCTCTAAGGTCCTCTAGTAAATTTGAGTCCTCCGTGGAAAAGGCTAGAAGGTTAAAAACTGTTGCTGGGGTGATTGCTGGGGAGATGTAATAACGTTTCCTTACATTTGGTGCAGGAGGAAAAACTTTAAAATATGGCAATGTTGTCATTGATAAATCTCAGTAATTCATTTCTGGCCTTTGCCACCATAACAGTAGTTTGCACTTCCCCTCTCCCAGCCCTGTTCCTTCACAGTAACCCCCTTTGGCCTGTGAATTTATTAAGTACATGGAATTTTTTTCCATAGCCATATGCCATCTGGCACATGTCAGAGTGAGTATTGGTTGTTGAATTAATGTTGTGTCTCATCAAGTATCGTGATGGTTGTATTAGTTTCTGTTCTATCGCTGTGAGAAGGTACCACAACCAAGTCAACTTTATAAAAGGGAGTGTTTATAAAAGAGAGCCTACGGTTCCATAAGGTTAGAGTCCACGATAGGAGAGTGAAGGCATAGGGGGAGAAACAACATCTCAAACCAAAGAAAGAGGACCCTGGGAATACTCTTTGAAACCTCGAGGAATACCCCTCAGTGATACAACTTCCCCAACAAGAACATACCTCCTAATACTTCCCAAACAGTTGTGCCAACTGAAGACAAGGTATTCACATTAACGAGCCTCTGGGGTCATTCTCATCCAGAAACATCACAGGGGTGATCATGGCAACTGTAGTGGCTGGACTAGGTTGGTAGGGGGGTGGGAACTCCTACTCAAGGGTCCTCTCTGTTCATCCTTGCCACAGTTCACCTCATCAAGTCAGTTGCTCCTGGTGTAGTGGTAGGATGTTGTGGCTTGAGAATGTTGAGGGACAGAATTGTGCCCAATGGTTGCCTGGTTCTTCTTGTCAGACACATGGCATTGAAGACCAGCTGATGGACCACTCTTGGGATTCTTTCCCTAAGCCATGTTTTCAGTAGTATTTCTTCCTGAAGTAGTAAAAGGGAAAGCCAACCAGATGTAACTCATAATTAAGAGAATTAGTTGCTTATACGTAATAACAGCAGGAACACCAGTCCCTTATTGAGCATTAAGGCTGCTTACCAAGCATTGTGTATGTGTTAGCGCAGTTTACCTTTGCAACAACTCTACAAGGTAGAAGATACTTGTATTTGTTATGTTTTACAGGCAGGAAACAGACTCTGTAAGGTGAGAGAGACTAAATAACACTTAGCCAAGTCACTCAGCTAGACCGTGGGGTGGACCCAAGTCACTTTATAACTTCTTTCGGGAAGATATCAGGCACCAAGGGCTCAACACACCATTCACGTCTTAGGAGCGGTTCATTGCTAAGAGAGAAAAAACAAAAAACAAAAACATGTAATTCTTTCAAATTAGGAATCAATGGTGGGAGAGGCAAGATCCACTGATTTTGAATAAAGTTTGCAAAGCTGTCTATGGCCCAGTAGGAGGAAGATCCCTGTAGGCCCTGCAGTGAACGTGAGCATAGGGGCTCACATAAGGCACTACAACTTGGGGGATGTAGCCCACTGAGTCCAGTCACTCTAGAAAGCTCAGTGTCAGGTCTAACACTGAGCTGCTGCATCCACGGCCATGAGTTCCCTGGCTTTCAGCTGTGGCTTTTGCTATCTCTCCCACCCCCTCAAACCCAGCAAGAGAATGGGTAAGCTAATAGGATAACCAAAGCATGGCTAAGACTGCAGAATTATCGGTCGGTAATCCCCTGCATTTTAGTGTGTGCACAATTGCTTGCTGGACACGATTCCCCTTCCGTGTACTTCACTCGAACCCTGGGAGTGACTCAAATTTGCTTCTTTGCTCAGTTAAAATGGAAACATTTGTGCAGTTGTTTCTTTGAGGAAAGACTGAATTTTGAGAAGGTGACTTGAGGAGGAGTTGGCTTCTGGGAAAGAGATTAAACTATAGACT
This sequence comes from Rattus rattus, assembly GCF_011064425.1. Classification (NCBI taxonomy): domain Eukaryota; kingdom Metazoa; phylum Chordata; class Mammalia; order Rodentia; family Muridae; genus Rattus; species Rattus rattus. Next base: position 47,656,061 of record NC_046159.1, read on the forward strand.
GGACCTCGCTGAATGCCTTTTAAATAATGCTGACATACTTTGTTGATACTGGCTATTTTATTTGGTTGCTCTGTGTTCCGAAGTCTTCTCTCTCTTTTTTTTTCCCTCCTTCTTTGAAATCTGTTGGTTGCTATGGGAACAGTGTTGTTTTGGGTTTGGGTGGAGCTCTGTCCACAAATGTGGGATAAAGTCATTTATGAAATGGGTTAATATTTATTCTGGCTGGGCATATATGGAACCTGATGTAATGGTAGTCATGATCACACATGCAGAATAAATTTACACTTTTATTGTTATTTTCTTAGTCTGTCTGAATGTGTGCCATTTAACTTGGAACACTATCATTTCCTCTCTGATTTGGATACTGCCATTTAAAACCAGCACGCAGCAGCAGCAGCAGCAGCAGCAGCAGCAGCAGCAGCAGCAGCAGCAGCAGCAGCAGCAGTGCAAAGTGGAGTAGATCAGGATTCTCTGGGCTCCGCAGGCCATAGACCTCCACAGGAACCAGTGGCCGTCCAGGAGCAGGGTTCCTGGGATATCACTCAGCATCCTGCAGGAGAGTCTGCTCCAAGGCTTCATCCCATACTTTTTCCAGCTTTCAGATTTTCAGTCTTGCAGCCTCCCGGTCTGCTGCCGCACCCCACCTATGCTTAACATTAGCGGAGAAGTGCTGTCATTAAAAACCCCATGGGATTCAGGACCGCTTAAGGAGAGGATAGTGAAATACCAAGAGTCAGTGACCTGTCCAGGCCCGGTTGGAGGATGAGAGAATGTTCCAGAGGTCGTCAAGGGAAGTAAGAGAAGGATGTCTATAGAGGACAGCTGTGTGTCGTGTGGGACTGGAGTCTCTTAGAGGCGATGGGCATGGATCAGGTGTGTGGAGCCTGCCTGTGATCCGACCACTCAGCCGCCCGAGGCAGCATGATCAAGAGTCGGAGGTCAGCCTGCAATGTGTAGAAAAATCCTATTTCACAACAGAAACAGAACAACAACAACAAACAGACAAGAAAGCTGATGCATGGGTGTCCGGTGTGAGGAAGAGGACAGATGCCATCAAAGGGAAACACAGCCCATGCTCTTTCAACTGCCATTTGGTCACCGTTGACTTAGGCCTTTGGTGGCAGATCCTCTCTGAAGTCCAACAGTGGCTTAGGCCATCTACTGAGTTCCTCTTCGGACTCTTTAGTTCAGAGTTAGACTAACTCCTGGAGATGGAGATGTCTGGACAAGTATTGTTAATTCTTCAAAACCTTAGGAGTCCACCAGGTCATCCCAGCACTTAAGAGGCTGAGGCAGCAGCATGGCTGTGAGTTACAGCGTAGCCTCAGTTACATTATGAATTCCAGGGCAGCCTGACTGCAGTGAGACCCTGCCTCAAAATAAACAAAGACAGTGACAGAAAACAAAACCAAGGGAGGGAGGAAAGGGAAGAAAAGGGGGTGGGGGGAAGAAGGCAGAGAAGAGAGGAATATAGAAAAAAATTGCTCCTTTGAGGGTCACTGGGTCAGTACCCTGTGGGGTGTCCTTGTGGACCATTAACCAGTGCTGTGTCTGATTTTAAAGTCCACTTCAGAAGATTATGTCTAGTTCATGGATGGGCTTGGAACATCTCGTGGTCCAAGCCTCTTAAGGCTGGCCAATATCTGTGGTTTTGCCTGGAAGTCGGGCAAAGCTCTGAATTCCTGGGTCCTCTGCCAGACCTATTGAGCCCTGTGCTTTGGGAGAGGGCCATCTCTCCTTGTTTGTTCACTGTAAGGATCCCTGGTCCTGGTTGCTTTTCTTTGACTCAGGCCATCACCATAAGGATGAAAGGTTTGGGGTTATTTGGCATGCCGTTCATTGCTACCTCAGTGACCAATTAACCTGGCGTAAGACCACGGAATGTTTCTCAGCCATAGTTCAGCCCCAGCTATGTTGGAAAGAGAGCCTCTTCCTTTATCGGAAAAGCTGTTGGAACTTGGGAGAAGACTTATGAGCAGCAATGAGGATGGGGCCTGTGACAGTGGGCCTTTGTCTCACAGGGCAATTAATCTATTCAGATAATCTGTTCTCAACAGTCATTTCTTCTTAAGGTGGAAGGGATTCTGTCTGTCCACCCATCCACTCACCTACCTTATGTATATCCACAAATCCATCTCTCCATTCATCTACCATTTTTCTGTTGGTGGAATTATGTGGAAGACAAAAGCAAGGAATCTTCTCAACATTACTAACCCACTCTTCCCTCCTCCCTAGTCTCTCTCCTCTTCCCTAGTTTCTCCTCTCCTCCCTAGTCTCTCTCCCCTCCCATTTCTTCTCTTGTCTTGTCTTCTCTCCACCTCTCATTTCCTACAAGCTCACACCATCCGTGACACCCAAACTCAAGTACCTACGTTTTCAATCATGGGCATGCTAGCTCCCCTGTCTTTCTTTTTTTTTTTTTTTCTTTTTCTTTTCTTTTTTTCGGAGCTGGGGACCGAACCCAGGGCCTCGCGCTTGCTAGGCAAGCGCTCTAGCACTGAGCTAAATCCCCAACCCCTCCCCTGTCTTTCAAACTCTGCTGCAGGATATAACATTGGATTTTATCACCGTAGACAAGTGTTCATTAAGTTGTGAAGAGAAACAAACAATGCAATGAGTGACACGTGAAGAACACAGGTATAGCTCCTGGCACTGTGCCTTTGTATTTGACCCCATCCCTGGTATGTAAAGGAGAAGGCAGACACAGGCCCCAAAGAAGCCATGCCCTTCATGGCCATCTAGATCTTGGCATGTCCTTTATCTTTTTCTAGAAGGCTCCACGGTGGGCTCCAGTCTCTGCACTCCTGGATCCTCTGTGTAGCTTTCCCCTTCAGAGTCTCCCTCTGTTTGCCACCTCAGCCCCTCAAGCTATTTTCTCAATGAGAGAAAAAGAGAGAGAGAGATGGGGGAAATCGCTGAAAACAATCCAATCCCAGTCAGACTTGCATTGCATAATAAGCACTTGTTTGGACATTGCTTGGACTGTCATTTTAGCGAGAATCTTCTGTTTGATTAAATAGCTTTTCTGTTATGTATTGAACAAAATGAAATGTATGTCATAACAGATATAACTTGATGATGACAACTTTTCCTGACTGTGAATTTCATTAAAGATATACATTTGTGTTGTACCCCCTTTGAATGACAGAAGTTGACAAATAGCTGTGGAAAGTTGTTTGCTGGAGAAAACTTAGCTGCTCTCCTCAGTTCAGATTTTGCCAATCCAAAGACAAAAAGAAGGAAGGGTAACCCGGAAAATCTGGAGAGGCCCTGGCTTGGGGATCTGGAAAAGGATGTGGCTTCAGAGGGTGCTGGGAAGGTCTGGGGCGGGTATGACATGCGCTGGCATCTGTTTTCAACAGGTGGTGACACAAATGTCCTGCGTTGTCAGCTTTACAAATGTCTGGTTTGTACTGACAGGCACACGGCTCTGGAGGATAAGAGGATGATCGATCTGTCCCTTCATTCTCGAACTTTCCTTCCCCTCCTGGAGCACTGAGTGAACATGTGCCAGATTGTGACTGCACCTGAGGAAGCTGGACAGTGGGACCTGTGTCAGGGACTGTAGCTCTGCTTCTGAACTCAAGGCTTGGGCTGGGGATGTGTGGTTAAGGCTGCTCCTGAGCTGACCTATCTTGGCAAGTTCCTCCTGGTACTTTAGTGTTGTTGCTTCCTGACAGGAGGTGGAATTGGTATCCACCTTGTGGCACTGTTTCAGGGAGAGAACGGCAGTTCTAGTCAGCCCTTGTTCAGAATGCCAGTAATAACATTGGGTCCACAGGGTAGAGTCCTATGAGCAGGTACTATCGTCTCCATTGTACAGATGTGAAGACTAAGGTGCAGATGTGAACTGTCTTGGGAGGTTACAGAAAGAGAAGAGATCGGATTTAAGTCTGTCAGCTTCCACAGTGCTCGCTGAGTTGTTATAAGACCTTGCCTGGCACATCTGCTACCTGCTAATGTCATCGAGGTATATAATTCCCCCACAGGAGTAGCTGCTGATCTGGTGGAGGGGGCTTAGCACTATTTGTGTGTTGACTTCCTAGCTTGCAGGAGCCAGGAGCGGTCCAGCTTTAGGCAGTTCCCAAAGACCAGATATTGAGCAGTAAAGGCTTGGCCTTTGCGTCTCCCTCGTACCTCCTGCTGGGGTATCTCAGGGACGGGGTGCTCTTGCTTGTTAGGGGCCCTTTTGTGGGAGGCTGTGGGTCTTAGCAGGTATCTGTGAGGGAGCCTTGCTGGGCATTCTTTGGGGATCTTACTTTCCTTTTCTGTTGTCCTCTGGTTGCTGTCTAAAACAAGGCTCCCTGCTTACAGAGCCATAGGCTGGACATCTCTCTGTGGAAGCGTGTGCCCGATGCCCAGGTACGGCTCTCGCTCCTCTTTGGCAGCTTGTGCCAGCTTGTCACCAACGGCATCTCGTTTCTGAAGTACACGCCTCTGTGGGAAATGTTTTGAGTTCTAGACTTTTCCCAGGTGTGGAAGGCCTTGCTAGGCAAAGCCTCAAAAGATGATTTGATGGGAGTTGTGTCCAGGGGTTGAGCCACAGTAATGACAGTCACCCTAGCCTCTGCTTCTGGGCTTTTACACAGCACTGTCTTTCATCTGAGGATCACAGAGGGTTTTACAGATAATAATTGAAAGCCTAGCACCCCCGCAAGGGAGAGTTATTAGGCCCATTTCCCATGAGCTCAGAGGAGCTCAAGGTCATGCCAGAGAGGAAGACTGGTCACGTGACTCCAGAAGATGGGCTCAGCTCCCTCGTCATCCTTTTCTGAGGTGGGCCCTGAAATGTCCTAACCCCTAGCCAGGTGTTTGGTGATTCTTCTCTGGTGAGTTCTTTAGTCGGTGAGTGACTGAATGAGAGGTTAAGAAAGGGTCAGGCCAGGCTAGACAATGAGGCGAGCCTCATTTAGGTAAAATTGTGCAGTTATTTGATTTATACGGTGGAGGTTGTGGGGTAAGAGGCAGGCTGGCAGAGTGTGGGTATTGGAGAGGAGACAGAAGTGGCCAACTAGAATGATAAACCCGTGCTTCATCAGTGAGTCTGTGGGGTCTTTAATTTCCAGCCAAGGACATTGACAGCAACACATTGGGGTCATGATGGGTTCAAATGTTCCTTCATCAGATGACTGGAGTATGACATGACTGGATGGGATTTCTAGATCCTGAGCAAAGCTGAGGTAATGTCCTTCTCTCAAATGAATTGATTCTCAAAGCTTGCGGTGGATTTGACTGAAACCACTTGGTGGAATTTTAATGTTAGACATGCAGGCTCTCACATGTTAAGACTCTGTTTTACAAACTTAATAGGAAGAACATTTTCCCTTACAGTTGGCCTGCCACAAAGATGTGATCCCGGGACACTGTGTGTACCTCAGAGAAGCCCGGAAGACAGGTGGAAGGTGCTGTTTGATGTGAACCATATTTTATTTTTCTCAAGAAATTCTTGAGCTGACAGGAACATCTAAACAGAAGTAACCAGGTTCAACTGGCCCATTGAGATGGGTTTATAAATTCTTCTCCTTCCTGCTCTCAAGCAGAATGGTAAATACTTGCCGTTCCAGCCGAGTAACATTGCCGTTTTTTTCTCCCCTGACAGGTCTTATTCATGGGCCCCTCGCTTTATCCAGTAGTGCATTAGCGAAGTGTTCCTTGATTTTATTCAGTGGGTGCTGACATTCAATCCTGGGCAGCCCCAACCTCCACTTTCTATTTTTCTAGTGACTGTCTAAGGCGGACACTGTCAAGTTCAGGTACGGGGGAGAGCTCAGGTGTGTGGGAAGGCCTTGGCGGCCTCCTGCTCTTGATACTCCGATTCAGCTGAAAGGCGAGCCGCTTGCACTGAAGAGGTGCAGAGGGCGGGCTCCACCGTGACACACACCTCACAAAGGCTTGATGATACCAGAGGCCTTGGTTAGTGTTTACAAAGCTAGGGGAAGAACCTTAGGGGCCTGCTCTGTCCTCCGGGTGGCAGGTGAGCCCTGGGTTTACCTGGAACTGGCCAATCTGTCTTTTTTGACTCAGTGCTAGTATGACTTCCTACACAGAACGAGAATAAAATCATCAGCCCACTTTATTCTAATATGAAACAAAAGCCATTGTGACAAAAATAGACAGTTCTGAGTGACTCACCCCACCATAAAGTGTGCTTTGTATATGGAGCTCCAGAGAGCTTCAGAACTTGTAGCCCTGTCTCCATGTAGCTGGTGCTGAGAAAAGTTGAGTGGATGATAGCCTTTTCAAATCTCTCCCACCCACCCCACCCACCCCCGGAAAGTGACTTCTGCACATTTAGGTCTGGGGGCCCTAAATCCCATGTAAGGTTATTTGTTCAACCTTAGTGTGCCAGTGCCCGGACCCCAGCCTTTGAGTAAGGCTCCACACCTCCCAGTAAGTGGTAACATCATCAGTGGTTGGGTAAGGGGATTTGATTTAATTTCCCACGTTCTTTCAACTAAAGTCGGCCGAAAGTCAAGTTTGGTTCAGCATCCATGAGTGCCAAGCATGACGTTGCTGTCTCCCAGTTACCAGTGTACAGTTCCCTTATTTCCTCCATCTTCATCTCAGGGCTAAACATGTCAGCTGGGCTGAAGGCATTGCTGACCATATATATGTCGGGCAGGCCGGCATTGGCTTCTGCTGCACGGAACTTCCAAAAATGAGCTGTGTGTCCACTTTGAAAATATTATTTGTGACCTTTAAGTTCTCCCTCTTCCAGACCTAGGAGTTTGTTGGTATCAAGATTAGACCTGATTAATTATTTCCAGGTTCAAGAAGATGTTGCCCTGATGCTGAAGTTCCCATAGCCAATCTCCTAATCGGCCGTTGTTTTTTTTTTTGAAGAGTGAAAGCAGTGCCATACTATCTTATTGCTCTGAAACTGTACATGCTTTTCTAACACACACACACACACACACACACACACACACACACACACCTGTGTGTCGCCTTTAGTAAAAACACGAGAAGGTAAATGTTTCATTTTTGCAGGGCCTGAACTTGGGGGCTAAAATAATTTCCTTTATATTAAATATTTATTTGCTATGATAATGAGATTGGAGAAGGAGATCTATATCTGTAACAGGAGGGAAACAAGATGGGGAGAGATTGTCTTTTGGCATCTGGTAATTACACAGATCTTTAGTGAGTGGGAATAGGGGACGGGCGGTGTTAGGAGATTAATAGGGGAGATTCTCCTCTCCTGCTCTCTGGGGGTAATTTTTACACCGTGTTCGATATTTAAAGACTTCCTGCATGCTCCATGTCTGTCTGCGTGCACACCTTCTTGGGTCTCCAAAGCCATGGAGGAAGCTTGCCCTTGTTCTTGCTTTGTTTATACATCTGTCAGGACAATATGTTATCTTTCCTTAAAAATGCAAATGCGCTCCTCTCGGTCCGCAGCTCTTCAGTCAGTAAATACATCGAGGTAAAGACTGTACCTAATACCCATTTAATTTAAATTCATTTTATAAACATAAAGACGCCGTTTAAGAGAAGCTTTAATTCCTACTAGCACCTTGATTTGTGGTTGCCATGGAGAATCAAATCTGTCATTTGACAAGAAAAGTCACCCATTTATGACAGCACTTTATCTTGTCTCTCCAGGGGAAGAAAATGTCAAAAGTGAGAGCGGGGGAAAAAAATAAAGCCTTGAAACACCAGAATTTCTTGATTTCATTTTTATTATTCAGCTATCATATCCCTTCTGATAATAGCAACTTGGTGAAAATAAATAATGTTCATGCAGTAAAATCAAATATTTCCTATTGGAATGGACAAGGTTCTTTGTGGCTGTCAGTACTGTGAAGTCTGGCAAGAAATAGTGTTATTAGATAAACCCACGGTGCCCAAATCCCATTTTCTTTTCATTATAGTGTCAAAATAATTATACCTGTGTAATTTGGGTAAGAAATTGCAGAATAAGTAAAATGGCCCATTGCAAGAGATTGCTTTAGGCTTGTGTTCCTTACAGGGTGGGGTCTCTACCAGCGACAGAAATAAATGCTGGGGAACGAACGTATTTTCATTTGAATACAGATGTCGAGCAACCCTCTATATTATTTGCTGAATGGGAAGGTAAATGCTGCATCCAGTTACCTCTTCCTCTACTGGCTCTGTGAGGGAGTAAATCAGAGTAGAAGGTGGAATAGTCCACCTTGTCGTGAACCACAATGTTACGTAATTTTCAAAGAGTGAAAAAAATCTCCTGTTGTTTGTTTAGTCTTTTTTTTTTTTTTTTTTAAAGGAGTGGGATTCTGCCTGGAGTGAGAGATCATGGTGAACATCCTGACCCAGGGTGATTCTTTATATCTTAACCAATGTCAGTATGGTGTGTGTATGTGAGTGCTGCATGTAGATACATACGTGTAGCTTGGTAGGGCTTCGCCTGCATGCGTCCTTCATGGTTAAACTCCCTCCCTCTTTTGAGATTTGCATTGCATTAAACAAAAATATTGGTGCTCCACTCAGATAAGCACATGAAAATCATCCTGGCTCCTCCCTCCTCCCTCCCTCCCCTCTCCCTCCCTCCCTCCCTCTTCTTCCTTCTTCTTCTTCCCTTCTTCTTCCTCCCTTCTTCTTCTTCTTCTTCTTCTTCCTTCTCCTTCTTCTTCTCCTTCTCCTTCCTCTCCTTCCCTTCTTCTTCTTCTTTTTCTTCCCCTTCCCCCTTCCCTTCCCTTCCTTCCTTCTTCTCCTCTTTTTTTTTTTCCTCTCCTTTTCTCCTCCTCCTTCTTTCTTCTTCTTCTTTCTTCTTCTTCTTCTTTCTTCTTGAGGGGTCATGTTTTGGAGCTTTTGAGGGGAGGGTGTTGCGGTTTGAAGATCTAGTATCAATGAGAGTCATGCAATAGTAAGTCCTTCATGAAGGGCAGAGTGAATATTGGAGTAGGGGGGCTGGTTTCTGGAACTGTTATGTCTCTCTGAGATTACAATAACGGAGGGGCGATGGTGGCAAGCTTTCCTTTTCCTGAAATTGGCACAGGGTGCAGGAGTCCTAGCCGATACTGGTTGAGTTGAGCTGTATAGAGTCTAACACAGTTGTCCCCGTCCTGCTTTATGTTCGGAGGCTGGGAAGCAGGGTGTACTTTGCTGAAAGGAAGGAAGGAAGGAAGGAGGGAAGGAAGGAAGGATGGATGAGTAAGACTCCGGCAAACAATCCTCCCACTAGATCCCCACAGCGGTGTGATTTACAGCCGTGCCTTCTGATCGCCTTGGTGGAGCACATCAGGTAAACTGCACAGTGTTCTCAGTGGTTGAGCCGCTTCCACCACCACGTGTGTGCGCGGGGAGAGCTTGATTGGTGAACCGGGAGACGGAGAACACTAAGATACACCATAACCGGATGCGCTTGAGCTAGGAATTTGCCGAAGCACCGTGCTTCTGAATGGGCACACCCCGTTATTTATCACTCGTGGCTTGGGCCAGACACTTTGGTCAAATTGCTGGCTCCCAGAATATCACATAGTTTTCAATAGTAGAAAAGAAAATCTCTTCTTGTTTGTTTAGTTTTTTTTTTTTTTTTTTAGGAGTGGGGGTTCTGCCTGGAGAGAGGAGCATTGTGAACGTCCTGACCCAGGGTGATTCTGTATCTCAACCGATGTCAGTCTGGTGTGTGTATGTGAGTGCTGCGTGCAGACACTTATATGTCGCTTGGTAGGCCTTCGCCTGCACGAGTCCTTCCTGGTTAAACTCCCTCCTTCTTTTGAGATTTTCGTTGCATTAAACAAAAATGTTGGTGCTCTGCTCAGATAAGCATGTAAGATAAGCATGACAGCCCTTTTGTGGAGAGGGTGAGGGGTGGGGGTTGGGGGACATGGCTTGTGGACTTGGTGCTCTGTTGTGGCCACTAGGAATAGTTCCATGTATGACCCTGGCAGAATGGATATATGTGTCCCATTTGGAGTGGACATGGGCCATGGTAGTTGATAATAAAAATGCACTGTAACAGTGTTATAACCTGTTAAAATTGTATGTGTATAGCCCAGGATTTATTTGAACCAAGTGTGTATAAGTTTTGGCTTTTATTTGATTAGGTTTAAACATTCTTCATTTGTGTTGATATGGAAATGTATTGAGTCTACCAGATAATGATTTAGTTTTCACCCTGATTCGTGGATTCCCACCTCCCTTCCTCTCCTCCTTTCTTCCCTTTCCTCTCCCTCTTTCCCAGTCTTTAATTCTGTATCCTGGGGAGGATCAGCAAAGGCTTCTGAGAGCACAGCAGTCAGTGTTAAGCCACTGTAGCCTCCAGTGCCCACCACACCTGCCAGCATCCTCCAACCACACCTTTCTCTTCTGCTAAGAAAGTTTGTGTATGTGAGTTGTGCTCTCTTTGAAGGTTACCCATACATTTCTGAGATAAGTTGCCAGGCAATCTTTTTCATATGTGGCTTTCCCCCAACCCCCAAAAACCTGCAAACATTGCATCTTTAAAAATAAAGCCACTGATGAGAGAGAGGCCTTTGTATTTTATAGGTTGGTTTTGATGCTAGGAGTTTTGTTTGTTTGTTGTTCTGTTAAAGTTTATTTTTATTTCATTTTATCTTAGTCTTGTGATGCAGCCCAGGCTAGCCTCCAATTTGCAATCTGAGCGCCTGCCTCTGGGATTATAAGCAGATCAGGCATGTGTGGCCACACCCATTTTTTGCTCTGGTGTTAACATAAGTCTCCAGTGTATTTAGCGCTTACTGTATTTCAATTACTGTATGGTTCAGGGACCTCACAACATTTCTGTGAAGTGGGACCTTTATATGTCCCCTCATGCTTAAGAAGACAGATGTGGGGCTGAGGGGCTCACCGTGTGATAGCTCCTCATGGGACCTAAGTTTGAGTCCTCAGTGTTGACATAAAAGCTGTGGCTGCAACCACAGCACTGCTAGAAGAGACAGACAGAGCCCAGGAGCTGGCTGGCCAGCCTAGTGAGAGATTCTTTCTCAAGGGAATAAGTGAAGCGCAGTGAAGGTCGTCACCCCACATTCTCCACAGACAGCACACCTGCATCTATAACACACGCACACACACACACACACACACACACACACACACACACCCCACATACCACATCCTCCCCCGCCCCTCCCCCACAGAAAGACAAATAGATTATCCTAAACTCCCAAGCATATAAGGAATGGTAGAGATTTGAATGGTTTCCCTCCCATATGCGAAGGACCCAGTAGTAGGAGGTGGTAAAGGGAGCGAGTAGTAGCAATTTTCTTCAGTATTCTGATGCTAGCCACTCATATAAAATGGCAGCTCAGCCCACTGAGCGAACTCTCATATACTGGAAGATGAGAGGCTCCTGCCTTCCACCCATGATAGACAGCATCTTTCCTTCTGCAATAATGGAAGTAACAGAAAACCTTATTTACATTTCAGAAATAGTTTCCTCAAATTTCCTGTTTTGCCAGACTTGTGTGTCCCACTCTTCTCTTCCTCGGTTGCCTGCGGCCCACGTGCTGTGCCGTCTGGGAAGCGTGACTGCCTGGTGGGTTATGAAGTAGCGCCCAGTACCATTGCCAGGGACGTACTGGTGCTCCCTCCCCGAAAGACTTGGATGATGCAGGCAAGGGTGACTGGGCTCCCTGCAGGCCTTAACTCCTCTCCATCAGCTTGGCATGACCTTTTGGTTGTGCCTTTCGGAAATTCTTTGTCCAAGGTACTTTACCGGAAGGCTTGCTTCATTGTGTTGTTAAGGTAGTCAAATTATAGTCATGTTTTAATCAGTTAACTGGAAAAAAAGGAGACTTTATTTAAATCGAGAGCTAAAATGGTGGTATTTATTAAACTGTTCTCACACATCTGGAGATCTACAGCAGGGAATAGAGGAAGCCCACCTTTTCAGAGTGTCCCTACCTCGGAGCCACCTGGGGCTGTCAGGAGTAGGTCTTCTTGTGGGGAATGGTGTAAGCCTTACATTGCAAACAATCCTTTTAAGATAATTCTAACTTAGCCCTCACCCCTAACCGAGGAGTTATTGCTGGCTGATGGCTTGTGCGGGGTGGGGGTGGGGTGGAGGTGCTAAGTGGGTAACTCCACACCCCAATATGTTGGGAGTGCAAATTGTACTCAGTGGATTACTAAAGGCGAGGGACACAAACTTGGGAGGGGATGGTTAGTAGACCTGGGAAGATTGATTAGGGGAGGAGTTAGAAGTGATCAAAAATACATAATATAAGGTTGTTAGTAAACTAGTAAAATTATTATATTAAACTATTTTGACTTGGGACTGTAGACATGGCTCAGCAGCAGATACTGGTCTTCTAGGAAGTCCAAACCTGACTCCCAACACACATGGCTCACTCCACACGGATGAGCCTAGCTCCAGGGCATTGCTCTTCTGATCTCTCAGAGCAACCACACACACACACACACACACACACACACACACACACACACACACACACACACCGAGCATACAGATAATTAAAATGAATAAACCAATCTTTTTTAAATACATTTTGATTCTTTTATCAGCAGAAAGCATTTTGGGGTTTGCACTCCAGAGCCTCTAAAAGCAGGAAATGACAATGGTACCCAGAAGCGAGGGCACTCGCTCTCATGCTGCAATTAGTTCTTTGAAATACCACCTCATCCACCACTCGAGGGTTTCCATCATTCATTTCATCCAGATTGTATCAAAAGCAGTGCTTTCTTAAACATTAAGTGAGTTATTTAGAACCCTCTTGAGGTCTGCTCTTCGAGTTTTCTTTAATTAAGAGGGAAGGGTAGTTAATGACTAAAAGCTAGCGCATAACGGGTTATTTATTGCGGCTTGTTAAATTAGTTGGTTGGGTCTCAGACAAAGTGTGTATGAGAGTTAAGGAGAGTGCTTTTCCTCTTTTGCTGGTTGGTGTTGCTTGAAAGGGTCCATTCCTATGGGCTTGTGGCATGTGCATTTTGTATTGCTGGGTGGGAGGACGCGTGCCCCTGCAGACAGTCCTGAAACTGTCGTTTTCGTGTTGTTTAGCACTGACGGCATGTGCATTAAGGAGAAGGCACATTTCCTCTTAAGCTTTTGACTATTTGTACAGAGATGTCTGTCTTCTCTAAGAACCCTCAAGTAGCTGTCCCTGCCCAACCTCACTTTAGAGACAAGGGGGAAGTTCTGACACATTTTTCCAAGTGTTTGTAAATTACAGTTTATGGTATTCCTCAATTGACCAGAATTTTGATGCCAGCTTCCAAATACAGTTTGAAGGAGGTCCTCATATGCAGAAGGTTCTAGAACAGGAAAAGACCCCAGGATGAGAAACTAGTGATTCCGCTTCGGTGAGTCTATACTTTCTACAAGGCCCAAGTGACCCCATCCTGGTCCCCTCGTCGGAGAGTTTAGTTCTCTCAGCCAAATGTGGGTGTTCAGGATTCTGGCTCCTTGGACGATGACTATGACAAGTGACCTCAAGTGTCACCAGCATTTTAAGGAGAAGGGTTCTTTCTTAAGTAAGGATAGGGTTCTAGGTTCCAAAGCTGATATAATTCTATCTCTGGCTTTGGACAGCAAGGGTGTAAGGTGAGGTTGGCTTCATGTGTTAGAATCTAGAGTTCATCTGAAGTTGGCTTTGAAAGGCCCCCAGCACCAGACTTTGTTTTTTAACTCCTGTGTTGTACTCTCTTCCACTCTGCCTTTGGGTTTGTCTGAAAGAACTCCGTGCACCGTACTGGGAGTCTCCTGGTTGTAAGGACATCTAAGGCAGCCGGCTTTCAGTATATTCAGTGGCCCAGACTCTTCTGCTTGAACAACAACTTGTGCTTCATTTTGTTTTTGTTTGTTAAAATTACTTATTTTTTACTTATTTACTTTACATCCAGCTCACTGCCCACCTCCCAGTCACCCCCCTCCCACGATCCTTCCCCCATTCCCTCCTCCCCCTCTCCTTTGAGCAGAGGCCTCTGGGTAGCCCCGCACCCTGGCACTTCAAGTCTGCAAGGCTAGGAGCTTCCTCTCCCACGGAGGCCAGACAAAGCAGTCCCCTTAGAAGAACATACCCCACAGACCAGCAACAGCTTTTGGGACACCCCCTGCTCCCGTTGTTCAGGACCCACACAAAGACCAAGCTGCACATCTGCTACATATATGTGGGAAGGCCTAGGTCCAGCCTGTGTATGTTCTTTGGTTGGGTGCTTCATGTTTTGAACCAATTTGTTTTGGCTGACACATATGGGGAAGGAGCTTGCCTTCTTGTAACAGGCCTTGGCATTCAGTGTGGTCATCTGGATGCTTATCTGCTTTCCCGAGGATGTTAGAAGTAGGTAGTTTGGCAAAATTCACAAATATGGAGTGCACATGACTATGTGTAATAAAACTGTGGAACTTGGGCTTAGATGTAAATTCGTGTATCTTCTATCCCATGAGACTCAAATTCAAATTTTTTTTTTCTTCTTTTAGAGCCCTATAGGTAAGTGAGAGGAAGTGGGTGGGTTGGGTAGGAAGGCAGAGTCTAGACACACATGCAGGTAGGCTGGCTCACTGGCTTTTTTTTTTTAACTGAGCATAATTTTGTTTATATATGCATGTTGATGCGTGCGTGCGTGTGTGTGTGTGTGTGTGTGTGTGGTGTGTGCACATGTGCATTTGTTTGTAGTTGAGAGGACAGTTAGGGCTGTTGTTTCTCAGAGACTGTTCGCCATCGCTGGCTTAAGTCTGCAAGCTGCACTATCTGCCTGTCTCTGCCTCCCTGTGCTGGTATTATGATGCATGCCACCATGCCTGACTTCTTTACACAGGTCCTCATACTTGGGTAACGAGCGTTTTGCCAACCGAACCGTTTCCTTGGTCTAGCATAGACTTGTTTGTTTTTGCATGCAGGGTTTCCTGGCTGTCCTAGAGCTCATCCTGTACACCAGGCTGGCCTCGAACTTACAGAGCTCTGCCTGCCTCTACCTCCTGAGTGCTGGGACTAAAGGAATGTGCCACCAACACCTGGCTAGCATAGACTCTTTAAACAACAACAACAACAAAGTCAGGAGTTCTTGCAGCTCAGGACTGCAAAGGAGTTCCAGCTAGCTTTGTTAGGACTGTAAGCCCTGTTTTTCAATTTCCTCGTTTTTCTAGATTTTGGAAGGCAGAGTAAATAGATGCTCCTACGTTATAAACCTGCTCTTCTCTTGGAGATTTGATCATTGTATCCATGGGGAAAAGGGCGAGAAGGGAGCATGGTCAGGACGTGGAGTACTTTTGTATTTTTGGGAGCATCTGCTGACTGTCTTAGCAATTAGAAAGCTCTCAGATAATTGGGAGGGTGGATGATACACCTGTTCCATCGGTGTCTGTAGGTCAAGAAAGTGTCCCATGTCCCTCCCAGTTAAGCCCACCAAGATATTAAAGTATAATAGAATCCACTTGTGGGTCAGTAAGCCTGAGCCTCATCATTTACAATAGAGAGAATGTCACGGAGCTCTAGAAATCTCTGCACCACTGTGCCTCTGAGTTATTCCTCTCCTGCCTTGTTGGCTCTTTGAGTCTGCCATGCTGTTAAAAACGAACAAGCAAGAGGCATTGATGACTGTGCATCCGTGATTTCCTACATCGTATTTAGAACCATATCTGCAGCCAGAGCTCCCTTTGACCATGGTTGTGTGTGTTAACTCTGTACTTGTCTAATTTCTGTAGTGTGTGAGTGGCTCAGTTCTTTTGATGAGTCTGTTTACAAAGATCGAAGGTGGCGGGTGGTAGAAATGGATAGAAATCTCCCTTTGAGGGGTTTCGGTTGCGTTGAATTTGAGAGGCCTAGCAGGTAAAGAATTTGCAATTGCACGGACATCTGTACCCTTTTGGCACCATGTTGGCCACCTGTGTAGGGCTATCCACTGTCATCAGAAAAGAGGCATGACTCATTTCTCTGAGAATGTGGCACCCTTGGAGCCCATTGTTTTACCTGGCTAGTTGCTAGCCCAGGGTTAGCTGGGAGCTAGCACATGCATTTTTATTTGAGGTTTGTCAGTTCTTGCAGTGAGCTTCCCCAACCCCAAAAACATAGTGGGGAGGGGGGTTACCACCATGGACCCGAAATCCCATTGTTCCGGTAATTCCCATTGCTGGCGTCTTACACAGTAGACGACCACTTGATATTTTGGACCAGGTATTGAAAACACGATGTCCCTCTGAAAGCTGTGTCTGCAGTCTTCCGCCTTTTCCAGCATATCAGAACATTCTCGAGCCATTGATGCTTTAATTACCATATTGTTCATCAGGTTAAATTGTCTTTAATGGGCTCTGTGTTTTATCCTTTTGTTTCAGTGAAAGGATTATTGGGAGTATTTAAAAAAAAAGGAACCATTTTAAATGAAGCCTCATCATTTAAAACATATAAAAATTCTGGAAGATGCCTTTCACTCGGATCTCTTTATCTTCCTTCACAAGCTTTCTAAGGCTAAGCAGCGCGTGTTGGAGTTTATCTTTGCTTTTATGTTCTCGAGCCACACGCTTAACTTTGAGCACATCCTCGTCGCATTTCATTGGGCTCTCACAATCCTTTTATAAAGGGACTGATCTGTTAACATCACCCTCTTTAGATCGAGCAGACAGGATGTTCTTCCATATAAAGAAGCGTTCACAGTTTTTCTGGCCAGCCAGTAAGTGAGTGATTTCAGGCCTGGTGGGCAATACTTGTGTCCATGCGTAACACAGCCGACCACGGTAATAGGCAGCTGCATGTAATTTTGAACTCCACTCATTGAACTGTAATAAAACAATATAAGCACTGCTTGGGGGAAGATTGGATGTAGTTATCCTTACACAAGGCTCAGGCATATGAAAGCAGTGCCGGCTGACAAGAGGATTTTGAGATTTGATTTTGATTGAATTGCAGAATTGAACAGGCCAGGAATGTCGGTGGAAGGCTAAACGCCTGTAGTGCCATAAAGTTTTATTCATGTGAGGCTTTCCAATATCAAGTAGATGGATTATTGGAAAAGGTGTCAAGGGACATGAGATGGAAGTGCCCAAAACATAAAACGTAGGCAGGAGGGAAAAATTACTTTTTGCTTAGTATATAATTAGGTCTTCAAAAAAAAAAAAAGCGAGAATATTCTATAAAGTTATTTATTCTTCCCTTTGTTTAAGAGGGGGAAACCCAACTTATTTTATCACTTAATTCTTCAGGGGGCATTTCCTGTTGTGGCATTTGGATGGGAGCTTCCCTTGTGCCATTACTGACTTGAAATTAACATAGAGAAACATCCCTTCCTTTAAAGGGAGGCACTAATAAGCCAAGAGCATTACACACGCGTCCTGACACACTGACTTCAGAAACTTGTACAAATCTGCGTAGTACAGCTGACATCACATTCGCACAGCATCTGGGAGTGTGCTGGTTGCTGTTTGTGAGTTTGTGCTTTCACCGTAGTTAATTCAGAGGGCTGGGTGCAGAAGGTGGGGTCCGCTACTCGCCCCCCTACCTCTTCCTCTTGAGTGCTTCTTAGAGAATCACTGAAACACAGCTCCACGTTGTCAGCATGGGGGAAGAAGCTCGGATAATTTTTCAGTTCGGAGTCTGTTTGTTTATCGAGAATGGAGAATTAGAGGCGTCCACATTTTGACTCTTAATATGCAGGTGTGAGTTCTTTGTATCTCCCCCCACCCCCGCCTCTTGTTCTAATGTGTTATGTATTAAGAAACATGTTTGTATGTTAGATGAGGCTTTGTGAGTCGAACGCAGAAACCTCAGAAAGGACTTTTTGAGCAGGAAAGGCTTGTGTTTTAAGAGTCCCCTTTTCCCTTTAATGTTACTGACACACTGGGAAAGAATACCACAGCACATAAGGATTGAGGTTACCGCTCTAAGGTTTGTAAAACCTTTCATTTATCCCAAATTCCGTAGGTTTGTGATATTTAGTTACATTTTGTCCCTGTTTAGTTTTTTCTAAAAATAAACACCACGGATATTTATCTAATCAAACAATGATTCCTTTACACAGTGCTTGAAAGTAAGTCCTCGATTCCTGTGGTCAGATCATGTGATCAGCAAGTGACCTCCCTCCGTTTCACATTTTCCTGCTCTTCTGTAGGGTTTCAGCGTGGCGTCTGATGGAATTGTCTGTTGTCTGTGGAATCAATCCTACCTGTGTGTGAGAGAATGAGGGGCAGGTGTTGAAGCCTGAGACACTAAGAGAGGTAACAAAGAGCCACTTTGGGGCCTGGTGAGATGCTAGAAGGTCGTCTGTTAGCCACAAGATTCTGGACTTTAAAAAGGAGTTGCGTTCTTGTGTCACGACGTGGAGCTGTCTTGCAAGTTACTGCCTCACACACAAACATGTGGAAACTGTATTTCATTTCCCTCTCACTCTAACAGTGCATGAAGGTAAGGCAGGAAGGAGCTTCGGATGCAAGACTGAAGGAAGGAATCGTTGCTTTTGGGTGTTGTCCTTAAACTTTAATGACCCAGAGGGTAAATTCCCTTTTGAAAATGTGTATCCTAGCTCCAACCTGTTCTGACACTTCTGTTGTTTGTTTGTTTGTTGTTTCGTTGTTTTGGGTAGGGGAACAAATGTTTGCTGAAGCTGGGAGAACTCACCTTTTTCCCCTCCTGTCACTGACCATTTGAAAATGACCTGGGATGTGAGCCTGGGGTAGCATCTCCCCATGGAATGTCTGCGTCTTGGAGGCATTCTGTGCCCGAACTGAAAGGCAGTTTGCATTCAGACTGGTCAGCACGCATACTTAGTTCTCTGATCCCACCAGAGCTGAGGCCTGACTATTAACTTGAGCACTTGCTGCGTGGTGTCCTTCCGGAAGAGGTGTGTGCGGCATTAACAGCCTGGCGTCTGCTAAGCAGGTTCTTGAGGATTAATACCCAGCCCTGACCTGACTCTGAAATTGTGGAAGAATAAAATGGGGTATGAAGCAGAGAACTTTGTAATAAACACCTGACTGCAGACTGTGAAACAGTTGGCAAGAATGGTATTTCTTCCTGACCCACACTGACGCGCTATCTACCTGGAAAGGGTGGGTCTTAAATCCTCTGTTTCCATCCCAGAAAGTGTCATCTTGTCATCATCCCTATTGCCCACGGTTTTACAGATGAAGGGATTGCCTGACCCTTAAACCAGGCACCCAATCGTACTATTCCTCCATACTGTGTGAGCCCTGCTGCCCTCCCCCAGCTCCCCAGGGACATGCTCATATATGTCCAGCCCACCTTTGGGAGTAGGGGGAATTTTTTTTCTTAAGGATTGCTTAGAGCTTACAAGTCACAGCCTTTCTTTTCAAAACCCAGGGCAGTGAGGGTCCTGGGAAGATGCTGCACGCAGTCTTGGGCAGGACTTTGTATGAGTCTCTGTGGGAAATATTCAAAGAGATGTGCTTCAGTGGGCAGGTGGGGTGGGGATCCCTAACTGGTCCTAGTGTGAGGGATTTTGGTAGACAAGGGGGTAGCTGGTAATCTTATAAGGAGGATGTTTTGATCCTGGGGTTCCCCCGAGGTTGGCAGGAGATTCTCCTGGAGAGGAAGTATTGTGTGGAGCTATCTGCCCTTGATGGATTTCATGAGGCCGAGTACTGCTGGTATGTGATGTGTCTGAACGAAGCCTCTTTCCTAAAAGCTGAATCTGTTTGAGTGAGTCACTGGAGGTTCACCCCAGGGAACATGTCTCCACTTGACTCTGGCTGATTCTGAAATGTTGCAATTTCTCTGTGATGTTGCAGAGGGTGTGAGAGGAAGAAGGATACCCACCATCACCTGCCAGCCGCTGCACATCCCCCTTCCACCCCCAACAGCCCCCCTCCCCCGTGAACATGCAATGAAATGCAACAGTCTTCATCCGATGCATTCTTAAGAATGGTTCTGCTTGTGTGCTGTACCGTGTGCCTAGGCGGGCAAGGCCTTCCATTCTCTGAACACACTGGCTGTCAGCATGGAGCCGTAGGCACACAGTTCTTGATTGAGTCTTTTTGATCGTAGTGGCCACTGGCCTAGCACCTGAAGGTTTGGCCTCTCCTGAAATAGTTTTGTGTGTGTGATGGAATAAAGCCAACTGGCTTTGGAGCTCTGGAGTCCCACTGCTCTCCCAGCTCTTAGCTAGGGTCTTTCCCTTGGTCCTTCTCCTCAAGCTGCCTCTTAGAGCATCTGGTTACTGGTTGTGTTAGTCCCACTTCCATCCCTGTGACAAAATGCCTGAGGTACACATCTTATACAGAAGAAAGGTTTGTTCTGTCTTGTGGTTTTGTTTCACGTTTGCTTGGCCTGGTACTTTGGGCCTGTGTTGGTATAGTATATCATGTCAGGGAAGTACAAAAGAGGCCTGTTCACCGTTTTATGACAAGAAGAGACAGGGACGAGCTGGGATTCTGCTGTCCCCTTCAGGGATACATTTCCAGTGACCTGACATCCAACCCATTTAGGACCTCCAAATAGTGTGATGGTGTGTGGCTTCTCCCTTTAATTTAGGTTTTTTAAAATTCAAGTAACAGCACCCATCACTGCCTGGATCTACAGGTCACCTATCTGCCAACTGCCTTGGGTGTGGGGAACTCTTCAGTCAAGTGCTTACCTGATGATACTTGAACCTGTGTTTGAACTTCAGATTAGTTTAAAAACCTAGAAATGGTGGTGTACGTTTGTAATCCTGGCCCTGGGGAAATGTAGACAGGCAGGTGCCTGGGGTTCACTGTGTGGCCAGCCGAGCCTGCTTATGGCTTCCATGCTAATGATAGACCACACCTCATTAAAAAAAAATAGTGCCTGTAGAATGACACCCAAGGTTGTCCATTGGCTGCACATGTATAGATACAGATGCATACATTACTATTAGTGAGGTCTTCCATGAGCTAACTCGGAAAATGCTGGATGCTGAGGACTAACCTCCATAGTGACTAAATATGAAGGCATGCTGGTGTGTGTGTGTGTGTGTGTTGTGTGCCAGCGTGTGCAAGTGCTGTGCATGCACCAACACAGACACTGGCATAGATTGTAGTGTCCAGAAATGCAGTCATATGAATACATCTATATTTGACTTGTATAGAGTTTTGGTTTTATAGAAATATTTGAGCATTTTCTCACAGTTACTGAGATTTATTAAGACAACAACAAAAGCATTTGGATTTCTAGCTTTCTGTGACAACAAGTATAGTTTGCGAGGGGTGTGCATTACCCCCCTGCTGAGATCAGAGGGCCCATGGGGTGGTTTTTATCATAGTGGTCCCATTAGGAACATGTCACCTTCCCCTGGTGCTGAGCCTTGCCTACTTCATTTGTTTCGGTGGCTGCTTGGTCCTTTAGTCACTTGAGTCTGCTGCCCTTGCAGGAAGGATGTCCTGGGGTGTTTGCACCAGGGTTCGTGGAGCAGGGACTTGGTTGGAGTTGCTGCTGAGTCCTGGCAGTGAGGTCTCTGGAATGGGCGAGTGTCTTAATCCCTGAAGTGTTTGAACCTTCCTAGAAGCTGTATGTCCCATCGGAACAATGGATCTGCAGGACATTAGACACTGGACTATTATGAGGCTTATAATGTTGTCTTTAAATTCTTGGTGAATTGTAGCAACATGACTTCATAGGACCCTCTGAGACATTACAGCGTTTTAATAACACTTCCCTGCTACATGTACTGCTTCATGTTTACTTTCATTAATTTAATTTTTTTTTCCTGTGTGAGGCAGGAGGTGCCCTGGGCACTGCGGTTCAGTCTCCAGCTTCACTCTACTCTGCCTCAGAGAAGCTGCCTGGCTCCCTCCCTCCTTGAGGCAGAGGCTCCAGGGCCATGTCCTGTCTCCTAGGAGTTTACAAGGTTTCACCCACTCCTTCTGTCCTGAACATGTCTGCTCATTACCCTCCCTGCTTCCTCCCAGCCTGCCAAACATCCATGATATCACCTCCCTCCTGCAGCCCCAGATGCTGCCACCACCATACCCAAGCCTCATTTCCACAGTGACATGAAAAGAAAAACCAAGTCAGAGGGTGACAGCATCCCCATTTCTCAAGGTGCCCCTCGGTGCTGCTCACAGAAGGGTCAGAGATATTTATTGCTTCAGTTCTTGTGACAGCTGGGCTACCTCGCATCCAACATGTGAATTCATACATGCTTCCATTCTTGCACGCATGTAAGCATTCCCCCATCCCCACATCTGTCTGCTCGCCCTTTGCTCTGTATTTCAGTTGTATCTTGTTAAGTCAGACTTGTCCCTGTGACAGACGCAACTGAGAAATGAGAGATATTAGACACCCAGCCAAGAATTGCCCTTACAAAAGGGTGGATTCAGTCTGCTGTGAGCTCCCTTGAATCTCAGAACTCCCTGAGAAGCTCTCCGCATTGAGCCGCACATTGCTATTCTCCAGGGAGCCCAGAAGGCAGCACATTTGATGGCCGCACTGTGGGCTTCTACCAACAAGATGCCAGAGCCTGCGGCCTCCACCGCCGCTGATACAGGTGGTAACTCCTGCAACGGCGGTGTAATGCACGTCCTAGCTACTCACGGCAGCCCCGATGTAGGCAGACGTGAGTTTGAATGTCTTTGTTTACCACTATTGCTCTTGTGAGCCAGGCTGTGCTTGTGCTCCTCACCCCAGCGTAGGTCCTCATGGGTGGAGAGTCAAGGGTGGCATCGTACGTCCACTCGTGTCTGGGTCCACCCCGGAGAAATGGCCACATGCTTTGTTGAAATGAGTGACTGCCTTCACACCTCTTTTTCCACCCAGGCACATTGTGCACTTAAGAATAGGATGTCCTCTACCTTCGTTGTCAAGAGAATTGGGATCAGTGACTTGTTCCATTCTTGGAGCCTTCCACAAAGCAGTGCCCAGGCGTCCCCTTCCTGTACTCCCTGGGGTTGACTTTGTATCAGAAGTGTGGCCTGAATCTCCCTCGTGAACCCCGGCTGCCTGCCTCTTCCCACTCAGCCCTTTTGACTTGGGAACTTATCTGATCCAGGGAGCTTCTGTCCTCCCAGCCTTTGGGGCGGACCCCCATGAATACAATTATGAAGGTTAACAGGAAAAGTGGGGTCCCCGAGCAGTCCCAGGCGGCTGGCAGCCATGCCGCATTGGAAGCGTCCCACGGATGAAAACTGCAGCAAGAAACAGATTAAACCTCCTATCTGCCATCTCACTCTCTTTTCTCCCCTTTCCTGTTTGGACTTGAAAGTCGATTGGAGCCAGGGCCCTGACAGTTGGCGGAAGTGCTGCAAGGAGAGAATATTTATTTACAGTGAGTGAGGCTGATGCCTGCTCAGGATGCGGTTTCTTGCAGGAAGTTTGGTCCCCCACCCCTGGGTTTGATCATTTCTCCAGAGAGAGAGAGAGAGAGAGAGAGAGAGAGAGAGAGAGAGAGAGAGAGAGAGAGAGAGAAATCTCGATGATTGTTGCAAGCTTCCACTGTGACTTGAACAGCCCTGCCCAACCTGTCTGCACTTGGAGCCGTTTCAGGGTGCACCCTGTAGGAGGGCCTGGAGTAGGCAGAGCGGAGCTGAGTGGGCCCGTCTCCCTGCAGATGTGTTCAGACACAGCAATAATCATTAGGCATTTAAAATAGGGAAGTAGGTTGGGTACACGTGCTGGAGGCTGCGGTTGGCGCGGGCTTCTTCTGTTCGTTAACAGGAACCAGTGCCAATTGAAGTTGCTGTACTGGGTGTTGGAGAGGAAAATTATTTTGAAGTGCTATGAGGCTACGGCGCATAGGTAGCAAGGAGTTACTGGTGACTGGTTTGGGTAGGGCCAGCTGGTGTCCCCCCTCTCCCCTTTCGAGTCAGACCTAGGGCAACACTGTGCAAACGGTTGGGGTGCCTTTTGCTTTTGGGAGTCACGTATTGCATTAGGAGAGCCAGGTGTGTCGTGGAGAAGGGTACTCTGGTACTTCCTTGAGTGGTTGTTAAGTCCCAAAGGCACTATAGAATTTTCCCATGGACTGCCCTTTAGACATTAAGTCTTGCATTGTTCCCAGTGTTATTTACATAGGGAGAACCTTAGTGACTCAGTGCCTACTGCTGTGTTTCCCCATTTGTTATTAAAAATTATATACAAGGCAAGACGAGACTGGCAGAAGGCGGGAAGAAGAAGGTCAAGTCCCCCTCCATCAGGCTCGGGGCCCTTAGGTGCTCCTTCCAGCCAGTATTACCTGGCATCCGATTAGATGTGCAAGTTCAGGGACTCTAGAGACCTTCAGAGTGTCAACACCTGCAGTCGGGCCAGCTAGGCCAGGTTAACACCTGCAGCGAATTGGGGGCAGGCTATGCTAACACAGCTTCCTGGGTTCCTCAGGGTTGCTCAAGAGTAAGAAATAGACTAAAGGTTGCCTCCAGAGAGAATAGACGGATCATCTGGAGCCTTGGAAACCTCCCTCACTGTTTTGCACTCTCCCTTAGTCTTTGATCAAGGGTTCCCTACTCCAGGCCCCTTCCTCGTGGTAGGTCTGATAAATGCTGTTGATAATGGCTCCTGCTGAAGAGGAAACACCCTCGCTGGGTGTCGGAAGTCACTGTAAACCTGGCGTAGTGATGACACTGCCAGTGCCCTTGGCACCCCTGTGGCTTTCTGCACATTTTCCAGTGCCCAGTCCAAAGCAGGAAAGCTTCTGGGAGGAGTTTCTCCGAGTGCTGGACTCATTCCTGTCGAGATAGCTGAAATCACGCAGATACGGGCGGTGCTCAGTGGGCTTTGCACATATCCTTCTGCTGTCCAGTTTTCTGTCAGCTCCACCCAAGCTAAAGTCTCTGAGAGAAGGGAACCTCCCTCAGGAAATTGCCTCTGTAAGATCAGGCTGTGGGCAAGCCTGTAAGGCATTTACTTAGTTAGTGATTGATGGGAGAGCCCAGCCCATTGTGGGTGGTGCTATCCCTTGGGCTGGTGATTGATTCTAGGTTCTGTATAAGAAAGCAGGGTGAGCAAGCCATGAGGAGCAAGCCAGTAAGCACTCCTTCATAGCATCTGCATCAGCTCCTGCCTCCAAGTTCCTGTCCTGATTGAGTTCTTGTCTTGACTTCCTTTGGGGACGAACAATAACATGGAAGTGTAAGCCAAATAAACCCTTTCCTTCACAAATTTCATCAATCAACAGAAACCCTGCTAAGAATCCTCTCTCAGTCACCCCACCACCACCCCTATTTCCTTATTTTACTTTTACCTTTTAACGTACAGATTTTTTTTTGTAGATTTTTATTTCATGTGTATGAATGTTTTGCCTGCATGGGTGTATGTGCACCATGTGTGCATACAGTGCCCTCAGAGGCCAGAAAAGGGTGTCAGAGTTCCTGAAACTGTGGTAACAGATAGTTGTGAGCTGCCAGGCAGTGCTGGAAGCTGAGCCTGGGTCCTCGGCAAGGTCAACAGCAAGTGTTCTTAACCACTGAGAAATCTCTCCAGCCCCAGGGTGCAGAGTTTTGGTGTGTAAAAATAACAGGGGCAGTGGATGCAGATGAGGTGATAGAGTGCTTACCTAGCAAGCATGAGGCAGTGGGTTCTGCCGCTATCACTGCCTAAGCTGGACCGGGTAGCAGTGTCTGTGATCTCTGATTTGGGAGATGGGGATGGAAGGAACAGGCGGTAAGGGCCGTCCTTATCTATAGAACAAGCTTACCACTTACTTGGGATATTTGGTATAGGAGACTGTGTCTTGAGAAAGGAAGGGAGGGGAGTGGAGGAGAGAGAGGAGAGAGAAGAGACAGGAAAAGTCTTTAAACACGTGTGGAAGGGGGCTAGGTTCTTTGGGTAGAATTTTCGGCTCATGGACTTTGTTAACTGATGTGACAGAAACCAGTGACGGGCTTTGTTTTAAATGCCTTTAGATGGCTCAGTAAGTTGAGTGTTTGCTGTGCAACTACAAGGACAGGAGTTACATCCCCAGCACCCACATAAGCGTATTCCTATACCCCAGGTAGATCCCAGTGCCCGGCCAGCAAGCCAGTCTCAGGCAAGCTTTAGGTTCAGTAAGAGAGCGTCAGGGAAAAAAAATCAGTGGACAAGAAATTGAGACAATACCTTGTGTCAACCTCTGCTCTCACACACACTTTCTTGGGTCAGCATACCTACATGTACGTGTACATGCAGATGTGTACAGAGATAGTCAGGGTCTCCAGGTCCAGCCACCCTCTCTCTGGTTGGTGAGTGGTTATTGTAGGAAAGTAAGTGTGGATTGAGAAAGGATGCCATGTGTGGTATTGGTGAAGTATGTTGTGTGGCATTTGGGGCAGAGAAGGAGAAAAGGTGGATTTTGAAGTGTGGTTAAAGGTTTGGTGGCCCGGTGTCCTCTGACCCCAGCACTCAGGAGGCAGAGGCGGGCGGGTGGATCTCTGTGAGTCTGAGGCAGGCCTTTTGTTGACTCGAGAGACTAACAGCACCATGGTCCAGGACAGTAGCTGCAGACGTTTCTAGGTCTGTCTCTGAGATGTTTAGTGCTCAGAAATCTCCAGAGTTGGTTCAGAGCACTTCATGTAATGGAAGGTTCTAGAATCGATAGCATTGGGCATTGAGTTGGTGAGGTTGTCCTAATTCAGCTAACACTGGGTGATCTGAGGACGTCTATAAAGTCAGAACGAGAGTAGGTTTTATAAGACATGGAAAATATTTCTTCCCTAGATTCCAAAAATTAGTCCCTGTCTGCGGGCTGGGGAAGGGACTCAGTATGAGAGCACAGACTGCAAGTCACCTTCCTCACAGGTGCCTCCTTCCAGTGACGCTGGAGAGCCACATGCAGACGGTGCCCAAAGCACTTAGCCCGGCATCTGGCACCTGGCACCTTCCTGTGTTCTTGGTTTGCTTTGTGAGATGGTGTCCTGGCTGCCCTGGAACTCACTCTATAGACCAGGTTGGCCTCATCACAGAGATCCGCCTGCCTCTGCCTCTTGAGTGCTGGGATTAAAGGCGTTTGCCGCCATGGTTGTCTAACCTGGCACATTTGAAAGTGCGTGTGCTCTGCCTCTCACTTCAAGCCTCAGGCCAAAGAACAGAGAACAGAGAAAACTGGCTTTAGAGCCTCAGGCCTAGCCACAACTGTCTTACTTAACCTTTCATGGCTGACATTTGGGGTAGAAAGGGTAGAAAGTTCTCTGTTGTGGGCTGTGCTGTGAATTATGGGATGGGTAATAAATAGATCCTGGCCTCTGCCCACTAGAGGCCAGCACCTTCCCTCCTGCATCTTCAGGGCTACAAGTGAAACCTCCTCAGCCACACGACGTGCCCAGTGGGTAGAGTCCCGGCACGAGAAGCAGTGGTCCAGACGACTGTCACGACGCTGCTGTGATTTACAAACTTTTCTCTAATTGAGGCCCTGCCTGGGGCAGACTCTCATGTCAGAAATGGAAAAGGAGTTACACAGAGGCAGCTGAGAAAACAGTTCTAGGCTGTGTACAGCAGGGAATGTGGTTACCTTGTTACAACAAAACAAAACAGTCAACCAGTCTTTTCTGATGCCCTGTCATCGTGCAGGAAAGTATTCCTAACATAAACCTGGAATGAGCTTCCCATCCAACACCAACCTTGATTTAAACGATAAATAGCTTGTTTGACCGTGTTTTTAAAGATGCTTCTTTTTCTGTCCTGAGTGTGGTTGAACCCAGGGACTCATGCATGGTAGATGTGTGCTCTACCACCCAGCCAATCCTGCTTCCGAACCCCCCACCCTCTTTTTTTTGAAATAGAAATGTTTAATTATAGTAAGGTGCATACAGCAGAAATGGACTTCTTAACCATTCTCAACATATTAGTCCAGTAGTGGGAAGCACATTCAAGCACTTGAGCCATCATTCCAGACGTTTGTGTTCTAGACAAACAGTTTAAGTCACAGTTCCCCCTTCCCTGCTCTCTCCCTCCTGCTCCTGAGAGCTCTCTGGCTGCTGTGATGTGGCTACTCTAGATCTCACCTATATAGAGACTCATACGGTGGTTGTCTTTCTTTGATAGCGTATTTCACTCAGCATGTCCTGGCACGTGTTGGGTTCCCTTCCTGTTGAAGATGGACTGACATTCCCTGTGAGCGCTTACCCATGTCCAGTCAGCCATCAGTGGGCCCTTCAGTCTTTGCACTTTCAGTTCCTGTGCATGGCCAGTGTATCCCGAGAGTCCCTGCTTCTGTGCCTTTGAGCTTGTGACTAGAGACGCTTTTGGTGGATCCTGACCGGCTGACTTTGAAATGCTCTTGCACTGCTCTCTTTGCTGGGGAAACGACTCCCCTGACCCTTTGACCCCTTCCCACCCTTTCCTGAAGGTGTTCCCATTGCAGCTGTCTGATGCTTTTCCCACTCCCAGGAGGCAAGCACTTTGCATCTTTGGGTCCAGGCTCTCTGAATAGCAGTCAGGCAGCCACAGCTGCCTTGGCCATTTGGGCTGTGGCCTGGTGAAGTTCGTCTAAGGCTTAGGTCTCTGTTGCCTGCCAGTCATGTAGGCAGTCCCAGCACTGCCAGTTTTAAAGAAAGAGGAAAGATGTCATATCGTGAGAAGGGCGGACCACTGTTCTTGGCTTTAGTGCTTTTGAGAGTCTGGTGTAGATGGAGTCTTCTGCCTTTCCCCTGTCCTCGGAGAAACATTGCAGCTGCCTTCTTCTTGCCCTGTAATCTCTACCAGTCCACCAGTGGGAGTGCAGAGGCCTTGGGTGGTGTCCTCTCTGCATGCAGTTTCCCTGTAAATATGCTGCTTCTGCACTGGGATTCTCATTTAAGAAAACAGAAAGCAGGAAAGCAATATGTTGAAAAGCTGGTATCTATGGAGACTGCTTTTTTTCTCTTCCCTTTCTCTTTTTCCTTTCAAAATTAGACCAAATCGTCCCTAAATCTATGTAATTCTATTTGCAGACAGGGCCCACCAAGCCTCAAGATGAGGGCTAGTTCTTGGCCATCAACACTGGGGTGTGTGGAGCAAGGGGTGGGGGAGGCTTACGGTCATGTCGGGAGAGGGGAGAAGGCGGACCTGGGGTGCAACCTGTGCTGAGGAGTCCTTTAGGGGCATGAAGTCCTCACTGTGGGCCCGGAAGGTCCAGTGCCCTGAGATGATGGAATGAGCCAAGACGAGCGCTACACTGGGTTCTCTGAAACCGGATAAGAAAGCAGTACTAAGGCTCGGGTTGTTGTTTCACGCTGTGCGAGCAGTGCAGGCACCAGTTCTTTCTGTCCAGCATGGTCCAGTCCGTATTAAACAGTGTTGCCGGAGACTGAGACTACGACACGCTACTCATTCATTCCTGCAGATGTTCTCTGAAGTGCTGAGAATCCAGTGTTGGGTAAAACTATCTCCAGTAGCCTTAGAGAGTCCACTTGTCATCTCCTCATGAACTCCTCAAATGAGTAAACATGCTGGCTGGGGGTACTCTGTGTGCCTGTGCGTGTATGCATGTGCCTGTGTATCCATGCACATGGAGACCGGAGGTCATCTTTAACTGTTTTCCTTGGTTGCTCTTTCCCTGGCAGGGGCACCTGGGGTCACTCATGTCGTGGGGATCCTGCCTCCTCTGCGTGAAGTTACTGTCAGAGGCTCAGCTCTTGTACCTGGAAGCTGGGGATCCAAGATCGGGTCCTCATGCTGTGTGGTAAACCTAGTGAGCTATCTCACCACCCTGGGGCTCACCCATCTGTTTTTCTGAAGGGGATACATTGTTCTCTTTTTGTTTTTATTCTGTGATTTTCATATTACCGTAGAGGTAGGGGCCAGAAACACAGTTCTTTGGAAATTAAGGCCTTGTAATTGCTCTAATTTATTTCTGTTTTCTGCGGCTTCCATCCCAGGGACTGGGGGACTTGCCGGCGCTCCTCTCACTTAAGCCCATGTGCATAACTTTCACCCCCTTCAGGTACACCTGTCCGTCTGCATCAGCCTCCTTTCTCTTCAGATCAGCTTTCTTCTTCCTGGGCTGCAGCCTGAGAGCCTCCATAGTTTGTCCAGCCCAGTCTCCTTTTTACCCTTACAGACACGCAGGGATGTTCTGTGTGGCGGTGATGGTTCCCATAAGGGCAGCCACCTTTTGTAGCTTCTGGGCCTCTGTGTTGAGAGAGAAGGTCATGGAGCCATTGCTGTTCACACGTGTTGCCATCTCCCTTGGGAATGCCCAGAGGCCCTGATCTGTGTGTGGAATTCTATCATCTTTCCATCCCCTGCCTTGATCAGAGGTCTCAGCCATGAGTGTGAGGGGAGTGGGCGCCCTGAACTCTGGACCCTGTTGGTTTTCTTCCCCCTGCTTCACTGAAGGGGCATGTCAGATCGGAGGGATGGAAAAGCTGCAGTGCCAGCGTTCTGTTTCTCAGAATGTTGATTTGCTACCAAATACAGAAGACGGTGATGCCAGGAACTAGGGAACTGAGGCCATGGGCGGCTACTGTCCACCTCTGGCAGGAAGATGGCCTCACAGAGTCTTCCCTTCATGCTCATGACCCTGTCCACCTACATGACACCTCCCAATGCTGCTTCTTTCCTCACCTCACGAGGCTCCCTGCACAGGTTCAGGGTTCAGGACGTTGTCTGATGTCCCACATCTAAAATGTCTCTGTGTGCACAGTGTGATGCCATCTGGGACAACTAAAGACGAGCAGTCAGACCACTGAACTTGGTCGTTTAGCACCCAGCCGAAGTAGGAGGTTCTCCAAGCCTCTTCAAGTACCAAAGCCTGTGGACAGCCATTTAACATACAGTAGCCTAGGAGTTTAATATGCTCTGTGTCCTTCATTTGACAGATAGTAAATAACCTTTTCAGAGTTAAATACCTTGGAGTGTGTGTGTGTGTGTGTGTGTGTGTGTGTGTGTGTGTGTGTGTGTGTGTGTGCGTGTGTGTGTGTGTGTGTGTGTGCATGTGTGTGTGTGTGTGTGAGGTGCATGTGTGTGTGTGTGTGTGTGAGTGTGTGTGGTGTGTGTGCGTGTGAGGTGTGTGTGAGTGTGTGTGTGGTGTGTGTGTGAGTGGTGTGTGTGTGTGTGTGTGTGTGTGTGTGTGTGTGTGTGTGAGTGTGTGTGTGTGCATGTGTATGTGAGAGTGTGTATGTATGTTCAAGGTACATGTATTGAGGTCAGAGGACAGTCTGGTATGCCAGCCTTTCTACCTTGTTTGGGGGAGTGTCTCTTCTTTGCCACCGTGTACTCCACTGGTTTGCTGACCCACAAAGTTCTGGGCATTCTCCACTTTGCACTTCTCAAGTGGTTGTGAAGACCCACAGAACTCAGGTCCTCACATTTGCTCTGGAAGTATTTTACCCACTTTGCTGTCTCCCCAGCTGCTTTTACCCTGGTTCCCAGAATTCAATGTAAATCCCTTAAAAATCATGATTGTATTCTTTGATGTTTTAGAATCTCCGTGTGTGTGTGTGTGTGTGTGTGTGTGTGTGTGTGTGTGTGTGTGTGTGTGTGTGTGCATGGCAAACGCTATTTTAGTAGATGTGCAGGTAGACTTCAGAGGGCAGCCTCAGCATTCTTCCTGCACTTCTGTTTTGACTGTAGAAACAGTTATTATGATGACTAGGTTCTTTTCTTTTTAAGATTTATTTACTTAGGGGCTGGAGAGATGGCTCAGTGGTTAAGAGTACTGGCTGCTCTTCCAGAGGTCCTAAGTTCAATTTCCAGCAGCCACATGGTGGCTCACAACCATCTAGTGCAGCCTAATACCTTCTTCTGGAATCTGTGAAGACAGATCACTCATATGTATAAAAATAAAATAAATAAATAAATAAATAAATAAATATTAAAAAGATCTATTTATTTATGTCGTATGTGTATATGTGCCTCAGTGTATGTATATATGGAGCATATGCATCCGATGCTCAAGGAGGTCAGAACAGTGTATCAGCTTCCCTAGCACTTCCTAGCACCTAGCCACAGGTGACTTTGCATTGCCAAGTGGGTGCTGGGGACTGAACTCAGGTCCTCTGCAAGAGCAGCCAATGCTGTGAATCCCTGAGCCGTCTCCCCAGCCCCCATATGATACTTTGTTTTACAATAATATTTTAGAAAAGACCTTTGAGCCCTGCCTAGGGAAGTAAATACATTTAAAGCCAGTCAGCGTCCAGCTATCATGTGCCCTGGGTTTTTGTGAGGCCTGGATCTGTGGCTGATTGTATCTCGGCTTCCCTGCACGTCAGAGGGCAGATGGGGCAGGTAGGCAAAGACAGTATCTTCGCACACCTGCCTGCAGTGTAGGCACCTTCACACCCACCGTCAGCTTCACAGGGAAGAGGAAACCCCCAGAGGTGCTTGGGTGCTCCTGTGGATGACACAGAAACAGCTTAGCAGGCCTGAAGCACACACAGGAAGCCGGGGAGGACTGGTGTCACCAGGGAGGAAAACACCGCCCCTTTGAGACCGTTTTATGCTCTGTTTGTGTAGGATGCACTCTTGAGCATACGGTTTTATTCCAGCGTGTAGACCTTTCTCCCTTGCACGGTCACAGATCAATCAAGGTCTCCACACTTGCCCCTTCTCTTACATGCGTGTCAGATACCAGGGTGTTGGGAGCCTTTGAATGTATTCCTTCTTGTTGACCCCATAAAGTTGCTCCTCTCAAGAGACTGTGTACAACACACTAACAAACGCAAGGCCCAGCCTGCTCTGCGGGACACTGTAATGCTCTCATATTTACAAAAGGAATATATCAAAAGTCTGACACCCCCTCTTTGATTTTATAGTTTTAAAAACAATACTTCAAGTGGCTGGGCTACTTCAGGCTGACCGGCCGTATGTTCTCGAGGATCCTTGTATATCAGCGCTTTATGGCTTGACTTACACCCTCTGATGGCTGAAGCCTTACCTATAAATCTACTGCCACCGTTGATTGGCTGTATTTCTGTGGAGAGAAGAGAAGTTGAAACAAGTCTCACAGGTCACTAATTCTTTCAACACTCGAGGAGCTGGAAGCCAAGGTGGTAGGGAGTTCTAACCAGTAGGCTTACCCAAACCCCCAGTTACTCTGTCTGGGCACGCATGCGTTCCTCCCTGGAGCCATTTCAAAGAACAGATTCTTAGCCAAATCATGACATTTTTTTCACCCTCCCCCCCCCAAACATGTTCACGTTTCCTGCCAGAGTTAAGTGTTGAACTGCTTTGAAGGCTAGACTTAAGCTCCATGTTTAAGCTTGAACGTTAACGTAAATGCCGAGAGTTTTGCTGCTTGAGGAGATGGTACTTGGGGTTGTTTTAAAGCAGCCTGCGTTCCATACCTAAGGGTTTGGAAAAGCACAGCCTAGAAGCCAAAGCCAAGCTAGGCCTTGCCCTGCGAGGTGGGGCTCCAGCCAGAGGACCCTGTGGAATTGGAGCAGATCATTAGGCTGGGAGGGACAGGAAACGGAAGCTTCCAGGGGGAGAAGAATGGGGGTCATTGGGCCGGGGCCCGGGAGGGGCACATTAATTGTACTTTGAATGCAGGGAGGGGCGCAAGGTCAAGGGCTGGGTCAGGTTGGCTAGGAGGGTGAGGGAAGGGAAAATGCTGTGTGGGCTTGGGAGGAGATGGAAAAATCAACCAGAGAGATGTGGGAAAGGAGGGAACAGAAATACTCTGGGTCTGCTCTGGGTGATTGTGGGCTCTACCAAGGCCTAGGTGAGAGGCATGTAGGCTGAGTCTGTCTGGTGGAACCGCCTCAGATCCAGTCTGCTCTTACTCGTCTGGTACGGTGTCCTGTTCCAAGTGCCAGCCTGCTCGCAGGAGCCCCCTTAGCACAGTGATTGGCCCTGAGAAAATCCTCGCTTCTCAAGTGGCTACGCCCATGTACAGGTGAAGGAACTGAAAGGACATGCTGGGTGGGGATTCCCCTTAACCATTGACATTTAATACCCTTAAGTTCCCACCCCTTTCATGTGTGTATATATACATGGGTGAGTGTCAGTGTGGAGAGGTCAGAGGACAACCTTAGGTTGGCCTTCCATCCTTGGGTGCCTTTCCACCTTTGGGTTGGTGTGTGACAAGTTCTCTCATAGGCCTTCCTGACCTTTTAATGTAGATTCCTGGGATGGAACTCAGATGCTCATGCTTGAAAAGTGAGCACTGTACCTGCTGACCAGCCCTTCCTCCCCTCCCTCTTTACCCCCTCCCCGTCCACTTGCCCCGTTTTCTTTAATACAGCCATTCTGTGTCACTTAGACGGGTATCAAACTTAGAAGCTTCCCCCTTCTTCAGCCGCTGTAGAGTTCTGAAGTTCAAGTGTGCACCACTGTGCCTGACAGAACCTTCCCTGGGCCATGTTACGTTGCAGACTAAGGAAAAGGAATATGGACCAAGGAATGGATAAGAGGTTTGAATTCTTGAGTTAGACCTGTCATCCTAGGGTGACTTAATGGAAACTTGGTCTCTGCCTTTAAGAAATGACAACTTGGAATAAAGGGTAAGTTTCTATTGACTGGAGGCTAAGCAAATAGAAAAATCATTTAGCCAAATAAATATTCAGACCAGGAAGTCTGACCATGGTGATGAGGTGGGTTGGGGATGGAGTTCCTACTTCCCTGTTTGTTTGCTTTGGTGACCCTAGCAAGTCACTTTGTCTCTGGGAACCTCAAGTTTTTCTGTTTGGAAGGTGGCCAGGAGTCCTGGTGAGACTGGAAAGCAGGAAGCCAGTTGCATGGTTCCATTCAGCTAGTGTGTGAGCACGAAGTCTCTGTCCGCTCTCATGAGAGGAACCTTCATGGCCACTGGTGAACCCTAGGTGGACGACGTGGCTCTTTCCTGGGCGCACCTAGCCCAGCACTTGGCTTCTTGTTCTTTGTGACCATTTCCCACCTGTCAGTTAATGAACTGGCGCTGACTTCTCTGTTCTCACTAGAGATTTGTCCTGTCATTTGGGAGCTTGTGTGCTCACATGTGTACCCCACGCCCTTTCTCCCTGGCTTGCCTCAGCTACTTGTACGCCTGGGGTACCACTCTGTCACTTGTCTGGATACTTCTACCTGGCTTCCGCAGGTTTTGTAGGAAAGATGAAAATGGCCGTGAGAAGCCCGGGGAGGTGTCTCCCTTGGGGAAAACCTGTTGACGCAGCGGGCGTCCACGTGTGCCTTTCCAGGGCTGGGCAGGCTGCGGCTGCTCTGATGCTGTGCAAGCAGCCTGGCTCGTGGCTTGCGTAGTGGTCCCCTATGGCTACTCCGGTAGTCCCAGCGACATCACATGGCTGTCTCCCCACAGCTGAAGAGCTTGGGTGACAGACAGGCGCCATATGGCAGAGTTGTAAGCCTTGTTTTCAAGGTGGCAGAATGAGATGCTTCCTCTGGTCATTTCTCTGGAATCCGAGTAGGTAGCTTCATCTTTTAGAGACGAGACTGGGAGCTTGGAAATACAGAGGACCCTGAGATTGAACATTAAAAATTTAATGTCATTTTTAAAATAAAAGCAAAGCCAGCAAGGAGCCAGATAATTTCCAGAATAAATGGCACGGGATTAACAGTGTGATAAGCAGCCTATAGTCAGATGGGTCCTGCTTTTTTTTTTTTTTCCCTTGAACTTGGGATCCCTGCATATCACAGACAAGCATCAGAGCCCAAGATTCAAATCTGTTACTGAATCCTTTCCAGAAAAGCGGGGAAAAGCTACCAATTTGTCATCTGTTACACAATTTTGTAACCTTTCTTTTTCTGATATTTTTGTACTATTATTCACTCGGCTCACAGGACTGCGCCAGATTTGCGCCTGCTCATTTTACGACGTGTGCGTGGCTGTGGTCTGTATTTTACAGGGAAGGACTGTAGGCTTAGGCTGGCAAGGCCGGGATGGCACATGCAGCAAAGCCTTCCAGTCAGGTTTTCCATGGCCACGGTGCGGTGTGGCCTGGCTATTTTAGGGTCTGAGTTGAATCACTTCACTCGCAGGGTGGTCTGCTGAGAAATGCTGGGTCAGTTCACCAGGGCAAGCTCAGCAAGGCTGTCTCTGTAGAGGGGGGAAAAAAAGAGTCTTCCTTTCCCTAGATGGCAGGATTTGCAGCTTCTGAAGTAGCTGGGAGAGGATCTGAATTTTGTTTTTTACTGGGTATGCAAATCTGTTGGAGGGAGGCTGCTAACCAGTGCGTCTTGAGGTTTTGGAGTGAGTTTGGCTTTGTTCTGGAAAGTAAGCGCAAACGCCATCAGCCAGGTAAGTGGGGTGCCAGGCACCCATGGACCCTCGGCTCTCCACAGACAAGGTCCCAAAGACGACGACTTCCTTGGGAACTCGTATTTTGAGGTTTTCACCAAATTTCAGCTCAATATTTAGTTCACACAGACGGAGCATTATGGAACATGTTAATTCTGTTTTTCCATTTTTATACAATCAGTCTCACAGTCCCCTTCAAATACAATAGTCTTTCAGGTTTCGCTCCTAAGCGTTTCTCTAACTTTCTATTTCCATTTCAATATTTCCTGCCACCCAGACATCAACAGATGGGCAGGAACGATGCAGTACCCCCCTTCTGCTCTGCCTGCTCCCCCCACCCCTAAGTTCTCTCACACCCGTGCTGAGTTCCGCCTCGCTGCCTGCTTCTTGGCACAGGCCAGTAGTTCCTGAAATGCTCAGAGAAGACCAGGAAAAAAAAAAGTGTTACTCAGGTGAGCCTGTCCAAGTTTATTTTTTCCCCCTTAAAAAAAATAATCTCTTGGGGCTGGGGAGATGGCTCAGTGGGGGAAGTGCTTGCTGTGCAAACCGTAGGACCTGAATTCAGATTCCTAGAACCCATGCGTGAGGCTGGAGTGCATCTCACACCTCTATAAATCCAGCACTCCTTTCTGAGACGGAAGGGAGACAGAAACTCCTAGGTGAGCAAGCTTCGAGTGTGAAGAGGCAGTAAAGAGATGTGTCTTAAAGACGTTTTAGTAGGTTATCTTCTGACCAGCGCATGTGAGCTGTGAGTCCCGGCTGTGTTCCTGCACACAGACTTGCACACCCAGAGTTAGGTAGCTAGACCGACAAACACATAGTCACTTGCTGTCCTTTATTTACTGCTACTTAAAGGGATGATAGCAAGCGGAGTACAGATTCTCCCTGACTTTCTTCATTGTTAGTTCCCTTACATACAATGACACCTTGGTGTAGTGTTCAGGCCCTTGGGTGATGTTGTTGTAAAGGCCAGTACAGCTCTGATGAAGTCAGAGGACCCCCCCACCCCCTACCTCCCCTGCTCCCTTCTGGATCCCTCCCTGCCTGCATATCTCCCCCCTCCTCTCTCTTTCCCTCTCCTATTTTTTTTTAATGTCTTCTCCGAATGTTTGCTGGCTGCAGTAACGGAAATAGTGAAGAAAAAAAAAAAAAAAAGTCAGCCGACTACTGTCTGCGTGTCGGCACTGGTCCAGGGAGTTTCAAAAGGATATTTTATTGATTCAGTAATTGTGTGGTAGAAGGGACAGCTGAACTGTACCTCGGGGCGGGAAAGCCCCTGCTCTCACACACTTCTGTCCCAGACAGGCTGAGCATGCTCACAAGGCACGTGCAGGCTCAAGTGTGTAAATCCCTCTGCCTCCATATGCACCCTTCAAGGTTCTTTTTTCTGTCTGCCTGTGCAGGCCATCTCTTGTGACACGGGCTGTCTTTTCTATTTCTGAGTATCTCTCGAAGGGTCTTTTGAAAACCTTCCACATGAAAGGTGTGTCACATGGCAGCTTCCTTACTGGAGGGCTTTCCATCAGACCTCTTCATGACATCGAATCACAGAGCAGGACTCAGCTCAGACTTGTCAGGGTACAGTGTGGCCCTTTCTCAATTTAATAAGTGGGTTGATTTTTACACCCGAAGGGGCGGACTGAGTTGTTTGGGCAATTGAAAATGAGCTGTGTCGACTTTCACCACTGCCATATTCTGCACTGGCGTGCATATCTGGGCATCAGTTTGGTTAGACAGGAAACATTTGCGACAAGGGCATTTTGGAAAGCAATAAGAGACTCAGAGGACCTGAGAGAATGTTCTAGCTGGAGGTTAGGGGGTAGGGAACCCCAGGGAAACTATCAGAATCACTTCCTGGGATGTTGTAGGTAGAATGACCAACTGCCTTTCTGTCCCTACTGTTCGTACTGTCCTGGGGGAGTGAGGACTTTGGCTCTGGACAAGACAATCTCATTGTTTAACAGGAGGGGAGAGGTCATGTCCCCTCACCTCAGGGGGTTGCAGGCCATTAGAATGGGGCTTTAAGAACCGTCTAAGTCAGGACAAACCTTTAGTAACTGTTACTGGGAGGAAAGCCCAGCCTTGCTGGCTCCTAAGCTTGCAGAAACATCTTTAACATCACGGTTTCTGTCTTTCCTCAGTCTTTCCATTAACGTGACTTTCTTTTGCCTTCACTCCCACCAATACCCCATGAAGCATGCATGTCTAACCATTGATATTTGATAATTGAAGGTGCTCCTAGCAGCCCGATACTGCTTGTATGTTTTTCTATTAAGGGAAAAATCAGATGACAAAAACTATTCAGATGTGTGAATCTAATGATTCTAAAAAGAACGAACATTCAGTATAGTAGGAGTTATTTATTTTTATGTGTAGTGGTGCTCTGCCTGAATGTTTGTGCAAAGGTACCAGAGCCTCTGGAACTGGAGTTACAGATACTTGTGAGCTGCCATGTAGGTGCTGGGACTTGAACTTGGATCTCTGTGGAAGAGCAGCCAGTGCTCTTAACTGCTGAGCCGTCTCTCCAGCCCAGCCCCATGGACATCTAATATACTGTAAGGCAGTGAAAGGTAGAGAGGGT
Organism: Rattus rattus; assembly: GCF_011064425.1. Lineage (NCBI taxonomy): Eukaryota > Metazoa > Chordata > Mammalia > Rodentia > Muridae > Rattus > Rattus rattus. The sequence goes on from NC_046159.1 coordinate 47,694,564, forward strand.
TCCCTACTGGTGAGTTACTGACTGAACCAGGAGGCTTTGCTTTTTATTTCTATTTGAGGTGTCAGGGTTTATACAGCCTTGTGTTATATATTTTTAGAAATTTCTCAACAGTTTCATATGTGCATGTAATGAACTGTGGTTATTTCCATCCCCCATTCCTTTTCCTAATCCCCCTCCTTCTCCTGCTAGCACCCCATTCTACTTTCTCACCACCCTCTCATCCAGTTGAGTCCCCCCCCATTCCTTTTTTCATCCCCTTACTTCTCTCATTGAAACCCTTCTCTTCAAAAAGTTTCATTTCCTATTTTTATGTCATTTGTTTGTTTGTTTGTTTATGAACTCCTGAATTTAGTTAGGAATTTCTCTGTGAACCCAAGAATTATGTTACATGCACATTGGAAACACTGAAGAAAGTGACTTCTCCTCCTTTAGGAGAGGGTTGCAGCCAGCAACCCTCAGGGAGAGGTGGGACCTCATGAGCCTGTCCCTCTCTGTGATTAGAAGTGATTTTATCAGTGATGGACTCCAGGGTGAGCAGGAGGTCACTACCTATAGAACTGGAAAAGAGTTTTCTAGACTGAAGGTACAGCAGCTACAAAGACTCCGGCAGAGTGAGCCTGTGCCTGGGAAACAGTGACTCTGACACACACACACACACACACACACACACACACACACACACACACACACACACACACCCAGTACACACATATCACAGACTCTGCCTTTCACCAGAACCATCTTTGGTTGGTGTATTAATTATTTTTTTCAGCAAGGTGATCACATCCCTGACGGAGCACACTCAGAGGAGTTGCTTACCTACACTCACAGTTTCGGAGGGTTCGACTCATGGTCATTTGATTCCAAGTTTCTGGACTCATTGTGAGGGAGAGTGCCATGGCCGGCAGGTGGGAGTGTGTGGTGGTGCAGATTCTTCACAGCAGGGAGGTAGCAGAGAGAAGGTGCACAGAAGAGAGGGCCAGGGCAAGTTACAGCCCGTAGGGACACACTGCCAATCTGGTAGTTTCCCTCTCCCGAAGCCCTACCTCTTCATCATATTAGGTGCCTGAGACTTAGCTGTCACTGGAAACATCCTCACTGATGTCCTCTGGAGATAGTCCCACACAGTGGTGCTTCAGTCATTTCCTGCATGATGGCTAACTCAGTCAAGCTAACAGTCAAGCTTCTCCCTTGCACTTGGCTCTGATCTCTACCCCTGTGAGCTAGGCCCATACGGATCCTTCCAGATAGTACTTCTCCGCTTTGCCTTATACTGAATATATCGAATGACTTGTGTCTGAATTCTGTGTATACAAAAACATTACATAATCTGTTCTATTCTCCCTTCCCAGTTCTTCCACAGGGGAGGCTCCCATCTGACAGGAAGTCACAGATGACTTGATACATTTTTATTTATGCTAGAACTGCACTTGATACCTTTTTATTTATGCTAGACCCCACTTGATACATTTTTATTTATGCTATTGAATTGAGGTTCGAACCTGCTTGGTCACCGCTTGCTCACCACTTTTCCCGCGACTCCATTTAGTCATCAGATCTATCTTTGTTTCCGCAAAGTATCTTGATTTTAAGATACTTAGGTCAAAAGGTGGTGTTGGCTCCGGACCCCTCTCAACCTCCCATGATTCTGCAGAGCTGGAAGGATGTGTCACCCACATACTGAAGTTTGCTAGATTTTTTTTTCCAGTCCCAGGCAGGAAAAAATCTGGATGAGCCAGCATATTGGTCATCCCCACCCTGAAGGCCACAGTGTTGAACAGGTCATGCTCTCGACTGATGTGGTTCACCAATGTGTAGATGGGTCTACGTGGTTGGGATCCTGTCTTTCTGCTTGAGTTTAAATAAGCCCAATTTAATGGCCCTTCATGTCGGATGAATATGGTAGAGCCAAAAAAGTATGTGTGGGGCATGTTGAGATGTTCATAAATTGCAGGTCTCTTTTTAGTTAGTTTTTTTTATTTTTTTTAAGTGGCTTGGCTCCTTTGCCTGAATGAAGTCTGCCTTGGAGTGCCCCCCCATTTAAAATAAACAAAAGTTGGGTTCTTATGACTGATGAAAAGAATCGGTCCTCCTGTCTTCTCGTTCCACAGGTACTTAGGAAAAGCGTCCACTGCCAGAGACTCTGCTAGAGGCTGAGGAGCCATTTCCTTCCATACCAGGAGGTTCAGTGGCTTCCAGCTTCTAGCAGTTTCCATCTCAGCGTGGCCCCTTGAAAGAGAATCCGAAACCACAGCCTGTGTGAGGAGCAGCAAAATGAAGGCACCTTGTAGGTTATTTTTCTGACATTTTCAGTTGTGTATCTTCCCTGCCTATGAATACACTCCTCAGAGAGTCCTTTACAGATATCTGTTTCTTAGCAAAGACAAACACACAACAGCATCCTGTGCTCCGCCCTCCCCCTACAGGCCTGCTCCCTCAATTCTCAGTCACTCCTCACGTCTTTCCTTGGTGCGTCCTCCCTGCCCACTCTGGGTGATGTATAGTGCTGTTTGTTTGTTGTTTGCTTGTTTTGTTTGAGCCTTTGGCTCTCAGGAGCAAGGGTTCTGTCTTCCATTTGGGGTTGATGGCAGTGGGCACCATGTGAGCGTTATTTTCCGACTCTCAGTTCTGTCATTCTCCTGTGATGCCAGGCTCCTAGGCTGTGGAAAAAGCCATAACAAAAATCAGAGTTAGCACGTTTATGGGGTTTTCAGGAACTTTTAGATTCTGTATCACTGAGTTTAGACAACCGGTTGGGATGCGTAGGCCTCAAACCCCACAACGCACCTGGCACCACGCTGCTGCTGCATGCTGGGGTTTGAACTACATGTCCGGAGAATCACACGATGTTTGTTCTGCCTGCGTGTACGGTTCCTTGTAGCTGTGACACGGAAGGTCCCTCACCCTGGTTCTGCCCATAGTTGAGACATGCAGAAGATGGACCTCATCTTCATTAGCACTGGAAGCTCAAATTGAAGATGGAGCCTACTTGACTGCTATAGAGGTGTGACTTCCGCTGGCTACCTTCCAGTGTCACTGTCCCTTTGCTGCTGTTGGTTGGAATATGACTGAGACATCCCTCAGACTGGTTCTTACTTGTTTCCATTGAGAACGAGGAACTGTTGTGGCAGGAATGTTTGTCACTAGAAACATTATTTTTTATTAATAAAAAAATAACATTTATTAAAAAAAGAAACATTTTTCCCTGATACACTCATTTTAGATTTGTGGATATTCTTAGCAGCACACACATGACATTGTGTGACTTAAGACAATTAGGATAATTAAATTCATAGTATTTTGTACTCAGCTAGTTTGTAAGCAGAGGAGGATGGGATGTAGTTTTATTTCCTATTCAAGACTAGCACAGGATTTTGCTACATAGCATGATAGATCCTCAGGTAATGTTTGTAATATATGCCTCAGGCTGGGGTGCTCATATACTCTTGGGTAGCTGTTCCTCTCCCGCTGGCTTCCTGGCCTTGGCCTCTCCCACTGGTCCCTCATATCCATTCTGGGACCATGTCTGAGCATGCTGACCTGCAGGAAGATGCTCGTTGTCACCAGAAGCCTGTCTTAATCCACAGGCCCCAGAAAGGTGAGCAGTTGGTAAGGGGAGGCAGAGGGCAAGCCTCTGGGCCTCAAGTAGTTGTCTTTGGCGGAAGTCCAGCATGAGCCTGTCCCTGCCAAAGGAGCACCACCCCCAGGGTCTGTGGCTGGGATGTTCCCAGAGCCTGGGTCAGTCTTGAGAGTGGGAACTGGGAGCCACCTCCACCCCATGCGATGTGAGCTTGGTCTTGTTTTGTGAACAGCCTGGTACTCCAGTGCCCTTCCTCATCTGCCAAATGGACTCATCAACTTCTCATAGGCGATGTGTGCATGTGTACATTTGCTCTCAGGACGAGCGTTGAAGATGGAAATGTTTCTGTAGGCTCAGAGATGCTACAAGCTCGTTGGGTCACAGTCATCACCATCTTAGGGATTTCAGTTGCTGGAGCAGCTGATGGGCTGAGGCTCAGAGGCTGGCCGCTGGCCCGTGGGTGACCCCAACCTCTTTCCGTAGGACTCCAGCTTTTCTCCAAGGAAACCATACCTTCCTATCTCAGCTTAGATACCAGACATCTCCTTGCCATTCTGATTTTGTTTTTGTTTTTGTTTTTGTTCATAAGAAAGTAAGGGGTTTGTACATGTGTCTGGGTGCGTGTGAGCACTGACCCAGAATTCATAGGTAACTCCGAGCTATTGCAAGTAGGAAAGAAGAGTTTCAGGATGGCCAGGGGAAACAATAGCGTCTGCTTTTGTTCTGCTAATGTTGAACTTTGCCTGCTAGATCTTTCCTCCGAAGCGTGGGAGTTCACTAGCAATATCAATTAGTTACTTCCACCTTTAATTGGAGGGACTTGTTGTAACTCGAAGAGTTCTCTTTTTGGCTTTCTTTTTCATTCTTTTTCTACGAGCCGGGCTCTTTTGAAACAGGTATTCTGGAGCAGGTAGAAACCTGTCTGCAGTTCTGGGCTCTCTTGACCCCTATGGGAAGGTGAAAGAGAAGGGAGAGGGACCCGTCCCTTCATCATTTCAAGTGTGGCACTCAGACTGGCAGGCAGCTCAGCTCCCGGTGTTTGTTGCCCTCTGAGTCTTGGACACCCCCCACGCCTCCGGGCATCCTGACTCAGTGTGTCTTTCACAAGATCTACAGGTGATTCATAGACGTTTATTTGAATAGCAGCAGAACTTTTAAGATTGTGTGAACTTTTTTTTTTCATTGAACTGTCAAGCAAGAGGGGCTAAGAAGATAGCCCAGGTTGTAAAGTGCTTGCCTGGGAAACATGAGGACCTGAGTTTGATCCCTAGAACCAGGATGAAAAACCCTGTCATGGACAGTGGTGAAGAGCGCCTGTAATCTCAGTGAGGGGGAGGTGGCACCGGCTCAGTGAGCCTAGCAGGAGATCCTGCCTCAAAACACAAGGTGAAGAACACCTGAAGAATTATGCCACAGACTGACCACCGGACTCCTCATGCATGTGTAAGCATGTGCATTCATGAAGGCACACATGGGAAGTAAACTTAAAAAATAAAAAACACCAGTGTAAAGCACGAGGCTGATTGTCAGTTGGACATTTTACCTTTTCCAGGATGTCTGTGCTTGTCTCTGTTTTGTAGAATAATGTCATTGCTCTTCCCTAATCTCCAACCCCCTTCCGTGTTGTCTTTGACTCGATAGAAGCATGACTGAAACCAGTGAGGCTATCATGTATACTGTAGCTTATCACCATTGATATGCCAGGACCCCCTGAGAGTGGGAGATGCACCATGTCCCCTGGTGACTGGAGACTGTCTTTGAAAGTTGCACCAGGCTGATGAGGCATTTCAAAAGAAGATGGTGTTTGCATGATGCAATGGGAAGGCGAGGATGCATCAGTGGAGGCTTGTAGGGCAGCAGGCTCCTAGTCCGATGGCACTGCCTATCCAGCAGCTGTGAGGCAGTGGGGGGTCTAGGCAACTAGTCTGATGGTGCTGCCCTGTCAGCAGCTGTGAGGCAGCGGGGGGGGGGATCTGAATCTTCAAAACAACCCCTTGAATCTGTTTTTGTTTAATAGACATGCAGTTGGTGGCAAACTTGCCATTCTGAGAGAGGGCTTTGGTCAGTGGCTTGGTGACATCATGCCATTGTGGTGGAAGAAGAGTTGAGCCAGCCTTTCTTTGGTCAGGACATCTTGAAAGCAACAGCCTTTCTATTTCTAGAGCAAAGCACATGCTCTGCAGGTGTCTCTGTTCCTAGCCGGCTGGCGAGCAACGTTTTCATATTGTGGTTGTCCTAAAACAGGATGGACTGTAATTTATTGTCATGTGCCGAGGAGCTGGCCCTCAGATAATGAATGCTTCTTTGGAAAAATGTCAACGTGTATAAATTCAAGATTATTTAGGAAACACACAATTTCAGTTGCCTTATTGAATAAAAAGATAACTAGATTGCCCTGGCATAAAGAAAATATTGAAACATGTAGCTTTATTCTCTTTTTTTTCTTCTGAAATTATGAACAGGGCATAAATTTACCTGGGGGTAGAGGATGGCACTGCATAGCTAAATTCACCTCTAATTTGATTAATTTTTTTTATCGTGATGTCAGGATGGAAGAAAATAGCGTTCAATCACTGCTCGATCGCTTTCTTTCTTTTTCTCCTTCCTTTCTTCCTTCCTTTCTCATTCTTCCTTTTCTTTCTCTAGATACTAGCTTGTTGGTCTTCAGAGGAAGCACCATGCTTTGGAGATCGTGGTGACGGTGATGGCGTTGTTGTTGTTGTTGTTGTTGTTGTTGTTGATGATGATGATGATGATGATGATGATGATGATGGTGGTGGTCGTGGAAACGATGATAGGTTTTCCAGTGATAACTCTGTCTCTTGCAGACTGATAACAGTTTTGGAGGGGACCTACCTGGTTCAGTCTTAAGGGCCCTCCCAGGATGAGGCTGTATGGAATACCGATGTGAAAACGGAAAAGAACAGGAAAGAACTCTTAGACATATGACTTTATTCTGTGAGCCTGGGAGGTGCGGCTGTGACAGGAAATGGGGAGGTGGTAGAGCCAGGCATTTTCAGATATGACCTTTCCTGGCCTGTGAGGACCCTCGGTGGGGCCTGACTTTCACATGTAAAATATATAAGGATACCGTGTGAGCCAGGGGGACCTGAGTTGAATTCCTCAAATCCATGCAAAGAAAAGTAGAGCATGAGGACACGCACTTGTCATTTCAAAGCTGGGAGAGTAGAGACAGCGAAAGGTCCACAGAGCTCACTGGCCAGCCTAGCCTACACTGCTTAGCAAATCCCAGGCCCCTGAGCAACCCTGTCTCAAAGAGACAAGTTGACGTGGTCTCTATTCCCATCTACACATAGATACAGATGGACGTGTGTGTATTTTCTGTTTCAGGGCTTAGGATCAGACCCAAGGTTTTGCACGTGCGAGGTGGCTACTCTGCCACTAAGCTATGTCCCAAGTCCCCTTCTATTTTTTAGTTTGATATCGTATATCACAAAGTCACCCATGCAGGCCTTGGACTTGTGAGCCTCATGCCTCAGCATCTTGAGCAGGCTGTGCATGAATAAGTGTGTTAATGTAAATTACACCATTCTATCCCACGGTAGGAACCTTTGCCATGCACACCTCCTCTGTATACAGAAAAGGGAGGGGAGGAGGAGGGGAGGAGAGAGAGAGAGAGGGAGAGAGAGAGAGAGAGAGAGAGAGAGAGAGAGAGAGAGAGATGTGGTGAGGACTGAGCATCTACTGGTAGGGAAGCCAGGCCTCTTCTCCCCCATTCTCTTCTATAACATTGGTTCCCTCACTGTCCTTGTCACTTACTGGGTTCTGTACCCTCAACCCTCACTGTTGTCCTTTCTTCACAAATTCGGGATATACTCTTTTTCTTTATTTTTGAAGATTACTTTAAAACTAATTTTTGATCAAAGTAAACTTTAGAGTTTGGTCCTAAATGGAAAGTTCGTGTCATGGAGTAAATAATGTAAATTAAGTGTGTATGTAAAATACACATTCCAGGGACTGGGAAGATGGCCGCAGAGGACCCAAGTTCAGTTCCCAACACCCATGTCTGGTGGCTCATAACTGCCTGCAAATGCTGCTGCAGGGGATCTGGAGCCTCTGATCTCCCAAAGTGACCACACACACACACACACACACACACACACACACACACACACACACACACACGCTCACTTGCACTCACTCACTCACACTCGTATATATGCACACACTCTTTCATACACATACTTCAAAATAAGAGTAAACATGCCTGTATGTATGTGTGTGTACGGATGTACTCGTATTCGTTTGTTATTTGACGCCAGCCTGAGCATCGCATACTGAGGGACACACGTGTTAGGAGATAGTGAATGAGTCTTTATGCCTGCTACTTTGTTTTCAATGTATGGACCCTCAGAGGCCAGTCTCTAAGACAGTGGCCCTTCACTTAACTGCAGGTTGAGACGAACCGTGTTCGTAGATACGTCGTCTCTGTCTTACTGTCAAGAGCAGGTCCATGCATTAAGGCCAACTTTTTACGAATGTCAACTTTTGGTTGTTTTTCCTTTTCAATTCTGCTGCAGCAGTCAGAGGGCATCCTTTTCTCATTTCTCCTGTGGATCACAAGCTGCCATTCTGAACTGCTTAGGATATTCTTACACAGGCCTTTAGAAGTGAGAACATCTGGCCTCAGGTGGATGACTGGACAGAAATGATAGAACTTGCGTCTGCTCTAGAGTAAGCCCTGCTGTAAGGTTTATACCTTCCCTGTGAACTTTTGGTGACAGACTGTATGTGGATGAGAATTTGGATCCCCAGAAACCTTGTAAACTGGGGATCATAGACTACATGCCTGTAGTTCCACTGCTCCTACGGTGAAGTGGGAGACAGAGATGGAATTCTTTGGAAGCTCATGGTGGTGAACAAGAGACCTCACTCAAACAAAATAGGAGGCAGTGGTGTCCTCTGTCCTGTGCCTTCCCATGCTCATGCCCAGGCCTGTACTCACACCCATGGGCTGGCACACGTGTGTGCACCGAATGCAGAGATTAGACAAAAAGAACCAGCATAGAACCAGTATAAAAAAATGAAGATACAGTTGCATTTACAACGCGATTCCTGATTCCAGCTCTCTAATGTGTTTCATTTATGTTATAGGGCAGGTGAGGGAATATTCTGCTACAGGGTGTGTAAGGGGAGGAAAACCCCACATCAGTTAGCCTTTGAATTTCGGGTATTGTTGGTGGGAGAATATGCAAATAGATTTTCTGTGGTCCCCTGTTGTAACCCCTGTGAAGGTTGTGGAGATCCATGCATGAAGCTGACCTGGGGCCAACTCTCAGTTTGATTGTTTTTTAATAGAGATAAGTTTGTCATGGGAGACACACCAGAGTCATGCAGCATAGGTTAATTCTCAAGTCTGTGGCCCTAGGAATAGCTTAAGGTGGCATTCAGTGGAGAAACACACATACACATACACACACACACACACACACACACACACACACACACACAGAGGCATACTCCATAAGCACATAGAATTTTACTGTCGAACTGGCAAGAAAAAGTAGTGCCAAATGTGGTCTGAGTATTGGCATCTTCATGAGTAAAAATTACATGAAAAGCACTCACAGGGGAAGGAAGAAGAAGAAGAAGAAAAAAAAAAAAAAAACTAGGCTAACCGTGCAACAGACCACATTTCCTCTCCACAGTCTGTCTTCTCGGGGTGTTTGTCTAAACAGCTTTGCCAGTTTTTCTAAACAGAACTGCTGGTGTCCTTGATCTGTAATCGGAAGAGCCTCCGCTCTGAGGACCAAATGCTCGCTGGGTTGAGAGTTCCTTTATTTGGCCAAATTAAACCCAACAGCCTCAGCTCTGCCCAAACTTGCAGCTCATCCAGGGCCAGCTACGATGCCAGGAAAATGACAGGATTCGGTAACTCTTCCCTGCTCCTTTGATTAAAAGAAATTCAGTTTTTTTTTTCCCCCTTCTAAAATCTGGAAATATATTACTTTGATATGGTCTCATATGCGAGTTTTAAAAAATATCACAAGAGGCTCCATGCGGTTGGTAGAGTGATGAACACTGGTGTTCAGATCTCGGATGTGGAGGGTCTGTTAGTTACTGTTTTCCATACCATCCCCAGAGTCTGCCGGGGGAAGCTAGGCCTGCAGCACAGCGCTCATTTTTCGGAGGACAACTTGGGAGGGTTTCCGCTTTTGCTTTTTTTTTGGGTGCCGGGTCTTACACATCTTAGCCTAGAAGCTCAAATACAGAGATAATTGGAAATCTAAAATCAATACGAATGGACCATCGCCAAGGCGAGACAGATGCTGGAATAAACCATCTGTAAATTCCATGGTGGGAGAGGTTGGGGCTCAACATGTTTATCTGCATCCCATGAGCTACCTCTGAGCCAAACCAGGAGGGGGCTGCAAGGCGGTACCATGTGATTCTGGAGCCCCCTTCGTGCCCACCCCAGCTCCACCTGTTGCCTGGAGTGTATTTGCAAAACTGCATGGAGCATTGCGTGAGCATCCTCTTTAGTCGTTTCCTCCAACAGGATTTTAGTAAATAAGACTGGGCATTTAAAAAATGTCATAGACTGACTGGCTTCTCTCCAGCCTGCTCATTGTTGAGCAATCTGAGAGACCTTGGCAAAATGAATTAAGACCACCTATTTAGGATCTCATTCCTAGCTTTCCTTGCACATGATGAAAATGGCTGTTGTGTTGGCCCAGCTTGGTGGTGGGTATTTTCTGCCCTCCTCACCTTGTATTCTGATTATGCCTTACGTTGCCTGCTATACCACAGGGCCTTTGCAAATGCTTTCCTTTTGCCTAGGCAGTATTTTTTCCTTCTCTCTGTCTTCAGCTCTCACCCGATATTATTATGTTAGCATAGAAGGAAGGCCTCTCTGATATCACTGTGTTGTCATATGTCTTAATCAGGGTTTCTATTGCCACGGTGAAACACCATAACCAAAAAGCAAGTTGGGAAGCAAGGGGTTTATTCAGTTTACTCTTCCACATTGCTGTTTATCACCGAAAGACGTCAGGACAGAAACTCAAGCAGGTCAAGAACCTGGAGATAGGAGCTGATGCAGAGGCCATGGAGGGGTGCTGCTTACAGGCTTTCTTTCATATGGAACCTAGAACCACCACCAGGGATGGTCCCACCTGCAATGACCTGGACCCTCCCACATCAGTCACTAATTAAGAAGACACCTTGCAGCCAGATCTGATGGAGGGGTTCTCTCAATTAAGTTCCCTCCTTTCAGACAACTCTAGTGTGTGTCAACCTGAAGCAAGGCTAGCCAGTACAACTTAACTGCGTTGTGTCTCGGCATTAGGTAACTTATTTGTGAAACATTGTTTCAAATATTATCTTACTAGATCTTTGTCTCTGTATTGGCAACTGTTACCCTCTCCAAGAGGCAAAAGGATACGTTTCTGTTTACTTACTGCTTTACTGTCTTAAGAAAATTGACAAATTTGCTACATTTATAAAACCGTAAGCTTTGTAAAAGTCATAACTTTGTCATCATTTCTTAAGCAAATGAAAATGATGGGGGTCTTGAACTACCAGAAGGGTAGGTGCTAGGAGCACTACTTTCTAGAATTTTGAGCCCCTTTGAGGAGTCCTGATTTACAACTACTCCAGAGAGTTTACTTACAAATCAAGAAGTTACTCTTTAAGAGGTTCATACTTATCAGGTCGCCCACGGTGTCTTTATGTGAAAGGGGTGAGTATATGTTTTAGGGCGTTAAGAAAACTTGTGGTCCCCATTGTTTGATAGCCAGAGGTACAGTTGTCAAACACACTGCCACTGAGAAGACAGACATGTTCCACTTAATCTGGAGTCCTATTAAAGGGGTATGTCAGTTTGTCTTTCTCTGCTCATTTCCTACCTGCCACCTCACGTGAACTTCTTGACTGGAATCCTTCTCTGTAGAATAAGAGAGCTGGATTCCATGATAGGTAAGCTTTCTTCTGCCTCTCATATTACAGATTTTACTTATATACATATTGGATCTCATATTGAAGACCTGGGTTAAAATAAAAACAAGCCTTGTATTTTTATGTCCACATCTCAGAAAGGCTGTGCAGTTTCTTGCATGCACAGACACAGCCTTGTTGTTATCAATAGGAGAGCATGATCCTAAACCGTAGATTGAAAATCTGTCATGCTGGCAGACACCTGGATTTGGGGTTTTGCCCTGTGGCGGAGGTGCTGTGTTCCCAGCATTCCCTTCTGTTCCTGGAAAGCCCTGTACCTGATAGGTAATTACTGTACCGCGTTTCAGCACTGTTTAATATTGTGTGACACAAATCTGTATAGTATAGGACCACTAGGTATGAATACACATCCCTTTCTCATCTACAGAATCTATGTGATTATGGCAAGGGGGCGTGGTTATGCAACAAATGACTCTTAAGAAATTAAGGAGAATGTGATGACATCATTCCATGCACCTGGCTTTCCCAATGGGCCACACCTATCTTAAACCTTGGCTGTGCCCTTTAAATTTCTAAAAACATGAACCACAGTAAGAATTGCATGGAAAGCCTAGCACTCCGATTGCGAGTGTAGCCATGTACTCTGCATATGAAGCCAGATCCAGGGTTTGGACTGTGAACCCTGGAGCTTGGAGATTCCACTGACCCATCCATGAGTGCTGCTTGAAAGTTGAAGAGCCCAAGGTAAGCTACCTCTTTCTGTCTGGTTCTTCCTTATAAGACATTACCATATGCATGTCTAATCCTTCCAGACCATCCTCACAAGAAGCATGCCAGAGGGCAGGGCTCCAATTCTCTCTCCTTCTGTGAAATTTATCCCCTCTCTGGACTCTTGTCTGTAGGTGGAATGTATCCAGAAGACACTCGGAGGTTCTTCTAGAATGTTCTTAGAGTACAGTCAATTTCTTCTCTTGGTTCCCTATTTTTGTAATTGGAAGCTAAATTTTCTCTGGCTAGCCCTCAATTGGGCACACAAGTTTATGGTTGGAAGTCAAGGGCTCTGGGCTCCCTTAACTGATGACAGGCATTTTCTTGGCTTCTTCAGGCTATAAGCAGGGACCCAAAGGGATGCAGACCCATAGCCTTAACAGGAGAGCTGAGCACGGCATGGATATTAATGGCCCTGTATAACTTGTATGTTCATGATCTGATGCAGAGGGTAGTTTCTAACAGCTGGCCACAATACAGAGCCAGGAAACAGGAAGTCCTCAGCATAGTTAGTGAGTCTCCAGGAGGTGGCTGGAAATTGTTCTCGAACCATATCTACCCAGTAGTGAACCTGAATTAAATGGTAGATGGTTGGAGAGGCCAGCAAGGCTGAGAGCCAGTCTACAGCTTTGCTGCTATTCTCTACTCTGTGTGACCGTGTCCCTCCTGTGAGCCAGCTTGACAGGCGACTTTGCCTGGAACCTCCACAGCCCGAGGATGGATGTATTGGTGGCTTTCTACACTTCGCCTTCTGACCTGCTTCAGATGACTCTATCTCTCCTTTTGTTGTTAAAACAAAAAAAGTGAGCAAAAAGAAAATACATATGCACACATACATTTGTATATATATGGAGAGGAGAAAATACATTAGTGCGTTTGGTAGCGTTCTGTGGTATTTCCTTCCATTGTTTCTGTCAGGCTTGACCCACTTATGTATATTTTTATCAGCGAGGTCATGCTGCACATGTTGCTTGCTGGTTTGTCTTTTCCCTTTAAAATGCATCGTGGGACTTATTTTTATGTGCACGAAACCCCAGAGTAGATGTGTGGAGTGTGGTAAGGCAAACAACACCATGTCGATGGGTGGGCTGGAAGGTTTGGGTGTGGGGATGAAAGTACTGTCCTCTGTGACTAGATGTTTGAACAGCTGGTAAACAAACAGGGGAAATCCAGTGAGAAGTGAGGAGACAGACGGGAGGCATGGTGTAGAAGTGTGTGTGCTGCGCATGCACGCGCCGTGCTGTGCAGTATTGCTAATGCGTGTATGTATATTGTGTTTCTAATGCCGTAGAGCATTATCACGGGTATCGTATCATTTATTTCCTCACTGGGTTTTGGGCGGAGGTTATTTATGTATGTGTTTGTGGTCTGAGTAGCTATGTAGCTAGTTGGTTTATTTTTGGCTTTGTTGTTTGTTTTCCCTCTCTATTGCCATGGTTGTGTTTTTGAGGGACTGGAGCCCTGCGTATGAACTTGGGCAGTCATATCTACACCCTGGGAGGCAAAGCACCTATTGAAATTCTACTTGAAGTTTTTCTTCTGCCTAAGTACGCGTGCAGGTGGCACATGGATTCCGCAGCTGGCCAGCCTATATTAAGCAGGGCAGTGTTTTTAATTAGAGAAACACCTTTCCTGTCAAACATATTTATTCTCTTGGTCTGTTTCTTTCACGTTATGTACGCGTTAGTTGCAGTGGTGCCCAAATGCTCCGTGGGAGGGGAGAGGGGAAGGATGGCCTTGTTTGGTGAAGCATCGCAGGACCTCCAGCAGAAGGGTTCTCCTCTCGGTGTCTTCTCTGTCTGCTTACTCAAGCAGAGGATTCGGTTGCATCATTTTAAAGCATCGGGAATGGCACGTATCTCTTGGTTGGCATCTCTTGGTTGGCATTACTTCAAAGGGCAGCTAGGTAGCTTGTTCCCCATTTGTGGTTGGCCCCGGCTTTATGCTCCTGTCCAGCCCACGAGGGCCATGGCAGCGTGTTGTGTTGTGTTTGACTCCTGAGCAGAGTCCCAGCATTGAGATCAAGGCAGAGAAAGCATTGGGGCCCCTTTGATCTGACTATGTTCCTGACTTCAACAGGTATAAACCTGACCTTTGCCCTACCCCATAACCCCGTAGCTGTCATTACTGAAAGTAGATTAGATGACAGTGATTTTGTGCCCTCGTGGGGGTTCTAGGCAAGAAGTCAGAGGCAAAGAGACATCAGGGAACTTCCCCAAAGGAGCACACATTTGAGTTTAGATCTCTGGTTACCATGTCCACCTCTCTTAGTGATGGGCAGGGAGTTTGAATAGACAGTTTTGTGCTTGTTACTTTCCTCACTGATGTGACAAAATGTTCCCCCTCCTATCCCCCAAAAAATCAACTAAAAGAACTTTTAGTAGACTTTTCTTGGGCTCACTGTTCATCGATCGTGACAGCGAGGGCCTAGCTACAGGAGCATGAGGCAGCCGGTCATGTGGCATTAGTACTTAGGAAGCAGAGGGAAGCTAGGTAGTGGCCGCACATGCCTTTAGTCCCAGCCCTTGAGGGGGCAGAGGCAATATATCTCTGAGCTTGAGGTCTACAGAGCAATTTCAGGACAGCCAGAGATACAGAGAAACCCTCTGGGTGTGTGTGTGTGTGTGTGTGTGTGTGTGTGTGTGTGTGTGTGTGTGTGTGTGTGTGTGTGTGTTGGGGAAAGAGGGAGATAAGACTGGTGCACAGCTCATTTTTTCCTTACTCACTGCACGGCCCCCAGCTCCTGAGGTGCTGGCCATATTCTTCCTATTTCATTAGACCCAATTAGAAATGCCCTCACAGCCATGCCCAGAAGTTTGTCTTCTAGGTGTCGCTAGGAGATCTTTCAGGTGGAGAATATTTACCATTAAAATTACTAAACAGGAGAAAGGAGCCATTTGTCCTCACATGGAGCTGTTGGATAGAGCGCAGAGGCCACAGGTGCTGCCCTAGGGTCAGCTGGTACCCCCTCTGCTTTAAAACACTTCTCCTTCTTACAGTGGCCATGATGTTGTTAATCATTTCTGATACCTAGGCTTTGTGTATCACTTACAGTTCCGGGCAAAATCATGTACTTCCTTTCCTTGGATGGGCCCACTCCTCAGTGATGGCTGGGTACTGGCGTTTCTGTTCTGCCTCCTGCCCATGTTTACTGATTGGAAAATAAATCAAGGCTCTCAGTGACAAAGTGACTTGCCTAGGATCACAGCTACCAGTAACTAAGGCAGTGATGGAGCCAAGGTTCCCCTCCCTCCAAAATTGACAGTGCTTACGTGGTCTGCCATCCTCAAAAAGGAGGGGCTGCCGTGAGTCACTCTTCATAGGAGGTTTTGCTTTTCTCTTGCCGGCATCAGTGTACAGGAAACATGGTAGCATTCAGTGGCTGAGGAGAGGGCTCAGTTGGTAAAGTGTTTGCCATGCAAGCTTGAAGACTTGAGTTCAATCACTAGGATCCAGGTTTTTTTTTTTTTAAACAGTTATTATTTTATTTCCAGTGCTGGGGGTGGAGTTGGGATTCCTGGGGTTTGTAGGTCACCCACCCTAGCTTCCTGGGTGCACCCAAGCACATGAGGCCTTGTCTTAAATGACAAAACTGTCGTGACCAGTGACTGAGAAGTGATGCCAGATGTTGTCCTCTGGCCTACACACGTGTATGCCCAGACACCCATCCACACGTGAAGATTCCTATGCATGTTCTCACTCGTGTGCAAACACACACACACACACACACACACCTCTCTCTGTTGAAATCACAGGACAGATTATTTTCTCTTGAGTGGAAACTGGAACAGATGTGTGTCTAGACAGTGGAACAGGGGTCACCATTTTGAACATGTCATCTGCATTAGGTGACACCAAAAATGCAACCATAGGTACTCAAGAGCCCATTTCTGAGAGTGGACGAATTCTCTTGCTTTGCAGCACACACATGCCATCCGCAGCACATCAGCACCCCTAAAGGAAGCCCCTTAACCTACGTCTTCTGGAGCTCTGGGCTTGTTTCTTGTCATTCCACAGATATTAAGCCACATGTGATCAGGAAGCAGCCAGCCAGTTCTCAGCATGAGCAGAAGGAGAGGGGTTGGATGGAGGGAGGTAAAGAAGGAGGAAGAGTGGGGAAAGCTTACTCTTTTTGGTAAAATAAAATAAAATGTTTATTCTGCAAAAAGAAGGCAGTAATTTTGATCCATTGTGACATGTGACAAAAGTGTGTCTGGACACTGGAAAGGCCAAGCGAGTGTGTGAGTCTGGATTTTCTTATGACATGTGCTGCAGAGACAATAAAAGCAGAAGCCTGTGTGTGCTCAGGGAAATTCAGAACATGGATTAAAGCCGTCAACAACATGTGTTCTACAGATCTCTCGGGGCGGGGGGCACATGGAAGGAACATTGAGCACTGGAACGTTGTCGTGCTTGGGATGACAGTCCTGCTCTGCTGTGCCATGTTACTTTGTCTTTTGGTGAATGAGGAAGCTGCTTCCTTTTGTGAGCACCCAGCATCCCACTGGGAAGAGATGCTCCAGTGCGGAGTACACCCTGATGGCTTGGAACTGCAAAAAAAAAAAAAAAAAAAGAAACAAATGTCACCCCCATCCCCACCCCCAGGGACCCACGAATCTACAAATGCTGTTATAACTCAGAGACAAAACCAAACCTCTTCAGTCGGACCCTCTAACCGGTAGGGCCCATTCCTGCAGAGTCAACCAATTAGAGATGGAGAGAGTCAGCTTTTCAAAAACATTGCGTCTGTAACAAACACGCACAGACCTTTGCTCTAGTGACTTCCTCAAATGCTGGAGTAGAGTAAGAGCATTGACGTGGCCTTAGGTATAACTCAGGTGATGTAGAACACTGCAGCGGGTACAGAATTCCTGGGCTGTACTCTGCCGTCTCAGACACGGGACTTCAGCTTTTGTGGAGTTTTGTACTCATGGAAAGTGGGTTCTAGAAGCACTCATCCTCAGAGGCTACTTGGACCTTTCCTTCAAAAAAGAAAAAAAAATATTCAGGCAATTAATTTACTAAAAAAAAAAGAATTAAAAAAAAATATATATCTTAAGCAACATCTCAAAACCTCTGTATCTCAATGATTTACTTAAATGTCTAAAAGTTTAGTGTGTGTGTGTGTGTGTGTGTGTGTGTGTGTGTGTGTGTGTTTTGAGGCAGGCTGTCTTCTTAAACTTGGGGTTCTAGAATTGGACAAAACTGGCTACCTAGCAAGCCCTCAATGCCGTAGGCGTCTTATGTAGATGCTGGCGATCAACCAAGTCCTCATGTTTAGGTGGCAAGCACTTTCCCCAGTCTCTCAGACCTTCCCCAGGCTCTTCAGTGGAGACAGAGGTGGGCTTACATGCCAGGGGACCTATGCAGAGGGTGTACTCTTCTTTTAGCTGCTGAAGAAGGTGGTGTATTTTCCATCTCACTGACTCATTTGCTGGTTCTTTTCTCTAGTTCCTTAAAACTAGACCTACTCTCCTCATGGCAACCCTACCACACCATGGGCATCCAGCACTGGCAGAACCATTTCTTTACCCAAGGGTGCTTGTATCCTAGAAGTGGCAGACAACGGCTGCTGTGTTCCATGGGTTAAGTGGGTATAGACCCACTGAGAATTACCTTTTCCTAAGAAAATGTCTTCTGAAATTTGTGATTTCCCTGGACATTCCCAGCACAACCTATATTTTTAAACTCCGGCATGTGCAATGGGAGCAGGGTTGTACAGGCCTGATGAGCTGTTTGTCAAGTTGCTTGCTTTAAAAAAAAAAATTGTTAAACTATCCTTTGTAGTTAAGTAGAGCATAAAACCTTCAGAAGTCACTCAGGCAGGGTTCAGTGGGGTCCAAAAATGAAACTTATTTGACTTGGAATTGTCTCTGGAATATTTCCTTTATGCTTTACAGCCCTATGCAAAAATTAATTTTTCTTCTGTGCAAATGAAAAGTCTTCAAGTTGCAGTCCATTCTGCCTGGATCGGGGCTGTGGCCAGCCTCTGTGCTCCACACTCTGCTGGGAGTGGCTTTCGTGCAGTTGTAAGGGAGGGGGTCATTGGCAGCCAGAAGGGTCCTTACCTGTCCCTCTCTTTTCCTGGTGTGGTGGTAAGGGAGGACCATCATTCAGAGGCTCTCAAAGGAGGTGGCATCAGGATGGGGACATTCCCAGCATCTGACTTGTGAACTTAGAGAATTCTGCTGCTGACAGCTAGACTAGATCTAAGCTCTGTTTCTTTATGGATGAAACAGGACCCGAGAGTAATCTAATAGGAAATGCCAAAATGCAGATTTATTTGTTTTTTCTTTCTTATTTTTTGTGCTATTTATGATCTGCTAACAGGAATATTTCATGACATCAAAATCATGGCCAGAAATACATATATCCACACCTTCTCACGGACACAAGGACACACACACACGGACACACACACACGGACACACACACACACACACACACACACACACACACACACACACACACACACACACAATCTCTGTTCTGTATCTCCCAACCCTGATACATATATGGCTTTTGCAAAGGCAGCATTGTATGTTGTTTAGTCTTGAAACTTCTTTTAAAGATAGGATGTCATTTACAATCCTCAGCCATATGTTTACTTAGACTTAAGAAACATAGGCTAATCTCTTTCTATTTTGAGGAGTAATAAATTGAAAAGATAATTACATAATGTGCTGCATAATGTGACTCTGGCTTGAGCCATATGTGTTTAATTTTAGAAAAACATGCGTGATGACAGGTTATGAAAGGATGGAACTATTTTAGTCTTTTTAAGGATTAAAAGCATGTTTTCCCGCCCCCCAAAAATACGCACCCCCAGCAACTCCCCCTAGCTCAGGAAAGACAATCCCAGTATATAAACCCAACAAAATGCACTCTACCGAAAGTGACTCGTTTTTGTGGTAGCCACTGGCAAAGAAAATTCAAGTTAGAGGACATGTTCCTTCCAAGCGCTTACAAAATTAGATGCAGACTTGAGTGAGCTGGGGACTGGGTAGCATGCGGTTGCTACTGTCCCAGCAGAGGGGGCTGGCTGCAGTGAGCCGGAAGCAGTGAGTTCTCCTGGATGTCAACAGAGATTCAACAGAAGATGCTTCTTGATGGAGTGTGGTAGCCTGCAGGATGCACATGGTAAGCTGTGTATAGCGCGTCATGGTTCGGTCCTTCCCGTTGCAAATGTCTACTGAGCACTTTGGATATCCAGGTACTGAACTTGATACTCAAGGTGCAGGGTCATTTTGAACACTGTCCATTAGACTGTAAAGCAAACGGGGAAGGTTGTACCCTGACTTTGAAATCACGTTCAGAACCTGTTAGTTGGTCTGTGACGTGGTGCTACCCCACAGGCAGAAAAGTCAAGTATGTCTGACAAAATAATGCCTTCCTGTGACGCCTGTATCTTTTATCCCTAGAGCCTGGGAGGGTGGAAGGATACTTGTTCATCTCAAGTTTGAGACAGCGTGATGATACTAGATCCTGTGAGTGGCCAGTGGTTTCACTAAGGGTCCTTCAGCGTTGTGAGGCAGGAGCAAGAGCTGAGGAGGTGGTAGCTCGAGGAGGCCTTGGCCCACTAGGGCTCATTTGAAGGTAGAAGAGTGGGACCCTGGGCAGCTTCCAGAAGCAGGAAAAGTTAAGGAAGCAGCCTGTCTCTAGAAAGGATGCAAGTATTGGCTTTATCTCACTGAAACTCCTTACAGCTAGATTCATGAGTCCCAGAACTGTAAGAAAGGAAAATGTTTTGTTTATACTGTTAAGCAAAGGACACAAATGCACCAGGGAAGGACCACGTGTGTCTGCTGTTATATGGGGACCAGAATAGCTGTCACATATGCCTGCACATTGACGTCATGGGGGAAGCTTTAAAAATCACCAGTGTCCAAATTCTGGACCCAGAAACTCTTATTTAACTGGATCAGAACTGTGTCGGCTCCCAGAGTGGTTCTGAAGGGCAGGTGAGACTACCGAACGCTGGTGCTGGGACCTGAACCTTCCCAGGAGATGCACCCGCCTTCCCTTCTGATGGCTGCCCCCCCTTCCAGAAATTGGAGGGGCGGACTTTCCTTCAGCTTGCTTTCCTTCTGTGAAATGGGATCCTGTGACTTGCTAGAGAGGCTTGTAGAACCCGAGATGTGGGTAGGAGTGTGTCTGCCAGGCAGTGGGGCCGTAAGTGTTGGCTGCTGCTTTGGTCTTTTGATGAAGTAGCTGACCCAGTGCTTGGCCTGTCTACCTCTCTTGTGCATTTGTATTGCTCCTGGTTGTATTTGGAGGTGACTTCTGTTCCTTTATTCCTGTCAGAGTGGAGACAGGAAAGTGGCAGGGAAGTTAAGCCATTGGTCTACACTTTCATTTCCATAGGTCACAGGAAGTATATCTGGGTTTCACTTGGCTCTCACCTTGAGATGTGAACCATGCCAGCTTTCCCCATCAGTGGTGAAGTCGCACAGGGGCAACACACCAGGGACTTGGAAGCTAGCACTGAGCTGGCTCACAAGATCCCTTCCAAGCAGGCGTTTCCTAAACCATTACTGGTGTCACTCCAGGTACCTAGGGTAGCATTTCCTCCCAGATTCTGTCTCTGCACGGGAACTCCATTGCCCTGTTGCCTGCCGTCAGGGAAAGGGAGGCTGAAAGCCACAGGAGTGATGCTTCTCAACAGCTATAGGCTGTTCGCCTCTGTCTGCCGTTAATCTAATCTCAGGTTCAGTTGATACTATTGATTAGTTTCTTTTCAAAACCCTGTGCAGCCTCTGGGGCTTCTCCATGTGCGGTAAAATGTTATTCTTCTCATACATGAGTTGAGAAGAAAAGGTGAAAGTATACAATTAATTTGCCTGCACTTTGCTGAAAATTGTATGCTGGATTTCTGTGAAATGCTGCACAGAACAATATTCCAAGCAAATTATTGTTATTTACCATGACTTTTGCCTGCGTATTTAAAGTCAACAATTATGTTTCTTTTTTCTACTTAATGGCCTTTGTATACGTTTTTAGAAACCTGGTCAGGTGTCAGTATGAAAATCTGCAGCTTTGGTCTTGATTCTTGGGAAACAAGTTAACACTGTCTCAAGTAACAGTTTCTAAGTAACTAAGGACTCTCTGAGGTCCAGTTGCCCACCCCTTACATGAATGTGGCGATCCCTAGGCCATTGTCTCTGCCTTGACTGGTTTCATAAACATCTCTCATCATCCTTGACCTTAGTTAGTATAGCTTTGAGCAAATAATCAGAGTGGGCATGACTGAAGAAGCGCTTTCCATAGGGTGGTCTTTTCTCTGCGTCCACTGTGATGGGCAGGGTTTATTTATTTTATTTTATTTTATTTTTATTTTTTGGTGGGGGGAGACTCATTCCATCATATTCTACTGTAAAGGAGGAGTCAGTGGACTCTGCTTGTCTCTTCTTTCCCATGTAAGCACTCTGCCAACTGGGCCATCTTGCCAGCCCCCAGCCTAGTATGGATGCACCCCCCAACCCTTCTCCATGATGCTTTTATTTTCTTAGCTACTGGGCAGCTGTCAACATGAAGGCAAGAAGTAGGGATCCTTGTCATCTCTTGAAAGCATCCCCTCCAGCCTAGAAGACTAGGTAGGGTTTTGGTCGTGTCGGGGGTGGGGGTGCGTAGGTGGTGGTTTCTTGTCCCTATCACTGAGAGGGGCCATTGTCTTTTCATCCTCCAAACAGCAGACATCCATGGGCCCTGCCCTGCATAGGCTACTTGCGTGTTGTGAGTTTGCAGAGGTTGGGCTTCATTATGCCGTGGTTTGAATAGGCAGTGTCTCCTCCTGAAGGCTCGTGTGTCAAGATCTGTGTTCAGGACTAGGATTTGAGGAAGACCAACTAATTAGTGGGTGAAATCTTGGGTGGATTCGTAATTGGCTGGCATTCTTGAGAGATCCTAAGACATAGAAAGCCCAGGCTAGTTGGAGGTCTCTGAGGCTCAGACGTTCTCTTGAAGGATGCCTTGTCCCTGGGCCTTTCTTCTGTTCTTCCTATTCCTCCGTCCTAATGAAAGAGGCAGTTCCCTCCAAGACAAACTCCAGCCACCATGATGTTCTTTCTCACCCCAGGCATAAAAACAAAACAAAACTAAACCAACCAACCAAACACACACCAGCCAACCAACTATAGGCCAGACCCTTAAAAACCATGACAAAGATTGTGGCCAAGGGTTTGTAAGAACACAGGCAGTTGAGTGAATAGGTTTCAAACCATTTCCAAGATTAGGTGGGCAAGACAGAGGGTAGGCAGAGAACTGAGAACATGTAAAAGTTCAAGTACAGATATTAGTCATCATTGGCTTACCCTGTAGCCTGAAGGAACAGCTGTTAACATTTTGTCCCATTTCCTCTCTGAGATGGGTACATTGAACAGGAACAAAACATTCCAGGTATGGCTAAGAGTCTACATAAGTTTTTTCTCTTCCCATTTTGCAAGATTAAATTCTATACTACTTTTTATGTGTTTATTTACACAGGTAGAATTTGTAGAGAACTTGGATCATCTCCAAATAAAGACACAGACTGTACTGTCTCCTATGTACTTTAAGTATTTCATGCAGTTATTGAAGAACCAGGATCCCGAGAATGGGTTAGAGGTGAGGGCAGTAGATCTAGCTTCTGCTGTTCTAGGTCTGTGGATAGGGTAACTGCTGACATCAGACTGAGCTAAGAGCCTGGAGAAGATTGCATGGTCAGCTCAGTCCTGACCAAATTAAAGGAGCCTCAGCCTTGGTTGTTTATTATAGAACAGCTCAGAAAGGGAAGATGACAGTGGGTTAGTTCATCCCAGCTGCAATGTTCTTTATAGATTGCCTCATGCCTAAGCTTGCTCGCGAAGCCACCACTCTCAGGGACCTATAGAGCCCACGGTGCAGTGATCAACACTGCAGCCAAGGAAAGGATGGGCTGCAGCCTTCCATCATAGAAGGATGGGCTGTCTTCAAGGAAGAAGGTTTTGTGTTCCTCATCCTGAGGTGCACTGAGAACTTTGTCTCTGTCTAGTCCTGACATACTCAACTTAACTAAGAGAGCATTCTCAGCTGAAATGAGAAATGCCATTCACAGAAACCAGTATCCTCCATGGCAACTGTTTTCTTCCCTGTTGTACATTAGACCATGTTATAAGGCTCTAGGATCTAAGTTGTAAGTAGGGAATGGGGGCCTGTTTTCTGTCTCCGTGTATTCAGAAACCCATTTGAACTTTCGAACTACTACTACCCATGGGACAGTGGGCAGGGGAATTGATAAATACAGTGTTGAAGTGAGCACATTCACTCACAGATGTAACAGGAGACACATGTGACTCCAGATAAGCACTTCTTAAAAAAACGAAATTGTAAATGTCTACGTTGTTTGAGTGGAGGTAGGGAAATGCAGAACACAAGGTCTCATTCTTTGATGGGAGACAGAACCAACCTTGAAAACAGAGCTTCAAGCTTGTAGGTTAAATTCTGCTGAACACTTTGGTGAAAAGGAATCCATCATTGACCATATTTTATGCCCTGCTTTTGTTTGCAATACTTGCCTTCCCTGCGTGTGCTTGTGGACATTTGCATTTGTGAGTGTCCAGGGGCACGAGTGTAGCCAGGGTGGGGTGTGAAGTCTGAGGACAACTTCTGTCTGCCCCCGCCGGCTGAGGCAGTCTTTTACTGGTATAGAGCTCTTAACTGTGCTGTGCTGCAGGCTGGCTGCAAGCACCAGGACTCTGTCTCTCTTCTGACCACTAGAGTTATAAATGGATACCTCTGTAATGCATCTCTTTTAATATATTTGTTTATTTATGTGTACAGGTACACACATACCAGAGGACAGCTGGTAGGAGTCACCTCTGTCCTTCTACCATGTTCTAGGAATTGAACTGAGGTTTTCAGGCCCGATGAGTTTGGGTGGCCCAGGACCCAAACTGATTCATCTTGAGAAAAAACAAAACCAAAACCAAAAAGAGAAAGAAAGAAAGAAAGAAAGAAAGAAAGAAAGAAAGAAAGAAAGAAAGAAAGAAAGAAAGAAAGAAAGAAACCAAAAACTCAAAACAACCCAAATCGATGACGACAAGGACAACAACAAAAACCACAGGTTTTGGGAATTAGTCTCAGGTCCTTACGCCTGCGAGAGCAGCACTTTCCGTACTGAAGTGTCTCCCAAACCCTGTAATTTTTACTTTGCATTTCTTTGATAAATAACAGTGGTGAGATTTCCCATGTCCTTGTTGCCTGTTGCTTGTATGGGAGCTTTATTCTCTGTACAAACTGTATTCCTATCAAAAAACCAAGAGAGGTGCTTTTACCTTCCAAGAATCTTTTAAAAAGTCTGAAGTTCTCTAAGTTATATTAAAGTAAACATCAAATAATAATTATACGCAAACTGATCAAAGAAATGTGTGCCTTATAAACGTTCAGTCCAATTCACTACCTGCCTTTTAGAGAAAGTTCATGAAGTATTGAAATAATTTCATTACATGGATCAGCCAGGTAACACTATTATTACATCACTGGTGATATATATGCATAATATCTCATGTATTTGCAAAAATTTTTTTTAAAAAGGAATGAATTCAGTTTCTAACTTGTCTAGGATAGCCTACAGTGCTAATCTATGGGAAGAAATGAAAATGTATTCTATATACATTCAAAAAGTTGAGTCACCTGGAGATTGTGACCATAATTGCTAATATTTCCTCAGTTATATTTCGTATCCAAGTTACTAATTCCATATTTGTACATGTACATCTGTCTGCATTCATCTATGTGCACATGTGAGTATATGTGGATATGTACATGTGTGTACACGTGTGTATATGTGTGTGTGTGAACATGTAAGCCTACATGTTGATGTGGAGACCAGAAGGAGGTGTTAGGTATCTTCCTCAATTATTCTCAGCCTTATTGTTTTGAGATAGGTCTTGTTGACCCCAGACCTTGGTGTGTGTATCTAATGGTCGGTGAGCCCCAGGTCCTCTTGTCTGTTCCTTCTCAGCCCTGTGCTTCTGTGTGCAGCATTTCATGGGTCCTGGGCCTCCAAACTCAGGTTCTCACGCTTGAGTGGCAACCAGTTTACTGACTGAGCCATCTCTCCAGCCCCCAACTTCAACTGTTTTTTTTTTTTTTTTTTTTTTTTTTTTGGCCCTGTAATTACCTTTTTGTTGCTTTTAGATTAGAAGGTTGATATGGAACCCCCATGGCATTTCCAAGGTATGTGTTCCATCAACAAATACAAGGTCCTCAGCGAGTCCCATAATTGCTGGGAGAGTGTTGTACAGCTGTTGTAGAGCAGTGGGAGTTCCTAAGAGGTGGGGAGTTGCTGTTGCTGGAAGATATTCCTTATGAAGTGATTTGACCTGCCATGGTTGAGCATGTTGTAGGTGAGACATTATCCTTACCTACCTGAGCTAGCTCATTTCCACATTGGCAACTCAGAGAGGGGAAGTTCTATCAGGCACTGTTCAGGATTCTCGAGGTAGGTTCCTAAATGTTCCCGACTTCCATCTCTCAATGGTGCCTCTGTCTGGGTAGGTGTTGGGGTGCTGTCGATTCACAGCATGAGACGTTTGAATTTATAAACTATAGGGTAGATGAACAGCTTCTTACAACTATTAGAACGTGCAAGTAATTCCTCCTACCGGGTCCTCCTTGGATGTTTTATTTGTAATCTGTATGGAAGAAATTGGGGGAGGGGTAGAAGATCCCCCACACACTCTGCATGACAATGGGATTTCTGTGACATCGCCCTAATAACAGGCTGCTTTCTTAAATCTGTTTTATCACCTGTTGGGATCCCAACTGAGAACAGATTCTGTTGATTCCTTTAGACATGTTATCTGTGCATGTCTGCATGTTCTCAGGCACACAGGCACACATGCACACGTACCTATGCGGACTCTATGTGGTCCCACGCATGCATGCAACACATGCGCATGGATGTACACATTGTGGCTGTTAAGTTCCCTAAACCCAAATAACTCGAGTTTCCTTCGTAACACAAAAAGTCACTTCAGCCGACGGTTGAAAAATAAATATTATAATCAGCGAGGCATCACAAATAACTTTTATGTCCAAATCAAGCTATTAAATGCTTTTTTATTTTTAAGTAGATAGGGGAATAAAATAGCTGTATAGTTCATAAAGTGGTATGCCATTACTGCCTGCTGTGCCCAAGAATTACGCCCGCTTTTTACACTCATGAAGTAAAAGCGGATTAGAACTGTGATCAATGTATTATCCTATATTTCTCATTGTGCTTTGTGTTTCTCTTTTGAGCACCTTTGTAGACTAAATGGCTACTAATGACATAATTACACTTGTTTGTCACCTCCATAATGCGTGATTTCCTATCTCATCATGAAGATGTAAGTTAGATAAAGGAGGAGTTTTGGCAGGAAGACAAAGTGCCGTGATTTATTAGAGGCCAGATGTGGTTGTTAAAAGCTTTTCCACAGAAGGCTCCATTGACTGACGTGAAATGGGAGCGGAATCGCTGTGCGAGCCCAGCCCGTGGCTCTAGGTGTGAGTGACACTGTTGCTCTGGGAAGCAAGGCAGATGAGCCACGCGTTTATTGTTGTGTGCAGCTTGAGTGCTGGAATTTGGGCAGCGCAAAAGGTCCACGTGCGCTCCTACCAGCAAAGTAGGTGTTTAAGGGAAATTAGTAGGACAGAAGTGCTGATGAGATTTCGATTTGCGCCCTGCGTCATAGCAAGAACTGAAATATGTTTCTTTCAAGTTTCAAAGAGGGAAAATTCCCACACTGTTTGAAAAAAGAGAGAGAGAAAGAAAACCGAGAGAGGTTAATATGAGAATCGAGAGTAATCAGAAGCAATGGAGACAAGATATCACTTAAGCACTGTTGACACGCGTATTGCACACAGGCTCGATATATATACAGTTAGATTAGACAGATGCTGCCACCGAGAGACGCCCCCATTCCTGGTTTTAGTGTATTTGCACACACAAAGCTCTGTTAAAATAATGTTAAGACGCTGGCGTGAAGGAAGCTATGAAAGGTTTGGAAAGTGGTTTCTAGCTCTTGGAGGAGAAGAGACAAAGAAAATGGTCATATATCAAAGCCAGTCAGTGGGCAGAGGGGAGTGGCCTTGGCCTTTCTCATTCTCCTTCCCTCTTGCTTTCCTCCTTCCCCTCTTTGCTCTCTCCCTGGTTGTTTCTTCTCCCTGTTCCCTCCCCGCCACTGCTTCGCTGTAGCTTTTCTTGGTTATATTACTCTCTGCGGGTCCTCCTTACTGTTCCCTAACAGTTTTTTGATACTTTGTGTGGATCCTTCTCTTGACTCTCTCCTAGCAGCATCTTCCCTGCCTCAGCTCCGCCTCTCCTGCTCATCGTCACTGTCTTCTCTGCTCACTTTGCCCCACTCACTCTCAGTGCTATCCTATCCACACCCTGCTTTTCTCCATCCCCACCCTTCTGTCACCTGGACCTGACCCCTCTGTGTCCTGGACCCTACTCCCCTCCTACTCAATCTGTCTTAGCCCTTGTTGGCTATTTTACTTCCTCTTCTGTTCCCTTCATTCCAAGACACAACCAACTGAAGGATATAGGGTCTTTTAAAGGGCCAGGCACACAAAATAAATTATACTGTACCTCACTACTGTGGAGGGAACTTCTCCTGGACACATGGAGGTCTGGACCTAGAATAGATATAGGGACTTTCTACCTCTTCCTGGTTAGACCGAAGGTTAATAGAAGTAGTATTCATTAAAGACACGAGAATATCATGTTTTCAGTAAGTTTTGAGATCAGTAAATTTGAGAAATTTGGTGAGCACATTTTTCCTCTCAGCTGAGAATTGGGTGTTTCCCTGTTTTTGCTCCCATGGCACTGTAGGACTGGCACCATGTGCAGGGTCCCTTCCCTATGATATTTTAATGGTACTTGTTTGCCCCCCCCATATCTTCTCTATATGTTTCAGACAGTTAGGAAATATACTTCTTTTTTAAAATTTATTTATTCAGACACATCAGAAGAAGGCATCAGATCTCATTACAGATGGTTGTAAGTTACCATGTGTCTGCTGGGATTTGAACTCAGGACCTCTGGAAGAGCAGTCGGTGCTCTTAACCACTGAGCTGTCTCTCTAGCAGGAAGTATACTTCTGAAACCTATTATGATATCATTTGCCAGAGAAAGCACATTTTAAACGTGTGATAGCTCGGCCTGTTGCCACAGACCTGTTTCCCACTACTTTGAAAGTTCAAAGCCTATCCTAGACTAAAAATGGGTTCAAGGTCAGCCTGGCCAACTTAGATATTCTCTCAAAATAAGAATAAAGAAGGTGAAGACATAGTCCAGTGCTGGAATGGTTATCTGACATATGCAAGATCCTTGATTCAGTCTCCCGGACAGGGACAAAAAATACATGTTGGTTGTATCAAAAGAGCCAGATTGTTGACATCATACCTTTTTGCAGTAGAGCATGTTCAAACCCACCCATGGACGACGTTTATACCCTGAGGCTCTAGAGGTGGCTCTGTCCAGTCTCTGTCAATAAAATACCTGCCACACAAGCATGGGGACTTATGTTCGGACCCTTAGTATCTGTGACAAAAAGCTGGGCTAGTTTCTCATCTCTCTCACCGGATCACCATAACCAGCGCCAGGTCTGGATGTGGGGAAATAGATTGCCAACCCTCTCTGGCCTTCTAGTCTAGTCAGTTGGTGAGGTTTAATATCTTAGTGACTTTTCTGTTGCCATGACAATATTCCACTACCAAGGCAACTTACAGAACAAAGTATTTAATGGGGACATACGGTTTCCAGGGAGGTCTATGACCACTATGGCATGGAACATGGCAACAGGCACCAATCAGGGCACTGGAGCAGTAGCCCATACCTTGTATCCTGAGATGAAAACTATCACCAGGCGGGGGGCCGGGGGGGGGGAGAGGAGAGAGAGAGAGAGAGAGAGAGAGAGAGATATGGGGGGAGAGAAGTGTTATTAGTATGAATCTTTTGAAATCTCAAAGCCATTCTCCGGTGACCATGAGGACACACCTCCCAATCCTTCCCAAATAGTTCTACCAACTGGGAACCAAGCATTCAAATGTCTGTGTGTATGGGGTCGTTCTCATTCAGAGTCGTGCGCATATGTCACGTAATAGAAGGAGGCAGTTGGTGGATCTTTTGCCGCTGGCTCCGTTTGAAGTTTGGAGCCTTCGAGTTTATGTACGTCTGGTCCATTTCTAAAGGAGTTTGGCCTTGCAGGCATTCCCCATGCATGCAGATCTGTAGGCCACTGGGCAGCCTGGCTCCAAGCTCTGTCAAAAGTTCTTGCCCTTCCTCAGGGCTGTTTCTTCCATTTAGAAATGGATCTTGATGACTCATGCATTGAATTCTCTCAAGTGATGAATAAAACTGAGACACAGAGAGTGCACAGTTTCGTAGAAAGAAAATACGTAGACTCGTCTGCTTCATGGGTAGAAAACCTTCCCCATCTCCCCAGACTGTGCCTTGAAGGGAATCATACCAGTGTAATGTCATAGTGTCCATGTTGATGTTCTTAACAGTTTTCATCAAGCTACCTCGATTTTCATTTCCCCCCAGGCCCCATCGATTATGTAGCCTGCCTGTCCCCAACACAGTATGCTCTTTCTGTCATATAAAAGCTTTCAGTGTCTCATGTTATATTTCTTACCAGATTTAGGGTCACCAGAAGATATTTGCCTCGGGCCTCATGCTCTCTGACTATGGCTCCTAAAAGCTGTATGTATTTCATGCCTGGTAACAACCCTGTCCCTACAGGATACAAGTATATGAATGAAGCCTTTGGTTTTGACTCAGACTTCTTGAACCAAGTCCTGACTCTGCCACTGGGCAAACTATCTCAACCTCCTTAACCCAGTTTCCTCTTTACAAAGTGGGCGAGATAATACGTGCTCGTACCTTCATCTCAAGACTGAGAATCCAGAAAGCCAGTGTAGAGCTGATTGCTTAGGAACCCGGCTGAGGCCTAAGCACTCTTCTACCGCAAAGTATTGTTGCAATTGTCCTACATCAGGGTTCCTAGTACTCTGGATTCTAGTCCACTCACAAATGCTTGCTCCCTCCTTCTCAATGGAGCCCCAACTACTCCCTCTCCACTGAGATTTCTCCTTGATGTTGGGTGATTAATTAACAGGGAAAAGATTTGTGTAAATAAAACCTGCATTATGCAACCCTTTTCTGGTTCCCAGTGATTCAAAGATGCTTCTTCCTCAGTGTATCATTAAAAGAACCATCTCTTTTTTTTCTGCAGAGCATTTAGAACCCATTTTAATATAGTCTAGTCACTCATAACTAAAGCTCTCCCCTCCCCATTCATGCAGGAAATTGCAAAACACTGACCATATGAAAGGATTCCATGTTTCTGGGGAGGAAGGATGTATCGTTGGAGACCAGTGTGATGTGGGATATGATTCATTTGTCCATGTAGCAATCACTTGTGGGAGACTCTTTGAGCTAGCCAGGGCTGTGAGTTCTGGAAATGCAACTGTTGACAAGATTGCCAAGAACAACTTCTAGTCTGAGGCACACTTGAAACCTATAATGAGACCGATGTCCAACTCAAGTGTCACGCGGAGGAATGCAGCAGAATGATGGAGGGAGTGTGTTTTTTAATCCAGTTAGACTTCCTGGAGGAGATGGTGTTTGAGCTGGTATATTCTTGGTAAGAAGGAGGCAGCCAGGAGAAGCTAGACATTGGGGAATAACCAAGACTGGGACAAGAGGTCTTAGTAGAATTGAGGGAGAAAAGGCAGATGGGTGTGGCTGGCCTGGGGTAATAAGACGGAGTGAAGAAAGGGTGGAACTTAGAACCTGTTCTTGTAGATTCTGCATGTCAGACTGTTATGTGGTTATTGAATCTTCATTGTTCTAGCTGTGTTAGAACTAAGAGGAAATTTAGAATCTATTCAGTCATGAAGTGAATTCAGTCAGTCTCCATGTACTAAGTGCAGTGAGAGGTAATAGATGTCCTGGCCTCTATTATCAGGTTCACCTTTTATTTTACAAGCAGACTAATTAAAGGAATACTAGAATTTGAGTCCCCAAACAAATCCTAAAGCGTCCAGGACAAGCTGTTGGGTTCCTTCTATGAGCTGTTTAACTTGGGAGACTTGCGATGTATGATGCTCAGGGTTGGTCCCTTGGTCACTGTTATGTTGCCCCGAAGAGACACTGTGACCATGGCAACTCTTATAAAAGAAAGCATTAAAAAACAGAAAGGGAAGGTAAGGAAGGGAAGAAAGAAAAGAAAAGAAAAGGAATGAAACGAAAGAAAAGAAAAGGAAGGAAGAAAAGCCAGCAAGCAAACATTTAATTTGGAGCTTGGGTACAGTTACAGAAGTTAGTCCATTATCATCATGAAGGGGCATGAAGTTGATGAGGCAGACAAGGTGCTGGAGAAGTAGCTGGGTTTTACGTCGTGGTCTCTAAGTTAGACAGACTAACACTGGGTGTGGCTCAGGCTTTTGAAACCTCAAAGCCCATCCCCAGTGACACACTTCCTCTACCAAGGCCATACTTCTTGAAGAGTAAGCATTCAAGTGTCTGAGCCTATAGGGGGCATTCATCCTTCACAGTTGGCATAATGAGGGATTAACAGGACACTTAACTGTCTATCAGTCACTACAAAGACGTGTGCTAATATATAGAAATCAGAATCAATATTCTTTTTATCATTCTCCTTATTCAACTCTTCAGTGTGTCTTTATCGATTGGTTATATATAATGTTTAGAGGACCGTAGTAAAGGAATTTATGGTGAACATGGTTTCCTCATTTGCAGTAGTTCACAGGTGCTGGCTTGTACCTTCAGATCACCTGCTTGTTTCTCTTGACTAAGATCTGGATATTAGAATCAATGGCCATTGTCCATAGAATTCCTTCTCCATTGCTTTGACTCTACACGAATAGATTGGATTTGAAGTAAGGGGGAAGCTTACAAAGCAGGTTCACTATTATTGTTTCAAAATCTGTCTCAAGAGAGTTATATTATTCTTATAAGACAAACAAGCAAGCGAACTTGTACCTCCAAAAACAACCACTTCTTTACGTACTATTCTTTGGGACCTGGTAACTCACAGAGAAATTCATGTCGCACAGTTGGTATTCTTGTTTTAAAATATTTATTTGTTTTTATTAATCATGTGTCTGTGGATAAGAGCCGTGTACACTAGCGCACAGGTGTTCTCTGAGGCTACAATGTTGAGTCTTGGAGCTGGAGTTATGGGGCAGTTGTGAGCTGTACGATGTGGGTGCTGGGAATGGAATTCAGGTCCTCTACAAGCATCACAAGTCAGTTCTCCGGCCCACGCTGATTGTTTTTGATACCTGGGTAGGGTCTCCCCTTGCTTTTCAGAAACCCTTGCCCCGACTAACCAAAGAATCACATGGAGTCCCCATGGCCCTGGGTCCAGTTCTCAGAGACTGCTCTTCAGGAATTGTGGGATGGCTGTACGGAATCTGAATGTCAGAATCTTGATCCCTCTTTGATTCCCTTCATAGCCTTTGTAGAGACTGTATCGGAATACTGGAAGACAACTGTTAAATTTCAGACAGTTTTGCATTCTGCTTAGATATCATTTTTTAGTTTTATTGTATCATTTACTAGCAGGGGTGCTAATTATTTTAAATATGACCCTGGAAATGGGCTATGTCAGCTTGAAAAGACGATTTTTTAACAGGATTTGGTTTTAAAGGCAGGTTTTATAGACATTATAGTAAAGCCATTGTTATCTAATTAGCATCTACTACGTGAAGCTCTGCGATATTCCAGAGGCACGTATACATAAAATTATAAATTGTCACATTTTATGAGTATTTTATCATGAGTTTTATACAGTCATCATTACTTAACAGTATGAAATGTAGCCTTAGACATTACATCATGTGAAGACCCAGAGACGGGAAAAAACCGGAGGACCCGTTTTTTATTCAAATAAGGTTTTGAGTGAGGTCCTTCTGCATCTGTGTCATGCGTGTGAGTCACCAGCATCACATCAGACCTCTGACCTGTTATCATGATGGTCAACTTCAAGGGGTTTTCAGTATTTAAATTCTGAACCTAATTCCCAGGTTTCGGAATGAATCACATTCAAATCCACTTTTATGCTTTATAATTAAATAAGAAAATACTGCTTATACCTACATTTTTACAATTCTTGGGCATATTATAATTATTTCTCTTAATTTCACCAATAAAATAGCCTTGTAATTTACTAATGAAGGAATGGGCTATCTCAATAAAAAAAAATGACTTTGAATGTGGCTTGCTATCTCAGTCATTTTCCTTTGAATATCTCCCCCCTCCCAATTTCATTAGTTCCCTTTGTGAAATGTGAGGATACTTTCTAGGTAAATTAATCCCTTCCAAGTGGTAAAATAACTTCCTTTTTGGAAGGAGTTATTAGGGTCTCATTCTTTATAATCTTAAATACCACTTATGTTGGGGTGAACAATACGTGAAAAAATTACACTAGTTAAAAAAAAAGAATGATTGCGACCCTAGGCGAAGTACGCTGCAATTACACGTCTGTGACGGAGGGAGCTTTCTGCTGGGAAATAGGTGGCATCGATTGCACAAAAAAAATACCCAGAGTTTTAGTTTTTTTTTTTTTTTTGTAAATTAGGTTGTTCCTAGTTAAACAGGTGGCCTTAAAGGCTGGCTCCGCTGCTGTTTTAATCATAGTTTAGTTACCATGGAGAAATATGCAAGTTAGCATTTACACACAGAAGTGAAATTTATGCTGCATAGATAATAGCCTAAACTTAGCTCAACTTAAGTTTACCACTTCCTTTAAAAACATAGTGACAATAATAATAATAATAATAACCGATCATATCGCATACATTCCATAAACAAGTTAACTTCTTTAAATACGGCGATATTCTTAGAGGATTCCTTGGCTGTGGAATCGCTGTAAACCTCTGCTTAACACGTCTTCTCCCAGAGCGGAGCGTCACCTAAGGTCCCACGTCTGATTGGCATGGATGTCACCCTTCGGTACAAGGAAAGACTTAGTTGGTGTAGCCGCGTGGAGAGACGGCAATGTCTGGATGAGTTTTTGTATCTAGGTGTGTTTTATAAGGGACTTTCATTTTCAGCTGAACATTTTCAGAAATTGTCTGGTCTTAACGAGACCAGTGTGATACCAGAGTTTTCGCTGCCATTTGGATTTTATTTTATTTAAAAAGCTAAACTGAGCTGTTCTCAGCTGCGCTGTTCTGAGGCTCCTGTCCCTTTAGCAGGTTCTTTGTTTTGTTTTGTTTTTCGCTTAATCTCCCCCTGAATTAAGACGTGTGCAGTCCAGCAGCTGGGAGGTGACTTGTCTGCCAGTTTCTCCACTGGTTAGCTCGGAGTGAAGGCTGAGTTTCAAGGACAAACGTTGTAAAAGTGTCCTGATCCAACACGAGGTCCCCCAGCACGGGGAGAGAGCAGCGGAACCCTTTCAACACCAGCTGTTCTCACAGATATAGATTGCTGCGGTGAAATTTTCTTAATATAATTCAGGATGCTCTAGAGAATTCTCCAAAACAACTGTGCCAACAAGGAAAATGTTGAATTTTTCATCAGCTGCCCAACGCTGAGAGTTCGTGGGCAATCCGTTCATTCATGACCAGATGTTCAGTGTAGTAACACTCTGCAGTTAGCTTGAACCTTGTGGCCTGCCTACCATGGGCTGCAAGGACGTTGGCTGCAAGCTGGCACCAGAGAATTGGGGCCCGCACAAGCAAAAGACCAAAGTGTGTGTCTGTGGCTTCCTGGTTTTCACCAGCGACCAGACGGGGTAGGGAATGCTGAAAGGAACCAGTGAGTTCCATCAATCATCCTGGAGGCCTGCAGCATTGAATCTGTGATGGTGTCTGGAGGGGAGCAGTCAGCAGGTTCTTATAGTCCTTTTGATTTAGGGGAAGAGCGGCTGTCTTCTTGTCGACCGACAGAGTCTCCCCCACCCCCTCCCCCAACCTGTATGTAAACTACCAAAGGTTTTTTGATGGGGACATGACATGTGGGCAGAAAAGACAAAGGTTTCTAATTTTAAATCAGAAGAGGCAAGTCAACTTAATTGGTAATATTGAAATCTTATTACATCTAGACTTGGAAATGTGTGCTTTTTTTTTTTTCCTTCTGGCAAACTTTATAATTGTAGGTGAGAACACTCAGACCTTCCATTTATGCTATTCCTTGTTTCCTTCATATCATGTCATGGTTCCCATGGTATTTTTGTGAGCTGCTGTATGTCCTATTGTTCAGAGAGAAGAGAGACTTGGGTGGAACAGAGATTTTTTTTTTTAATTTTTGTTTTCGTTTTTGTTTTTGATTTTCTACTTTGGAAAGGGCTCTTCCAGCCCCACTTAGGTGTTATGGGTGTGAGGAGACCCATACCTGCAGGGGCAGGCTTGATCCTCACCTACCCCTCTCTCACCTAGCCCTAGCCATTTTAACTGCTTGGTCAGCACAGAATGGACAAAAGGGGTTTACAGACTTCTCTTATTCAACAGCTTTGGATTGGAGACTTCATAATGGTAGTTTATCTGTGAGCAGTTATACTTTGTTTACGCCACCTTCTATGTGCAAGATGTCCCCATGGGGTAAACCTTTCTCTTTGGGGAAGCTCTGGGGGTACTTTTGCACTGCTGGATTTCTGCCATACACCCCTACCCCAATCTGCTGGTCTGTGGTCCCCGAGGCCAAATCAAGGGTGCTCTTGGGAAGCTGCTCCTTCCGTTTGTTTTGGGAGAACTTTTGGCCTTCGGTTTACAAGGTTTAAGGGAGCATTTTCTGCTTGGAGAGAAGGTGGGTTGCACATTGCATTGAGTACTAAAATTTCTGGTAACACCTTTGTAACTTAGATCTCCTTGTTCTTTAGGTTCTCCCCAAGATCAGCTGTCTCTGTCTCTGTCTCACCCCCACCCTAATCCCTCCCTCCCTCCATCCACCTGCCCACCATCCCACTCCCCCATCCCTCCTACCCATCTCTCTGTCTCTGTCTCTGTCTCTGTCTCCCTCCCTCCCACCCATCTCCCTCCCCCACCCCCTCTCTCTTTCCTTGTTGACTTGGAATAAAGGGGTTGTGAATGGCAGCCTGGCCTACGGGCCTGCTGCCGGGATGCCAGGTGATGCTAACTTGAGGATGGGAAAGTGAGAACCAGTTTACAGTAGCCTGACACTGCTGTTACCTTGCCTACGTCCTCTCCAGCTGCTCCTAGGCCTTCCCAGCCTCTGCCATGCACACAGTTTGCTCTTGGGTGTGAAGGCAAACAGTATTTGCCTTGGCAGCAGGTTTCTCTCACGAAAGCTTGCTGTCTCGGCAAGAAACCACAGCATGAGCTGCTCGAGGTTCCCACCGGCATGATGGCCTTTTCCCACATTTCCTTGCTTTAAGGAAACAGATTTTTGAACTTTTTTTTTTAAAAGACAAAATGCCAACATTTAACAGCTGGAGTCAGTCTGTATTTTATGGTTTTTCACTTTATGTTCTTGTGGATATAGATAAATTTAAAAATCCACAATTATTGCTAAGTTATGCAAGTTTTTACAAAAACTGATTTAAAATAGGCCCTCTGTTATGAGGAATTCAAGAAAGCCATTGTTACCCAAACAGGTATTCTCAATTATTCTGTCTTTAATGGTTTTTTAATTGTTCTAATTTACTCGTAGTCTGTTACATCTCAAGGAAGTCTCTGAAATCCTTTTGTTTTTTTCCCCCTTTGAGGAACAAATTGTGATTTATTCATTTGAACCATTTTTAGTTTAAAAAAAAACTAGTTAATTTGCTTAATTCTATTT
Organism: Rattus rattus; assembly: GCF_011064425.1. Lineage (NCBI taxonomy): Eukaryota > Metazoa > Chordata > Mammalia > Rodentia > Muridae > Rattus > Rattus rattus. The sequence goes on from NC_046159.1 coordinate 47,731,604, forward strand.
ATTTCCTCCCCCGCCCCCAAGCATGTGAGGGTGCTGATCTTTGATGACTTCGGTCATAGCTCTCAGAGGATAGACCTACCCCTTCTCATGGCAGTGGCCTAGACCCAGAAGAAAGCTCGAGTGCCTTTTGCAGGAGTTTCTGGCCCGTTGTGAACTGGGCTCTGTCTCGTGGTCCAGCTGCAGTTTGTCCTCTTTTTCTTAGCTTTAATGTCCTCATCGCCTTACCTGTTTACTCTGAAGATCCTTTAAAGACCAGGGCCCTCCACCAACTTGAACCATATCAGTACTGGGATGGAAATTCAGACAGCAAAGAAATAAATGACTGTGTGTTACCTCCAGACAGTACTCTTATCTTGTCTGTGCCCAGACATTAGAGTTTTGGTTTTCTTTATTGTTAAAATTTCTGTAATAGAGACAAAAGTTCTGAGAATCCTTACACCACCCCCAGCCTCCCACCCCCTCGCTCTGCAGCTTTCATTACAAAGCAGCTGGCTCTACTGTGCTGTTTTCCTGGGTTCTCAGAAGCTACAATAGGAAGTGAGAGACCTTTTGCTGAAGACAAAGTGTGACTGAAGATCATTCGATCTCCTGGTAGATTTAGGGTCAGAACATTAGCTGTGATGAATAACTGGGGACAGAGTTTTTCTTTCCTTTTCGGGGATAGTGGCCGTTAATCATTTTTATCTGCCTGCCTTGTAGACTTGATTAGATTTATTATGTATGCCGCATGTTTATGGCGTTTTTATTGTATGTTGTTAATTTGTTGTAACTGCCACCACATTTTTTTCCTTCTTCCTTTTTTTCCCCTCCCTTGAGAACCCTTGAAAGCAACTGTCAACTGTTACCTTGTGCCTTAGAAAATATCATTTAATTTTCAATGTTAGTAAAAGCCATCCTAGGCTATAGGTTAACAAAATGCCAGCGTCAACAGCATGTATCTCACTGCAGACAAGGAAATTCCCCTTGAATCTGCTCCCTGTCCATGTTGGAGCATGGGTGGATTGGAATACAAGTCCTGAGAACAGCTCCTGAGGATCATAGAAGGGGGAGCCACGTTCAAGGCAGGCTGGGAATTCTCATTTTGTTCATTAGCAGAAAATCATATATATCATTTCCGCATCACTGCTAGGTAAGACAATTGAGCTGTTTAACATTTAAGCTGCGTTAAAAGTCGCACCGTGAATGAGGCGTTTTAGAATGGCGTCTATTTTCTTAGTTCTCGTGCTCTCAGTATGGCTATAGGACCTGTTAAATATAGAGGCCATGCTTTAAATAAGGCCGGCAGTTAAAATTGGGAAGCTGGAGAATTAGATTGGAAATGATTTACGATGAGTCTAGAGGACATTAAAAAAAATAAAGTTAGCAAAGGAAATCTGCTGGCTGGATTGGCTACGGTGCTGCCAGGGATTTTACTTTTCGTGTCTTTTGAATTGACTGGATGGGCGGGCACCGTGTCGAAGCAGACTTCCCGAAACAATAGGGAACTTTCCTTTTTATTGTATGCACGGGCGTTTGGCTTGGCCTTGGCATTACAAGCCTCTGACTGTAACCCAGTCAGTTTCTTGTTTTGACAGTTAGAAACTTTTTCAATAACAGAACACCACCCATTCTCTTAAGAGCATTAGCTGATGAAGTGAGTGGAAGCTCGATCGAACAGCGGCTTTGCTTTTGACTTGCAGTGTGAACATATGGGTCGTTAACAGAGGCCATTTGAAGATGACACATGGGTGCGGTTGTTGAGGTCAGAGTGTGTAGTGATCACAAATGCAAAGACCACTGTTAGGAGCCGCTACACATTTGTTTGCGTGGCATTCTGTGAAGCGCATAGGTTTATTTTGGAGTTAGCAATAACTTATGAAGGAGGCAGATAATAGGCAGTGCTAAGCCACTCGGGTATGATGCTGTCTTGTCATAACTAAACCTTGTCCTTATGATGGTTCCTGAGATCATCAAAAAGCCTTCCTTTCAACAGGAAAAGAAAATACGTACGAATGGGCTATTAAAGATCCAAAATCATTCATTCTTCCCATTATGTCAGCGTTAAATTATCTAAGAAAAGGGTATCTTTCCTAACTATTGGTAAAGGAGTTGGGGTACTAAGGGTCTGAGCTCAGTTTTAGATTTCAGTGTATTAAGAGTTACACCAGACCCCATCCATCGTACAAGACCATCTGATACCCCCCACCCCCGTCAATCCTATTTCATGGTTTGAGTCTATACCGTCTTTATTGTTGTCTGAAACAACTTTGAGAAAACCCAAGACCCAAGTTCATTCCCAGACTCCAGCCTGAGGAATAAATAGTGAAACAAAAGAGGTATTTACCTCAAGTTAGCAGACGAGGTGGCCATTAGATTCTTGAGCAGCGTTGTTCTGGTTCATGGTGACTGAATATTCAACAAAACTCTAAAATCTTGGTGCTGAAGCCCAACCATGAACAGTTTTATTCAATGCATTGATCACGGAAGGGTGAGAAGGAAAATCAGTTGGAAACACATTTTGGCAGGCGAAGAGTAAGGAATTTATCCAGTAACAGCACATTGGTGGACATACTTTGCTGTGGAAAAGGCGCCCACCTCAGCGATGGATAATTCATTATACATCTATATATCTTTTCACTCATAACCAGTCAAGGAAGGAAACTATGCGTTGTGTTCCTCATCTGAAATGTTTTTTTGACCAGACATTTTACATGAACTTACCAATTTACATAGAATTTACCAGTTGAATATCCCTGATCTTAAATAAATAAATAATAAATAAATAAATACTTTAAAATCTGATAGTTCAGGGCTCCCCGTCCTGACATACTAGAAGTGTGAGATTTGAGAATAGTGATCTCAGGCATTCTGTTGAAGAATAGTCATCCTGTCTTTCATTTGTGTTATCCCACAGGTAAGAGTAGAGGGGAGGAAACCGGGCCTTTGAAAGGTTTTATGATCTTCCCACATGTGCACAGGAATGAGATTACCGAGGTTTCAAATGAGCTTCTGTGAGTCGTGAAGGAACCTCTGAAGACTGTGTCCATAGCCAGTGGGCCCAGTGGGCACAGGCTGGGCTTTCTGGGCGGAGTTGGCTCTGTGCTGGGTACATAGAGTGACAATCCCAGGTTGGAGGGAATCGTGATGATCCCAGAGAGCATCAATGTAAGGCACTTGAAGGACTTAAGAGGTGACAATGGTGGGACTTGACATCCCTAATATTTTGCATACATAAATGTGGTACGGTATGGAAGATCCTTGTTGCACTGACGGATGAGGGGAGAAGACGGGCTAGGAAGGGATGAACTGAGGTTTAGAAGTCACTCAGGCCACTGATAGGAATTCCTGATGTGTTTTTCTGGAGGACGGTGAATGCACATTGAAACAGAAAGTTAGGGAGGCTTAGAGATGTGGATTCGAATCCCCAAATGCCAGTGTAGACATGGGGTCTGAACATTCCATGTTGGGGAGAAGAAAGAGTAGATGGAGACAGAGACCAGGCTATAATCAGCCTTAAGAGATACAGAAAAAAATCTTTGTGCACATGAAGATGACAGATTTGTAGGCCATGCTTCAGGCACGTAGCTATGCATATTCATATCTGGATACATATTCATGTACGTATTTATGTATGTATTCCTATATACATTCATATGTATTTCCCTGTGTGTTTGTATATGTATCTTATTCATGAGCATGCGCTGTTCTCTTCAGCTCACATATGTATCTTTGGGAATCTTTCCCACCTTAGCTCGCAAGTGAGGAGAAGGGTAGGGAAGGTGGCAGTCCCTCCTGAGAACAGCTGACGGGGGAGGATGCTGCTCCATGTTACTGAGGCTCTTAAGTAGTAAAGGGAAAGACTGGGCTGTCTTTCCGCGTGTGCGAGGCTCAGGCCACCATGCACGGTTTCCTTCCTCCCAATCGCATTCCAACACATAAGCCTGGCAGCTTTAAATGCTCCAGTAAATGTTAAATGATTTATAGTGGGGTTTCGCAGCATTCAGTGAGACGGCCATTGTGTTGGGAAATAAGGGGTGACACTGTGGTCAATAAGCTTGTTAACATTTCATTTGGGGTGAGATTTCTGTCTTTTGGATGGCATCCACTTATCCCCTGCTCTGTGCTAGGGAAGCTCTCTGCTCTCCCTGCTTTTACCAGTAAAAGACAATACTGACTTTTTTCTCTTCCTTTCCACATGTCTTTTGTTAATCCTAGTGAGGTAAACAAAGAAGGTGCCGGTTTAGCCATATTTTGTTTTATTCTACAGCTGAAGAGTTTGTTGTGTGTCATTGATTAAAGACATGACAGGGTCTCCCCTTTCCTTCTGGGACACCAGTATTTTCCTCCTGGAGTTCTAGAAAGCTTCTTGCCATATAAAGGGCCTTCTGTGATACGTCTTCTCTCCTTCCTGGGCCATTGGCCAAGTGGTTTGAATACCGTGGGTCATGCCAACGTGAACAGGCTTCTGTGCTGCCTGCCCACTCTTCTCTTGAGACTGCCATTGATATGAAATGCCCCTGAACATTCCCATGTCAGGGAGGCCCATTCTGACAAAATGTACCCCAGAACCTCTTGCAGGTCACTCTCCATTAAGGGTGGCGGGCCTTCTTCTTGTTCCTCCCAGGAATTTCCAAATGGCCCTATTACTGTTGTCATTGTCCCGTGGTTTAAGAAGTCATCTGCTAGCTGCAGCCATCTTGACTTTTGAGAGTTTCAACCTAGTTGGCCTGAGGCTTTATCCTTGCCCTATGGGCATTCACCAAGAATTCCCAGGAGGTGTCCTGGTCATGGTTGATTTTGCTTCAAACCTTTGCCACCCCAGCTTATTCGCTGCTCTTCTCTGAGTTGAAGGATTCTTTACTTCTGGGAGTTCCCTTTCACACAGTGCTCACGGCGACTTGACAATCAAGGGGCTGAGGGAAGTTGCCTCCAGAGATTTGGAGTCAAACGCATGCCTTTTAAAATGTTTTTATTAGCATATAGTAATTATACATAATAATGGGCTTCATTTTATAGACTACATAATGTATTTCTCTTACGTTTACCCACCTTCTTCTCCTGTTTCTTTCTCATTCCCACCGATCTCCTTCCTATACCAGATGAGTGTCTGGGGTTATGGTTTTTGTTTGTTTTGTTTGTGTGACTCAGTGAGTTTCATTAGGGTTGGTTCCAGGGAATGGTAAAATTGTGTGTCTAGGACGTGGGCACTTTATCAGTAGCTACACTAATGAAGATAATGTCTCTTTTCCCATCAACCACTGACTACTGTCTATTCTTAGGGAGAAAAGGGGCCCCCAAAAGCCTCCCACTTCTCTGTGACAGAAGCAGTAGACCCAGTCTTGTACAGGTAGGAAGTGTGAGTTCAAAAGGGCTCTAGCCAGGTACATAGCAGGGTGTTTATTTGTCTGCTTGTTTGATTGGGTTTTCAAAAGACAGATTCTGGCTTATCTTCCCCAGAGGAGTCTCAGCTGTTTTTCTACCTGAGCCTCCCTCCTGGCTTCTGTCCCAGGCCTGTGAGTATCTGACAGTCTTGATGTTGCAGTGTGTACCTGTCTGTCCCCAGGCGCTTGGGTAAGCACCCTGTCACCACCTCCGCTTTGCTCACCTGGCTCTCTCTGCTCTTACTTGTCTTTTTGCTTCTCCTTTCTTTCTGCTACCCACTCGTAATGATTCTTAAAACCAGCACTTTTCGCTTTGCCTGTCTTGGTCACTCCCTTTTCCCAAGGCAGATGCAGGAGCCTGCCTTCCCAGTTACCAGTAGTCTGTCTGTCTGGGAGCCACAGGGATAATCATCTTTTCTCCTGAGGATTCCTCTTCCAAGCTGCAAGCACTTTTTTTTTTCCCCCGGAGCTGAGGACTGAACCCAGGGCCTTGTGCTTGCTAGGCAAGTGCTCTACCACTGAGCTAAATCCCCAACCCCTGAGGACCCCTCAAAGCAACACTTCCTCTCCCCGTCCCCACCCTTTCCATTAAGTGTGCCCAAAGCTGACATGACTTTTTATTGTGACACTTTATTTAATTCCAGGTATTCAGGTCCTCCACAGGGCACCTTCTCCCATCACTTCCTTTAATCAGTCACCTTGTTTGATTCAAGGTGATGAACCTGATTTCTAGTATTTGTTGTCATTAATAGTTGGCCTTCTACTCGTTTTTCTTTCAATGTTCTGCATGCACACTTGCTGCATGCAATGGTGTGATTGCTATTGTGTATGTGTGTGTGTGTGTATGTGTGTGTACTTGTGTGTATGTACATGTGTGTATGTACATGTGTGTATGTACATGTGTGTATGTGTGTGTTTTTGCGCACGCGCTGAAGGACAGCCTTGGATACTGTTTCATAGGTGCTGTCTGTCTTGTTTTAAGGGACACTTCTTGCGGATTACTAATCAGACTGGTTGCCCAGTTTCTGCGGCCCAGCCCTGGAATTACAAGTCCTTGCCACCATGCTTGGCTCTTTAAATGGGTTTTAAGGACTGAACTCTAGGATTGTAGTTTGTCTTCCAACAGGGTGGTAGGAGTGATGGTTTGGCACCTAGACTTTCAGCCACACGTCATTTTTTTTTCTGTTTTGACTTTATGTGTAGGGGGTGTTCTCCCTGAATGCATCTCATGCATGAAATGCCCATGAGGGACGAATGAAGGCTTAGGATCCCCTGTAACCTGAGTTAAAGATGGTTATGAGGCCCCCGTGTGGGCCTTGGGAATCAAACTGAGGTTCTTCGAGAGAATAACCAATATTCTTGATATTGTAGCCATCTCTCTATACCCACCATAGCATTTTTGGCATGCCTTTGATCAGACTTCCCGATATTCTTTATTAAGTTTCATATTCTACTGGGTTTCTGTACGTGTCGATGCCTCAGATGAGGAATCAACCAGTTTGAAAAGGATTAAAAATTCATCCTGACATACGGACTCTGTCCATTGTCACCATTCCCTGAGCAATACAGTGTGGTGGCAGTTTGTAGCAGTTGCCTCATGTCTACATTTGTAATCAAAGATCGTTTGATATACGTATAAGGATATGTCCTGGCCATTTGCAGATGTAATTCTGTAATGCCGTTTTCTACAAGGGACTTGAGCATACAAGGATTTAGATACCCATAGGGATCCCATTTGCCCATGGACACCAAGGGATGACCATATGTCATCCTTTAATCATGCCTTCTGTTGTAATGAACTTTCTTCTTGCCCGTGGAAGTGAAGGATGTTAATGAATGGTGTCTTTCAACACAGTGCTGGCTGAAAGCATTTGCTGTGTGTGAGCCACCTGGAGCTGGCTCGTCTCCTCATGCCACTTTACCGTATTAATGTCAGCCGGCGTGGCCATCTTCTAATTAGAAGAGGAACACGAGGCTGTTTTCCTGATGTTGTTATCTTTCATGGTTCCCACACTGATGTCTCTGACCCGGGGTTACAAAGGCTCAGAAAAACATACGGCAGGCTTTCTGTGCAGGAACATCAGTTGTCTCCTCTGTCTAACACCCAATTCAAATGTTCGTGATCTCTCTCCACCCCTACAGTGGTTCTCCATGTAGGCTTTCCAAATTCTACGGGCTGTATAGTGAGACTTAGGCTATGCAATCGTGTAGATTCTTAAATAGTTCCATCAGAATTAACATGTCTTCATGCAACAGCAGTCTCGGTTGTGCAGCCTTCTGCACTGGAACTAATAAATCTTTGGCGAATACTCTGCATTGAGGGCTTGAGCCATCTCTTACACTGCTTACCTTTCCCTGGCGTTGGTGTGTACTGACATTGTCCCTGTTTGAAATGCTAAGATGCTTCCTAGCAAATCGTAGGCTAGGATATTCTTGAATATGTTAAGCAGAATTCCTGGTAGCCCTGTCTGGGCAATCTGCTCATGGTCATCATGATGGACAGTGTTAGGAGACACAGCCCAAGTGAGGGTGGCACAGGGTCCTCTGCACCAGATTCTCGTGACTCTCCCACTTTCAACTGGTCCTGTTTGTCAAGGGTGTGTGGGAAAGGATATGAGAGTCTCTGGCACACATGTTGCTTTAATTGAGCTATTTTTATGTTTATAAAGGTCTGAAGTTCATTCAGTTGTTTGCACAAGATGAGACTTGTGGGGTTAACCAGATGTCACGTTCCTTGAGTATAAGCCATAAACATTTCAAGCTGTTAGCTCCGATAGGCAGTTTGGGAGATGTGCTCTACAAATCAGTCAGTCCTTTGTGTCAGGGTTGGTAGGTAGATTCTCTGTAACTTAGCAGCTCATCTGTGTTGGTGGGATCTCTCGGATTTACTGAAAGGAATTATTTGCTGTTAAAAGACTTGGGAGTCTTGTGTCAGACTTCTGAATCAATTGCAGATGAAACAGACGATAAGTCACCTCAGACACGGTGACCAGTTCAAGTGGTGTACAGATGTGGAAAAATGACATTCTCTTGGTTAGGCTTTATTTTTTTAAATGTAAGATCCTACATTTAGAGACTATCATTTCAGATACGCTGCACTTTACTAGCATGCTCTAAAAAACATTAATCATATGGAAAGAAGAAGATTGTAATACCACTACGGTAATGTCTGTGACTCAACAACAGAAATTGTTGTTAGCGGGAGCGCCCCAAACAGTTCTGTCTTGGGGGAAAAAATGTTTAGCTGAAAGGCCACAGGAAAGATGCATATTCACTGTGTGTCGGGAGAGGCAAACACAGAATGCAAGATTGTTTTACTGAAAGGGATTTCTAAAAACAGTGTAGACAAACTGTGGCGGAAACTCCATTGTTCAGGAGTAAACATCGTGCACATATCAGACACTGAAGAAAGAAAAGTGTAGTCAATGGTAATGTGAACTTATTCTGGGATGCAGAATGTGTTTGTGCTGGATGCATTTCGGGGCAGCATTTTCATCCTAGAGAGCAAGTTAAAGAACTCTCGTAGGTGGCAGAGGGAACAGTACCAGTGCCACAGGTTGCTGAGTGCCAGAGGATGCTGGCTCTTGGCCTCTTGCTGTTGTCTTGGCTTATGTGCACAGGGCTGCTTGCACTGGACAGACTTCTCTCCTAGTAGCCACACTTGAAATTCTTGGCCAGTGTGTCAGGGTCTCGTGGGTGTAAACTAAGAATCTGTTGTTCCTCAGATGGAGCTGGCCCCAGCTGATGATCTTGGATGGCCTCTTTGAACTTCCTAGCAGGAGTCCACGTTTCAGACTCCATTCTGACCTCAGGAGACAGACTTGCTATATCTATGTCTTATTTACTTAGTCTTTAGTTTTACATCCCAACCCTTCCCAGCCCTCTCCCTCCTCCTTAGCTTATTTTTTCAAAGTTCACCGTGTTCAGACATTCTTCATGCTTTTGTTAATAGTTTCCACAATTTTTATCTAAATGTCAGCTATATTTCATTTGTTTCTATATCCGTTTAATTCCCTTCATGTGTTAGAACATAAACCAGTCCATGTAGCAAAGAGTTCTATCAGGTACGTGCTATTGAGGGATGAAGCAGACTGTGTGGTGGTATAAACCAGGGCTTTCAACCTCTTGTGCAAAGCCCAGTGATGACCACTTTTGGCCTCACAGGCCATACAAGCTCATTTGTAACTGCTGATTCCACCACTGTCATTATAAATCAGCCAGAGAGGATTCATGAGGGAGTGGGGATGGCTTTGGCCCAACAAAACTTTATCTTTAGATAAGGAAGTTTGACTTTCAGGTAATTTTTTGTGTCATAAAATATTTCTCTTATTATACCCCCATCCATTCATTCAAGGAGGTTTGGGGTTTATTAAAAGACTTGTTGGGGGTAGGGGACGGTGAGGGCAGGCATGTTTGTATGCACAGGGATCAGAGGTTGAGGGCAGGTGTCTTCCTTAGTTACCCTCTGTCTTATTTCTTTAAACATGGAGCTTGCTGATTGGCTACTGTCACTGGTCAGCAAGCCCCTAGGTTTTCTTCTGTCTCTGTCTCCCCATCCTCATACCCCACCCTATCCTCACACCCCATGCCCTGTCTCCTCAGCCTCTAAGAGAATATTGTTAACATAAACTTTAAACATGGGGGTTAAAAGAGAGAGAGAGAGAGAGAGAGAGAGAGAGAGAGAGAGAGAGAGAGTCAAGAATGACTAAGGCATACTGAGTATGAGTCTTGTAAGAGTTACCCCAACCACTAAAACAATAGAAATCTTGTAGCTAGTGAGCTGCATAACATCGGCAGACCGGCTCGTCACTGCTCGTACGAACTGGCCACTGTACACCCTTGGCTGCTAGTCTACCCAAGTTACAAATGGACAGTAGTGTGTATGAGGCTGTTCCTGTACCACGTAAAGCTGTGCCTCTGATGCCAGTCCCAGAGTTGAAATCGATTCCGAGAAGAGATAATACCCTCATGTTTGAGTTCACCATTCTTTGTTGTTGTGTCTGTAACTTCAGATCGCTTTAGCGATTTAAGTCTTACATGTTAGGGAGTGTTTCCCTTGCCTGCGTGGCAAAGAGAAAGGTTTTCTTCCAACATGTGGAGATCTGGGTGGACAGAGAGATATAACTCTATCGTCTGTCCAACTGTGTATGACTCATCTAATTATGTAATCATAGGAGGAAAATAAGGAGAGAAAAGGTAGAGTTTTATATAAATGAGCAAGGTCAGTAAGGAGGTAGAGGAAGGAAGGATTAAAAGAATGGCTCATTTAAACATGGGAATGAAGATCTTAAAGAAAAGACTGTGTGTGTGTGTGTGTGTGTGTGTGTGTGTGAGAGAGAGAGAGAGAGACAGAGACAGAGACAGAGACAGAGACAGAGACAGAGACAGAGAGAATGTTTAAGAAACTGTCAAAAACTTAATTTGGCCAGGCGGGTCCAGCACTCACTTTGGTCCTTTTGTAGCACATGCAGGTACACTGCCCGGTGCTGTCAATCCCTCTCCCTAGCTTCTGTACCCTCTTTGCTGTTTGTGCCACATCATTTTTGTCCCACAAGTTCTTACAGTGTTCCTTATCCTCCTGCCTCTCTGTCTTTCTTTGTGGCAGACCATTTCATGCTAAATCATAGGTCAAGCTCTCTCCCTGTCCACCCCCACCTGAGTCAATTCCATTTTGCGTATAATTTGGACAGGATCTAGAAGTTACTAATTGACAGAATTCTACATAAAGAAGCCTGGACCAGTGTGGCTTCTTCTCACAACTCACGTTGAGAGAGTGTGTACACATCTAGATTCTGAGTGTCGCACTATCTGCCTTTGTCGTTGCATAGACAAAGCTTCTACATTTGTATCAGCAGCCAGAACCCATTTATTTGCACATAGCATTCATAGGGTGTCAGTTACTGGTGTGACTCCAAAATAGTGTCTTCATAAAACTTGCTCAAGACTATTTTTTTATGCGAAAAGCAGCTTCTGAAAGCAAAGTTGTTTTCCTGAAACTCGTTGCTCTCCAGGGTGAACAGGAGCCAAGCGACCTTCGACGAGGTGTAATAGCAGGGTTGTTTGGAGGGGGTGGGGAAGAACTGGTGAAACCATTGCCTGAGGACCCTGTGGTCCTCTCTCTAGTTCATTTTAGCTACTTAGTAACTCTTGGAACTTAAAAAAGGCTTAAATATTTTATGCTTGGATTTTCTCATCTGAAGATGAGGATAAGAAAGCACCCACCTTATTGTAGAAATGAAAATATTAGAGTTTATCAGTTTTCTTTAAATGATACAGAAAAACCCCTGATGGAGTATTGGACTCATGACAAGTAATGTCCCCTTAGGTGACAGGCGTGCGGCTAACCAATGAAGGCACTGCATGGCACTCGTTTGCTGCTTCTCTCGGTGCAGATACATGTGAGGTGGCATTGAAATGTTGGAGAGGGAGGAGGCTCTCCGAGGTGCTCTCCCTCTTAGCCTTTTAGAGTCTATCTTAGCATTTTCACACATGTGAGATGACACTTAACTCGATTTTCAGATGTTAGTGTGTTGTGTATGTGTGTGTAGGATCAGAAATTGAATACCTTCTTGTCCCCAGGTATTTGTGTTTTACGAATGTTCTTTACTTTGCTCAAACCAAGGAAGCATAACTCATATTTTAATCTCTCTCTCTCTCTCTCTCTCTCTCTCTCTCTGTATGTATGTATCTGTTTGTTTGTTTGTTTATTTATTTATTTATTTATTTATTTTTTGAGACACAGGGTTTCTATGTGTAGCCCTGGCTATCCTGTAACTGGCTCTATAGACCAGATTGGTCTTGAACTCACAGAGATCCTCCTGCCTCTGCCTCCAAGTGCTGGGATCAAAGGCATGCACCACTAATGCCAGCCTGGTTCTTACTAATGCTTTTAAGACTTATTTTTATTAGTTTAGTTTTGTGTGTGTGTGTGTGTGTGTGTGTGTGTGAGAGAGAGAGAGAGAGAGAGAGAGAGAGAGAGAGAGAGAGAATGTGAAGAGAGATGTCTTGTGGAGAGAGGCCATTGATCCTCTGAAGCTACAGTTACAGGCCGTTGTGAGCCGCCCAGTGCTGGGACTCTCTAGTGCTTGGCTTCTCTGAAAGAGCTGTGTGGACTCTCATCCTTCCCTGCAGCCCCAGTTCTTAATAATCTTAAGAACAACAACCGTAATGAAAGAGGTTGGAGAATCTGTTATGCATTTTTTGCTTATGTTTTGAGTTTCTCTAGTTAAAAGCAGCCAGGACGTATGACAGGCATCATCTGATTATCTTGAATTCTTTTTCTCTATTTCACCTTCTTTTTCTCTTAAACTCCTCGCATTAGTTCCTACATCTGGAAATTGTACGTGACCCATGACACTCAGCCTCCAGTTGCCTGGTCTTCCGATTCTGGGAGATGAAAAGAGGACTGTGGTCTGACACCACGGCGGGGTCAAAGAGAGTTAAATTAAGATCTGGTTTATATGAAGTTGGGAGCTGGAGATGGTGATGCTGTTTCCCTGGAGGCTGCTGTTGTAATAAAGCGAATCCTATGCACAGCCAGCCATTTCAGCCTCCTGGGCTTTGTAGGGTCACCGGTTCCTATTTGGTATTTCTACTAAATGATTAAGCCGGGATTCCAAATCACATATTTGGGGCTGGCGATGCAGTTTGATGGTTGAGTGCTTGCCTAGCATTCATGAGGCCCCGGGTTCAACCCTCAGCGTCACCCACAGCAGAAGTGTGTGAAGTCAGATCTGTGATATTTTACCTCCTAATTCGGGCGATTCTTCAGCAGTTTGCATCGCCGTTGCTTTGGAACATCGACCGGTTCGTCTGGTTATTTTATACTCGGAATTCCAAGGCCCAAGTCAAAACTGCAAACACTGAGTTGTCAGGCAAATACAGCACCGAGTTAACCTCTGCGAATTGATTTATTGGGGACAAGAGATCTATTTAGCCCATTCCAAGGAGAATGACTTGTCTCGGTCCATAGCGTAAGGAAAGTCACACACAGCGTTTAGCTGCTCCATGCCTTAGCTGACTTGTTCGTAGGAAGAGATTAAGCTGATCACTTTGATAGGTATAAATGGTAGCGCTCATGAGATGTTTGGACCTGTGAGTGGTAACTCTGTGAGATGATTGGAGGTGCACATGGTAGCGCTTATGTGCGATGGTCGGATGGTGTTTTTCAGTGTTATGGTGGCCCATTGGATGCCAACTGTGTTAGTGACTCTGTCATAGCTGTGATAGATGCCAAGACCCAAAGTAACTTATGGAAGAAAGAATTTCTTGATGGATAGAGGGTGCATTAATGGGGAGACAGAGGCGTGGCATGGCGTTAGGAGCAAGACGCTGGTTCATTACATTTCACTCTCACACAAGAAGCAGAGAGCAAGGAAGTAGCATGAGGCTTCAAGCCTTCACAGCTCATCCCCAGTGATACACATCCTTCAGCAAGGCTCCACCTCCTACCTCCTAAAGGTCCATAATCTTCCCCAACAGGGCCACCAGCGGGGCACCAACTGTCCAAATACATGAGGCTATGGGAGCCATTTCTCATTCAGTAGTCTGCGCTATCTTGAGAAACCTTTGAAGTACACACCACAGCAACTCACCCAGAGAAGGGAGCACTGAGCAGGAGGCATTATTTTCAATTTTGTAAAGCATCGGATCCCACCACAGATGGATGTGAGCCACCATGTGGGTGCTGGGAATTGAACTCAGGACCTCTGGAAGAGCAGTCGGTGCTCTTAACCGCTGAGCCATCTCTCTGCCCCTCATGGATGTTTCTTGAGCATAAGAAAATTAAAAAATAATAATAATATTCCATCCATGAATTTACATCATGTCCTAAAATCATGTTTCTTAGTTCTGTGTCCCTGTCATGATACTTGGCCTCCTTTGAAATGCTACTTTTTAAATTATTTTAGAAGTTACCTTTCCAGAGATGTCATGATACACACACAGAGTCTACTTCGCAGTCACCGTCTCTCCTTCTACGCTACGATCTTGTTCGTGTGCATGGAGGGGCACTTTTGTTCTATTCCTCCGTCAGTCGGTGACGTTGATCTGGTCTCTGAGTGTGAAACTGGAGTGTTGTGCTTGGAGAAGCTCTTTCCCTAAGAGTTCAGCTTGGGATGTGTCTCTGTACTCTCCATTCTTTACTTGGGGATCTTTCCAAGTTCTCAGGGAACATTGAGGACCTAGCTTAATACAATAAACTGAGAACTGACTCGACTCGAAGGTACCTTTTACTTACGTCTCCCAGGGCGCTGTGGAGCATAACAAAATGTGGTGCAAACACCATTTCGTGACCCCATTTCCTTCTCACATCAGACAGTTTTCACTTCTTTCTTTGAACTTCCCTCCCCTTTCCTCTCTTCTTTTATTCACCCTTGAGTGTCTCTCTCTGTGTATGTATTTATTACATGTGTGTACTTATGTGTGCCTGTTCATGTGTAGGTGCAGGGGCATTTATGCCACAGTCTGTGAGCCTGTGATAGCAAGAAGGTGGCCCCTGGGTGCCCTTCACTCAGTCCCCTTCCATCTTGTTTGCAGCATGGTCTTGCTGCAGTGAATGCTGGGCTAGCTGAGCAGCAAGCTGCCGGAGGCTCTCCTGTTTGCACCTTCTATCATGCCAGGCTGGGAATTAACTGAGTGTTAACCACTTTGTCCTGGGCATGGGGTCTTCAGAGTTACTCAGCAAGGACCTCCTCTGCAGGGCCATCTCTCAGCCTATTTCTTCTCTTCTCTTCTCTTTCTCTCATCATTCTGGAACCTTCTTTTTTCAGTTTCTCTTTCACCCTCTCCTCTTCCATTCCTCTTACTTTGGTCCTTCCATTCTTCCAGTCTTTATTTCCTCTGTCTGAATAAATTCGAAAGTATCAACCTTTTAGAGCTGTTTGCCAATGGATTCCTAGTCTCTTCTCTTCATCTTAGCCTAGCTGTGGTCTGATTTTCACTGGTCAAGCAGGCTGTCAGGGGCTAAGCCCTTTTCTGCTGTGAAGGATCCAGGTAGCGTTCTTCTTCAGGTCTTCTGTAGTCCCGCAAGGAGTTTTGGGGCTATTCCAGCTATTCTGTTTGCCCACAGTCTGATTAGTGCCAGGCTGGACAGTGTATGGTGATGCTGATAATTCGATGTTATAGGACTAGAGGGTGGAGCTCTCGCTTGAATAATGGCATAGTAGTAACTTCTTGGCTTACCGCTCTCTACAGTAGTTTGGGAATTCAAATGGCCCCTGGCTCCTTCTGACTAGAGCTATACAGAACAGATTTCTCCACAGTCTTTGCAGCAGCCATGCCTGCTATGGTCATTTGTGTTCGAAAATTCCTCACTGCGTTAGTGGAGGTGAGTCTTTCATACATGCTCCCTGCTGAGAAAGTGTTCCGGGCTGGGATGTCAACCAAGGGAGAGTCATTCATTCCATACGTTTCCTAATTTAAAAAAAAAAAAAAAGCACACCGTCAATATTTTTTTCTTAATTGAACAGTTTGTTGAACAGACGGGTGCTTTAATTATGGTGGTCTAAATTTACACACATTGCGGTGGTATTTTGCTACATTAATTACCTTACTTGTCAAGAGTAACAGGTAATTACTACATCAACTCACCCTCCTGCAGTATATGGAAACAGAACTTTATTTGAGCAGATTCAGGGAGCCAGAGTGTAGTTCCCCAACCCTTCACTGTCTGCTGAGTGGCGACAGCGGTCCCCGAGCTTACTGGATGACAAAAGGAGAGAGGAGTCTCTCTTTCTGTGTGGTTGCCCACCTAAGATGTGTGTCCAGAGACACCTATGGGTCCTGGGAGTGTGCACACGGTAAGGAACCATGGGGATCCCTTGTTTTCCTCTCCTGCCCCTCCATGCACTTCAGAGAAGATGTATGCCTCTCCCAAGGCCACACAAGAGTTGCATTTGTTTCCAAACCCAGATCAGCTCCAGACTCTAGGTCCCCTCACCCCTCCCCGTCACTTTCTGCCTGTGTGAAGCACAGCATATCTTAATGACCTCTATTGTGAGTATTGAAAAGCCATTTGATAGGGTATACTTTAAATATTCATTCAGTCACCTTCCTCTTTTGAACTTCTAACCAATGGCTTGGCTGCCTTACAGGGCTAGAGTGTTCAGATTATGTTCTGTTAAAATGCCAGGGACAACTCATCTCTTCTGACTTCCTCGCCATGTTCCTGGTGTCAGCTTTCATGATAGACTGTGTTAAAGTCCCACTTGAATGTTTTCTTAAGGTGTGCACATTTTGGAGCATACAGGATACCCTTAGCAAAACGATGCCACATGACCCCTCCTGGCTTCTGCAACGCAGAGGAAAGGCGCTCGCTCTGTCAGCTTGTAGGCGTGGTACTGGCTGCACATCTTGACATAATACACATATATTGTCTGAAAAGGCTTTGTCCCTGTGACAAAATTACGAACTGTGGCTAGCACGGAATACTTACAAGTGGGTTTTCAGCCCCGTCCAAGGTGGAGAGGCTCCTCTTGTAAAGAGCGCTGGCACCGGCTTTTCTTCTTACAACTGGCACCGTGAATGGATGAGGTTGTAAAGACGTTGAGGTTAAGGGCACCATCTTGCCGAGATCATAGGAGGTAGCTCGCAGAGGCCAAAGTGGGTCTCCGGGAGGTTGCTCTTGAAATGAACAAAGGAGGATTGATTCTTCTCTAGTCCTCAGCCCACTTCAGTTTCTATAGTTTTTGCCTGGTCGCGTTTCATTGTAAATCACTCTGAAGCTTGTCATTTGTTACAGCGTCACGTAATGGGCTTAGTAATGCTTCGATTCTGCAGCTGTCTGTCTATCCAGTGTCTGCTGTTGGCCAGTCATCGTTCTGTTTCTGGCAGGGCAGGGAGCATAGCAGTCATTTAGTAGGAGGAGACGGGAAAGTGGGTGAGGCAGTGACAGTTCATGAAGGACTGACAGTGTGAGGAATGTGACTTGGAGAGGCCCCCAGTCTGTTCACAGAAGGCTTTTTGGAAAAATTGACTTGATTTCAAATCTACACACTTAGAATCATCTCCATAAACTCAGAGGACTTAGATAGACAAAGATGACTAAGGATCAAACCTCCATTGTGAGAAGGGCAGAAAAGTCCACATGGCCAAACTGGGAATGGAAATGAAGGAATGAGATCACTGGAGATAGGGTAGCATTAGGGTCTTGAGTACCATGGCCATGGCTGGTTTCCCCTTCACACTGATAGATGACCGTTGGTACTGAAGACTTCCAAGTCAGGTGCAGAAACGACTACTGCCCAGGAGTGGCTCGCAGTTTCTGGAAGCTGGCCCTATCCCCTCCAAACTAGAATGTTGACTGGTTTAGTCTTGTGCAGCTCTTGTAGGCCACCATGGCAGTTGTGAGTTCAGAAGTGCAGCATTTTGTCATGTCCTGAGGACACTCTTCTACTGTAGTCTTCCCTGATGTTGGGCTTTTTACAATCTCTACCTACTATGCCCCATTATATTTTTAAAGTCATTCTAGAGAGAAGATTTAAGACCAAGTTTTGTGCTTGCATGTGTCTGTTTTTCTTAGCAGTGCCAGTGCAGAGTTCTGCACCTGCTTCCCTGCCCTCCACACAGCCCTGTCCATCCACCCAGGTCCTAATTGCCTTTAATACCATGTAGGTTATTCCTTGTGCAAAGCCTTTTCTCACCTGGAATGGGGTCAAGCCTGTGTTAATTGTTTCCATATGCTTTTGCTAGTGCCTCCTGGTAGATGTGGATTTGGAAGCATAGAGACCTCATTTGTCTTAAATTCCAGCAGGTCCCACTTCTAACGTAGTGGCAGCACATGGTAAGGCATGGAGGAAGTGCCTAGCCAGCTGTGCACTCAAGACAGAGACAATTTTCTCTGAGTTCAAGGCCAGCTTGGTCTATACAGTGAGCTTCAGACCAGCCATGACTATGGACTGAGGTGAAGAACAGAACCTAACCAATGAAAAATGTTCTTGAAAATTGTCAGGGTGATGAATGGAGACAGGACAGATACCTTCCCTGAAAGGATACACGAAACAGTGACGTACAGTCCTGTGTATTCAAGAAAGAGAGAAAGAGACAAAGCTAGAGATGAGGGCTTCTTTAAACAGGTTCTGCTGTGGGCTCCCATATCAAGTCTGTGCTAAGCTAGCTGCTGCAAGCCAGCAACACATAGGTTTTGACAGCCTAATGATAAAGGATGCGTGTATTGTTGATTAAAACGAAGGTCTGTGGTTTCTGTCCTGATGGTCTACTTGTCGAGGGATGGACAATTCTCAGCAGTTAAGAGGTACAGGATTCAATTCCCAGTGCCGACACAGCAACTCACAACTGTCTGTAATTCCAGTCCCAGGGGATCTGACACCCTCACACAGATATATGCAACACCAATACACATAAATGTAAATATGTTATATAAAAAAAGATAGCCTATTTGTTGCTAAGTATTCTTGACTTTCCAAGGACCAGAAAGAATGGTAGCCTTTAAGACTTTATTGATACACTTTTTTTTTAAATAAATGTTTGTGTGTGTGCGTGCGTATGTGTGCGTGTGTCCATCCATGTTAAGGCCAGATAAATTGGGGTATCCTTATTCAGGTGCTCAGTACCTGGATACACTGCCAGCCTGGGAGTTAGTGAGACCCTGTCTCAAATCTTAAATAAATTAAGACAGGGGAATCTATTAAAATGGAGAGGTACTGGGGTTGGGGATTTATCTCAGTGGTAGAGCGCTTGCTAGGCAAGCGCTGGGTTCGATTCTCAGCTCTGGAAGAAAAAAAAATGGAGAGGTACCTAGTTCAATAATGAAATTCTTATTTATCATAATGTGCAGGGTGCTGGGTTTAATACTGGGGATTAGCGTGCTGTGTTTTCACTGTCCTGCTGACCAAGGTGATTCTCAGAATAGAGTTTAAAATCTTGACCTGGCCTGCCTACCTGCCCTCTGTCCCTCCCTCTGTCCCTCTATCCTTCCCTCCTTCCCTTTCTGTCCCCTGCCTTCCTCCTTCCTTGTTCCCTCAGTGAAACAATTCACTTGATAGGAGAGGTGCGAGGCTAAGCTAGAGGGTGTCTGCAAGGCCCTTAGATCTTGCAAGCCACGTGCAGGTTTTGGGGCTCTGTTCTGAGAGCATGGGGGAGCCATGGATGGATGGTGATAAGCCTCTAAAAGTGAGGCCAGCACATTATCTTGTCGCAGCTGACACAGGGTGTGGTTGAGGTCTCCTCCTTTCTGCATTCAGTGCATTCAGCATGCTTATCAATCACGAGCCTGCTATTTCTAGTTCAAAGCAGGCAGTTTATTTGGACTAAATATTTATGAAATGCCGAGCTTCGTGATCAAGATGTATTTTGTTTTTAATGAGCAAATGACTCAGAATTGTTTGAAGTTATTAAAAGACAAATGACTGTGTGCCATCATGGGAAATGGACAGAGGAGAAAGTAGAATTCTACATTAAGCATTTTATTTATGGTCTAATCCACAAGCAATCTGATTCTTTAAACAGGATGATTTAATTTCTCCTAAAGGCTCAAAGTATAAGGATCGAATTTATTTATGGACTCTCATTAAGGGGACTTTAATGAAGTCAGGCAGTCTATCCAGTTGCTTCAAGGGAAGCTCACCCTGAATTCCTAAGAACAACCAACACCGATCCATGTGAGGGGTGACAGAAAGTGTCTGTCCCCAAGACACTTCCAGCCTGCTGTAAAGCCAAGTACAGCCACGTTCATCAGTGACTCTTCTCAGACAAGTTTTTAAAATTGTATAGCTAAGATTTCTTTGCCTTGGAAAAATCTAGAAAGCTAAAAATAGTAAATAAAAATAATGCCTAATCCCTTGTGTCCAAGGCAAACACTGTTAATTCATTAATTTTTTGATCCTTCCTGCAGCTTGCTTTCTACGCTTAGGACTCCTGCAGGTTAATGTTCCCGTCTTGCTTATTTTGTGTCATGTCACAATCCTCTCCATTTCCAGATTAATTCTTAAAGGCTACAAAATACCCCTCTGCCAGGCTGGACTATCGTTCACTTGCCTCTGTTCCAGTTTTGATTGATGGTTTAGGTAAAACAGATTCCTAAGAATTTATTCATTCTGCGTCTCAAATCATCTTGTACACATCAATGTTAAAGGAAAACATTAACTGGGGTACAGATTCTTACATTATTTTTCTCTCCGTTATGTATCTGTGTGTTGCTGTCTGAAACAACAAATAAGAAAAGCAAGCCAAATCTTTGTCGTAACAATTCCCCGGAACTCAGGGACAATGGGGGAGTCTACTGGCTGTTTTCTTTCTGTGTGTCCAGGGACTGGACATTTAGCTCTTACCCTAAAATTGCTTAGCAAAGCACATCCCCAAATCAAGGAAAGCAGTTTGGGTCTAATTTAGAAAGCCTTCATGCCTGGCTTTGGAAGTCTGAGAGAATATTATTCCCAGGATCTTAGAACTTGTGATTCCACTTATTTTTTTTAAAGTGTGTGTGTGTGTGTGTGTGTGTGTGTGTGTGTGTGTGTGTGTGTGTGTGTGTGTGTAATGTATATAAAGTCCATTTAAGGTTTTAAGGTACCTCTAATTCCTTAGATCAGCACAGGCATTTGATCATATCGAGAGCAAAAATTTGGGGTCTTCGTATTGTTGGAAATGCTGCTTACTGTTTTGTTCCAGCCAGTGCATGTGTGGCTTGTGAACACAGGGAGGGTGGCTAATGGAGGGAGTTCTCTGCAGTGTGTCAGAGTTTGCTGGAAGTCATATCCTGAACCTCCATCACATTGAGGCTACTCTCTTAACATCAGGAATTTATTCCTGGCAGTCAGAGATCCTACATGAAAGTGCTAACCAGAGCTGTTTCCTTTTATGTTAGAGGGAATCTTGTGTCTTATGGGTGAATGGATGGATATGCAAAATACTCATCTTTAAGGCAGAAATGAACAAATTGTTGCACTTGGACCAAACCTTTTCTGACTTGTTTTTTTATCAATAAAGTTTTATTGGAAAACAGCTACACTCATTTATTTGGCATTTTGTTTTGGTTGCTTCCTTACTGTAATAGTGTAGTTGAGCTGTTGTCAGAGAGGACTTATGACTGTAATCTGTTTGTATAATCCAATCCATCCATCCATCCATCCATCCATCCATCCATCCATCCATCCATCCATCCATCCATCCATTGTACTGGAGATTGATTGAATACCTGTATCACACATGTTTGGTACATGCTTTTCAGCCATACTGTATCTCCTGTCTCCAATCTTCATTCTCCTCTTCCTCTTCTTCTTTTAATACTTATATTTTAAAGACAGGGTTTCTTCATGCAACCTTACTTGGCCTGGAACTCACAAAGATCCTTCTGCCTCTGCATGGACATAAAGGCATGAACTAACACACCTAATTCATTCTGAAGACTAGAATACTGTATAGTTCTATGCCTTCAGCCTGTTAGCAGTATGGCTATAGAAAACGACTGCTTCACAAGAGCTTCAATAGATGTTTGATTTGCTCTGACATGGAACATGTAAAATCCCTCCACCTGGTTTCCCACTTCTCCTACCTTCTGTATCTGGTCCTGACCATTTCTGCCTTTGTAACTGAAGACTTCCCCTCCTGGTGTAGTGAAAGTGGTATTTGAATTAGGGAGATGTCCGTGGGTGATTTTTTTCTTGGATTTTGTGTGTTCTCTATAAATTTGCCTATAGAAGACAGGGGTGTACTCAGCTGGGCTCACAGCCTGAGCAGCTCTTTGAGGCAGGAGCTTGCATTACACTCCACACAAGGGGAAGCACACTTACTGGCTTAAGTAAAGATTATATAGGGTAAGGCATGCCTGGTATGTCTTAGAATATGATGGCTATTGCTTCTTTCTCCTCTCCTCTCATTAGTTTGGCCAGAGGAGTCATTAATAGCGACAGGAGAGTATCTTTAGGGGTTCTCGCCTGGTTGTGCTTTGGTATTTTACAGTGCTTTCCTTATGTGGAGTTGTCCCGAGATTGAAGGTGAAGCCCAGGAGATAGTCCACTAGGCCAGGGGTGGGTGTGAGGGGAGCAAGTGCAAGGCTCTGGGTTTAGTGCTCACTGATAAGAGTGGAGAGGAAAAAACTAGGGGCTGGGAGGGAAGGAGGGCAGACAAAAAAAAGTTAGAGCTAGTAGGACTGTATCTGCATGGAATATGGAAGACCCATAGTTTAGAGCTTCCAGGAAAGAGAGAAGGGGGAGGGAATAAAAGAAGGAGGGAGATAGAAAAGGAGAGGGGGGAATGAGGAAGAGGGACTCTAACAGAGGAAGAGTAAAAAGGAAGGAAGGGAGAGAGGGAAGTGAAGTGAAAGTTAGCTTGGAAATATGGATGGATGGATGGATGGATGGATGGATGGATGGATGGATGGATGGATGGACGGACACGAGTCATACAAGAAAGTTCAGTCAGATTGTACAGCATCTGTCTTACTCTCATCGGAAACTAGGATAAAGAAATGAAAGAGTCGCTCGCCAAGGCTATGCTCTGTGTGTCCTATCATGGTTTCAGTTTATCTCATCCTGTAAAGCTCTGTGGGTCCTTGTAGGGCCCTGAGTCGAAGACATCCTGTAATATTACTCCCCTTAGATGATAGGAAGTCCCAACTGGGTCTCTGGATCCTTCATCAGGGATCAGAGGGGGCCTTAGGCATGGCGAAGGGGCACCAGAGTCAGAAGGTAGTACGTCCTACCTTGGCGTGTTTAGTGGTGACTTGGTGGCAAGGACCCTCATAGCTAAAAGCCCCAGCTTTCTGCTTAGAAAGAAGGAGAACTGGATTTGACAAGCACCTCGCCACTCATGGTTACAGACTGACAGTGTTTTACCAGGTCATGATGGGGAAATAACTGCTTCCTGGAAATGCACACTGTGGAGATGTTGACCCTCTGTGAACCCACCTGCTATAGTTTCTCATGGAAATAGCAGCCGTTGGAGACAGTCAGGCTGCTTGGAAGAGTGGACCTAGATCCTTGTTGAAATATCCTTACAAACCCTCCAGCCATCTAAATCTGCTGCCCACATGTTGTGCACTGCTTAGCCATTGTGACCCTCCTGAAAGTATGGATCTATCTTGGGCGCGCGTTCCAAGCGGATGCGCTCAGGCATCGCTGCGTGTAATGACACCCTCACTCCCAAAGTGATCTATGTGGGCTCAGACTTGTTTTGCTATTTTATAAAAATCCAAAGTCATATGCGGTATTCAGTAGAATTCTTTATCCCGAGTGGCAGACAGCATTTGTTGAAATATTTCTTTAATTTGAATTGCACATTCTATGATGAACCACTTTGGGAGCAGTCTCGGTTTTATCATCCCTTTAATAGATGTAGGCCTACCTTTTAAAAAAGTTATTCATTTTAAATTATTTTATGAATATTTCAGGATTATAATCATCATAAAATGAAAGAAAATTTGTCAGACCAAAATAGAAATTTAATTTAAGATAGAAATTGATTATAAGGTTCAGTTAGGACTAGAAACGTGCATAGAAGGGTATTTTTAAAACCTTACAGCTGTACGGTTTTGTTATCATTTTAGAAAAATCACAGATGTGTTTATTGATGTCCTTGGTGATCATGTTTGAGTCAGTTTAATTAAAGGCCACACTTTTGTAAGGTTGAAAAAGCATAGTAAGTCTTTGTGTCATTCGTGGAGAAATGAACTTAAAAATCCATACTCAAGAGTACCCAGGTTACTGTCATCAAGAAAATCGCCAGTACAGGGAAAGACAAATCCTAATACACTGACCCAGCTGTACCCCCAAAGGATCCCAGGCCTATGAGAAATACTTTGTAGCTCTTCTTTTCACAGTAGTCCACACACAGAACCTGCCTAGAGACATGCTGGTGGACAAGTGAAGACAGTGTGGTGAACATACACAGTGGCGGTCTATTTTTCTGTTTAAAAAAAAAATGAAATCATGCCATTTACAGGAAAAGGATCTGAGCTGGGGGTTATCCTGGTAAGTTGAAGATGCCGTACTCAGAGAGAGGAGGACCTCAAGTTTTCTCTTGTACCAGCAAACAGAGAGGAGAGCAAAAGGGGTAGGGAGCTGTTAAGTGACCAGTGGGATGGGCAGGGGAGCATCCTTGGTGAATGAGAGCAGAGTACATGCATGTGGGAAAGTCATAGGCAGCCCCATTATTTCCACATAGTCCACCGTACCCCATTTCAAAGATGTCTAAGACTTGTATGAGGCGGGTGGGTGGCACTCCTGACTGGCACTCTTGACTGTGTTGATGTTCCAGCGGCCATGGTCAAAAAAAAAAAAAAATCAAGCTGATCCATAGACACCGCTATGTGATAATAACATTCCCTTCTCTTTCCTTGGTATCCATAGTACTTCCTTCTACCTGTCACTGTGTCCTGGGTGACATGTGAAACAGAAAACAAGTTGACCAGGTTTGTTTTCCAGTCGGCTCTTGCTTATTTTTTCTCTGGTGGCCCTTTGTTTCCATGGGGCTCAAATTTACTATTCATGAGACCCATTTTAATCAATGACCGTATCAGACAAATGGAAGCTAAGCGCTGGTTAGTATGGTGGAAATAAACATGGGCTCTCATTAATGGCGCTGTCTGAATAATGAGGTGAGCGTTGTGTCCTGAGCTACACTGAGAGCAGGCAGGCTCCTCACTGGAACGACAGGCTGACAGCTACGTCTAGGAGTACAGTCATTAGTGGGCCTCGCCATCAATGTCATGGTACTGTGTCAAATTAGTTAGTGTCCCCTTAGCTGAGAAGCTGGACCTACAAATTATCCTCCCACATCCCCGGAAGCCGTGTTTGTGAAACCCACGATCAAGTGTGAGCAAATTATTAACACGGCTCATAAATTAACTAGTTTACAGGCTTATAACATTTTTACAAGTCGATAATAAAGGGCCCCAAAGTTCCCCGATGGCTCTGCCCTGGTGTGAGGACAGAGATTGGCCGATTTTCCCTTGAGGCAGGCATGGGAAGCTGGCTGTTGGAAGAGGCACAGCTCTTGGGGGTCTCAATGTCAAGGTTGGGTGGTATTCACCAGGAATGCCAGCGAATGTACTATGCCATTGAGGAGAACATAATGAACTCCATTATCTCATTATGCTGATGAGTGGGTGACAATGGTCCTTTCTCAAGGTGGCAGTCATTCCTTCCCAGACTGCATCTGGTCACTGCTCACCCCAACGGACATTTTTAAAAAATATGTTTGATGTGTTCTTATGCTTTGAGAAGAATAATGACCACATAGCTTATCTTAGAAGAACTAGGATTTGTATGTGTGTATGTGTGGGAGTTGGGGGTGGGTAGGTGCACAGGCACATGCTCACATGACCATCATTGTGCATGTGTGTGAGGAGGTCAACGTCCTCAAGTGCTTTCCCAATTATTTCCTAAGATGGATCTCTCACGGAACCTGGAGTTCACTGATAGGTGCACAGACCACTGGGGTTACAAGTGTACCCTGCTGAACTTTTTTTTTTCCTGAATGCTTTCCTGGGAAGTACTGGGCTGCCTGGTTCATCTCCCAAGCCTAGAACAAGGATGCTGTAGCTTGTCTGGCTTGAGCAGTCTATGAGTTGCTGGCAGCCGATGCCTAGGAAACAGCCTGGTGGGGTCTGCCTGAGGCTACCCAAATCTAAAAGAGATACTAACCCAGGATGTCATCTCTGTACTCTCCTCTGTGTTTTTCTTGACAGACAACCCACATGGTTTCCCGAGACTTGTTTTCAGACTTTCAAATCATAAAACTCCACACATCTTTTCAGTTCTAACTTCTCAGTTTGATTAATCTAGAAAATGGGTACAGTTATTGAATGTTGCTTGAACTTCCTGAGTGTACTGTGGGAAGAGAAGAGCACAGGCTCGCACCAGACCCTGACTCTGCTTAGTTTCGTTGTCCTAGAGCGTTCGTACCTTCTGTAGCCTCCACAGCATTGGAGTCACCTCAGAGTTTCACAGGAGTTTGACAGGCAGCTCTTCTGACATAGTCAGCAAGTGCTCAAAGGGGATTGAACCAACTTGGTAATAGTCTACTCATAACTCAGCCAGACCACAGAAGCCCATAGCCTCGGCCCACATCCTTGCCTTCCTTGATAAGGGCCTCTCCTGGCATGTGGAATGCAGATGGTAAATGGACAAATGAGACAACGTGTCTGGCTTACAAGCAGGAGCTCAACAGCCTTTTCAGGGCACCTGTGTCAGGAGGGTGTGTGTTTTCTCCTGGCCTCTTCTACAGAATATCTGAAGCCAGGTTAATGGACCCAAACCTGAAGTGACATCTTCATTTTGTATGATTGTGTCTTCTTGCTTGAACTTCCCAGGGACTGTGAGCATCATAATTCAGAGATTGCATACCCTAAGAATGTGGCTGGAGAGATGGCTCTCTCTGCAAAGTGCTTGTCCCATGAGATGAGACCTTGCATTCACATCTCTAGCACATGCATGAAACAGTGGCATGTGTCATTCAACCCGGAGCTGATGAGATAGAGACAGTTGTATCCCTGGGGTTTGTGGGCCAATTAGTCTAGCCAAATGGGTAATTCAGTGAGAGACCAAATACTGTGGAGACCTGATTGAGGAATTTCTCTCACTCTGACCTCTAACCTCCATACACATGCACACATGTATATGTATGTATATATACACACACCAAAATAAAAAAAAAAGGAAAGGGAGAAGACACTGATGAACACATTACCAGATACCTCAGGGAATATCTGTTAGTTTATAACATTTTCATTTTTCTGATTCTGGAAGAGAAGGGGAAATCAGGGCTAAGTTCATGTGTGAAGAAAGCAGCCCTATGAAGCATCCAAGTCCCTTACCGTAACCCCTCTCTCCTTCTTGCCTCCAGGTTCCTCCTGTGTGCTGCAGTCTTGTGGCGTTCTGCAGGCCCCCTGCCAGTGACCCCAGGCTTTTTATGGCTGTGAGACTCATTAAAAGCTCAGGGTAAGTGACCAATGTCTGTGTCACCAAGGAGTAGAAGGAAAATTATGGCCCACTTGCTCTAGGATCAGGCAGGAGCCCCACGGTTGGCAGGCACATGTATGCTACCACTTTTTGTGACAGCTGTAGGACAATTGCATGTATAGGCCCCTTCGGGGTGAGATGATGGCTCAGTGGTTGAGGTACTTGCCTTGCCAGTGTGATCGCCTGAGATCAATCAATAACAATAAAAACCAAACATTTGCTTATCATCACAATTCTGAGGAGGCAGACAGATGAATCCCGAGGCTGGCCTGGTCTACTCAGTGACTTCTAGGTCTCAGTTAAAGACCTTGCCTCACAAAACAAGGTAAATGGCTCCTGAGAAATGACATCGTTGGCCTCCACACATATCCACACACATGCATGTATATCTGTACAAACATGAGCATTCATGATGTACACACACACACACACACACACACACACACACACCTACTCCAAACAGAATGAACTAAAAGGAGTCCCATTTGTGCCTGGCTGTGAGCCATAGCTGCAGGAAGATGTCCAAATGCAGAGATGTCCCACATTGTTTCAGAGGGGCCACAGAGTGACTCTCATTGCCCTCCTAGGCCACAGTGTCTTTTGTAGTTAAGCCCCTCTGCTGCCGGTTAGCAGAATTAGCCATGGATACTTAAAAAAGGAAATGGGTGGGGTCGCTCCATCCCCATGAAAACTGTGTACTCAAATAGTCATTGAGCTATTTTGACCTGAGGTTTGTTCCTGCATCTTCCGATGCAACAAGGTTGGGGTACCAACCATGAACTTGGCAGCTTATGGGGGTACTAGTCACTCTGGCCTTGAGCAAACTGAATGTGGAAGAAATGGTGATTTGAAATACCTGCCTTTCCAACCTGGCAGGGTAGCTGCCAAGGTGAAGCAGGGTGGGGAGCGTGTGAAAGGCTTCCTTCCACGTGAGGGGAAAGAAAGCTCTCCCATCTCTCTGGCTCCCAAGTCACCTTCGTTGTCATTAGCTGACTAACCCAGGGTGGTGGAATGTTCCTTTATTTTGTGAGTCATACGGTCTTTGAGCTCCAACTGTGTTAAACTTGATGGACATGCTGTTGAAATATTTCTTTAGTATCAAATATGGATGAAGGGATACACGGGTAGATTATGGCAGGCTAAAGATCAAATGCCAATGAAGAGCGATTAAATTTCCTTTAATCATCAGAATCTGAGAGGGCTTTAAGATCTTCCACCTTTAATATAGGCCTTAATAAATAATAATGCTTTGAATGTCTGCAGTATGTTTGAATTTCACAAGTCTTGCATGTCAAAACATATAGACAGGCTCAGCAAATACACTTCTCCGGTCCAGTAGTGCTAATTAAGAAGGGAGGTCAGGGTTAAACAAACAGCTTCGAGACTAGAAAGTGGGAATAAAAAACCCAGTTTGTGGATTTTCTAGGGGTTTTGTCCCCATAGAAAATGACAGTGCAGTCTGAATGGGTGTTTCTGTCTTGCTGTATTACTTGCAAATGGCCGTCTCCTAACATGCTTCTGTAGGTAGGTGTGCCTGGGAGACTGGTTTGTGCCTTCTACTCTGCCTGATCAAAAACGGTTAATGCTTTCTTTGGTGGCTGCTGGATTGTTCCTAAATCCTGCAAAGGAGAGACAGGGAATCAGGAAAGGAAAGTGGCCCTGCCTTTGCCTCTGCCTTTGTACAGCTTTCCTGAAGCCTGGCTCGTGATCTCTGTTCCTGTTCGCTGGATTCCTGAGAGATGCAGCCTTAGCTGTAGGAAATGTTCCAGACAGACGGAAAGCAGGAGAAATGTGCAGTTTCTGAGCTGCACGTGTGGTTACTTACACCAAGTTCTATGGTGGACTTCTGTTGCTCCGGGTCTTTTTGAGTTACTCTATGGTAACGTTTCAGCCTTAGCAGATCCACACATTTCAGCAAAGTCTTGACTCTCCATATTTCTGACTGGGCCGTGCCGAGTCCTAGAATTGCAGGGAATTTTTTTTCCCCTGTAGGGAGGTGTAAACCAAAATTCAAAGTTCTGGATATACAGAGGAGTGTTCCTTACCGTGGTTCTGAAGTTTTGGTCCAGGTTAGATGTCAACATGGCGTCCCAGTGACATGGCCAATTCCTACCCAACAGTGCTCTCCCAGTGTCTGTGAGCAACAGGGCCACGGGCACTGCCTTTTCCTCTCTTATGTAGGCTTGATATGACAACCCATCTCCCTTCATTCTCTCTCATTGGCTGTGGTGCATGTCAGCTGATCTCTCTTACTTTCAGGTGACAAGTGACTTGCTCCATCCATATTTTCTGCTTCAAACTGGCTTGTCTGTTCTTTCTGTAAGAATTCTCAACTGGCACCATGAACAGGATGAAATGAGCCTGGTACTATGGAACATTCTATCTCCTAGTCTGGGAGAACTCATGAGCTGCAGCATACTTGCTGTGTTAACAGACGTGTTGTCAGACCTACTGTGGACATAGGACAGCAATGTGACCACACTACATATGCTAACATCGGATTGGCTTAGACTCAGGTCTTATTTTTCTAAGCCGTTAGCTGAGCTTCTCTTAGTAGACCAGACAGATCATTTAACGTCCTACAGTCCCACCTGTCTCATCCGAGAAGTGGGTACGAGTCTGGTATTAGTGGAGAATCAACAAGATGATTCAGGAAGAGCTCAGTACAGATTTCGATCCTTAGCTGGGGCCATCTCTGTGCCGAACACTTCCCATGGGAATGTTGGAACCTGCCTACCTGGCTGGGTTGTGGGTAGTTGTCTGTCTGACAGAACATGCATTCTCCACAGTCTAGGACTTGCTGCCTGGTTTCCTTTAAATATCATTCGTCTTTGGGAGGCAGCCCTGATACTTGTATCCCAGGACCTCTGTAGCCATGAACCCGTGTGTATAGATAGCTCACGGGTAGAACAGAGAGCTTCATGTCATATGGAGGTGACACACCTTAAAGACGAGCTGTTCTTTCCTTCCAAGCTGAGGTCCCAGCATTGCCTATGGTTAGTCACATTGATTTCTTTTCTTCTGTGCCTCAGTTTCCATATGTGAGGTGAGGTAGGTGAGGAGAGGCCAGCAAGGACTTCTGGGAGATGTTACCTTTACCTTTCTTATTTTTTCAGCTTATAACTTTGTTTATTCTTTACATTTCCCCCTCCCTCCCTCCTTCACCCCGTGTGTGTGTGTGAGAGAGAGAGACAGACACTCTGTGTGTGAGAGACAGACAGACACTGTGTATGTGTGTGTGAGAGAGGGGGGGGGCTGCTGTGTAGCTCAGCCTGGCTTTTACTGGACAGCCTCCAGCCTCAGCCTCCACAGTGCCGGAATCACAAACATGCACTCCAAACCCTGGCTATCCCCTTCCTTTGGAATGTGACAAGGATGGTCGAGAGACTTGATTCTTGGTGGTGTTTGCATGCTTGTTCATGTTTCATGTATTAATTGAACTGCAAAATAGAAAGCAAGAAGGAATTGGCTTAAGAAATTCTTGTAGGGTAAGAACACTTGGCTCGACCATGACAGATCTGAGTTCAGATCCCAGAAGCCATGTAACATGTTAGGCATGGCCTCAAGTGTCTACTGACCTGTTGCTGGGGCTTGCTTTGTCAGTGAGCTCTGCCCCTAACATGACAAGACCCAAGTTCAGCGAGAAACTCTTTTAAGGGGATAAGGCAGAGAATCAAAGAGGAGGGCACCCATTGCTTATCTCTCGCCTCCACATGTATGCATGGGAGATTTGCATCTCTATCCCCTAATTCACACGCACAAATGCACCACAGACACACAAACAACACAACGTGGAAGTGAGGGTAATCTGTTTGCTGCATGCTGACTGCTGGATATCTGAACTTTGTCTTAGACCATACAAAGTCCTCATGTCAAACATAGCAGCAGGACATCATTGGAGCCCAAGCCATTTCCCAGAGCCTTGGAAAAGGGGCATTCATAGTACTGAATCCTGCCTTTGGTCAACTCCCTGGGGATCTATTTTCCCAGTGTTAGTCAGAGCTTGTTTGAACTGCCTGGCAGAAGAAGGCACCTTGTAGTAGCAGAAAACCTTCTATGCTGTTAAATGTACAATTGACCTGTCTTCATGTTCTTATCTTTTGATGGAAAACTTCTATTTGCATAGCTGGGAAGAGTTAGCTATAAATATCCCTTGCTGTTAGCACCGTTTACCTGCGTTGAGAGGGTGATAGGTGGCTGTATTATCCCCGTACGCCTGTGGTTGCCATATGTTCTTCAGTGTGGGCTTGTTACATAAAACCAAGGGGTAGAGAATACCCCCTTCCACCTCCCCACATCACATAGCGTCTGCTGGTAGAAGACAAGTGTGTATTCTCTCACACTCATTGATAAGAGCCTTGGATTAGCTAGGGTTAGTAAGAAAGCAAGGTTGCGTTTGTTAATTTCTAGTTAACACCATCTCAACGTATAAAGTAAAAAAACATCATTAACCTAAGCAGGGGTGGGAAATGGCTCAGCTGACAGGGTGCTCTCTGAGCAAGCGTGAAGAGCTGAATCTGGATTTCTAGCACCCGTATTTAAAGAAGCCAGGCATGGTGTAATCTCAGCAGCAAGGAGACAGAGACAGGAGACTCTCTGTGTTCTGACCAGATAGTCTACCCAAATCAGCGAGTTCCACAGTTAGTGAGAGACCCTGCCTCCAAAAATAAGGTAGAGAGAAATTGAGGAAGTTCCTTTCAGGCCTTTGCATATGTGTTTACCCACAATGTGCCCACATGTACATGACTGTGTCACCCCCCATCTCTTCCTGTTTCTTTTTCATATCCCCTAACCTCACACCTGTGCGTGTGTCTCATGAAACAAAACCAAAACAAATGGAGATACAGTGTGTTGAAAGCCCTGCCGTCCTTTGGAGGAAAGGAAAGGAGAAAATCCAGTGAGTGTCACTCAGGCAAGCTAAGTCCACAGCGTAGGAAAAACTTTCATTTGGCTGCGAAGAGGCTTCAGAGCCAACACCCTGCTTTTGAGCTCTCAAAAAATACCTAACACCCCTGCTTTCAGATATCATTTG
Source organism: Rattus rattus (assembly GCF_011064425.1). Taxonomy (NCBI): domain Eukaryota; kingdom Metazoa; phylum Chordata; class Mammalia; order Rodentia; family Muridae; genus Rattus; species Rattus rattus. The sequence continues at coordinate 47,763,910 of NC_046159.1, forward strand.
AGAGCGTAAAATAATAATTCACGGGAGGGGAACCAGAGTGTCCACTAGGAATTGGGATGCGTTTTGTGTGCACAGGAAGTGGGCCAGCCTGGACTCACCTCCTCTGCCCTCTCCAAGGCCCCAGGAGTGTCAGCAAGAAGGTCTGTAGGCATTGACAAATGTTTGCTTAAGTGTTTCTTCGTTTGGCTGCCCTATGTGAGGACAGCCTGGTACTGTGGGCTCTTAGAGCTAGGTGTCTCTGGTTGAGAGTTGCTGGGACCAGAGTTCTTAACAGCAGCTTGCAGAGCAGATTTTCTACCCTGGTTCATCACTGCAGAGAGCTGAGACCTTATCCTTGTCCTTTGTCCCTAGTAGTTGATTATGTGACAACATCTCTTCTCCAACACTGGCCTGCTTCCTGAATGTGGCCATTGCTTGAGATCTCTCCTCACAGAAGTTATGCTGCGGGCCTTGGAGTTTATATAGGTGGGTGGGACTGGGCAGTCTGCTCCTGTGCACTTAACCTATCCCCTGACAACACAGTTCATGTTTCTCTCCTACAGTGTATTGAAAGGTGGATGCTGGATTTTCCCTTTCTTTGTCCTTTTCCTTCCCCTATCTTTACCCCTCCCCCATCTCTGTCATGATTACCATTGCTCCCTTTCTCCATCTACCTCTCTGTTTATGGGATGGAGCCTTTGAACTCCATCCCCAGCCTCCGAGATGTCTATTCCCCACCCCTTGAATTTTCTAAAGTCAAGAAAAAAAACCTAATCGTCAGGAACTTTGCCCTGAACAGTTAAAAGAAACACCACCTTTTGAAGCCTGCCCCGTTGTGACTCTCTTTCTGAGAATTAGCCTGAGTGCCAGAATGACTCTAAGAATTTGACATTTATTCACTTGGAACAGACTCGAGGCTTCTAAAAGTCCACTTTAAAGATGAGGAGACCGAGGCAGTGAAGTGTGATTTCCTGCCTAGAATTCTCTGCCCGCAAGGGCAGCAGGTGCAGGGATTTGAACCTCTGTCCTGTTTGCTGTGGTGACTGGTTTGTAACCTCTGCTCACCGAGTCTTAGCTAGGTCCCTCTTTTCTCACAGCACTGATTTTCAGGTGTTGTTTTAGCTCGTGCACAGCTGTTACTCTGAACTGCAAGACCACACCTTGAGGCTGTGACCTGAGTGTTTCATCTGTCTGTGCCTTTCAGATTTACATGATTAATCTGTTTGTTTGTGTGTTTGTTTTTATTGCTAATACAGGGTCTTTGGGGACTGAGAATATGTCCTGGTATAATTAGGAGCAGGCACATCCTTTTGTCTCTAATGGACATGCCTGTTACAGCATTGCGCCCCCGCCCTCCAGTCCTCCATCTTTTGAGTTGTTTTGCTGTGGTACAGTAGTCTAATTACCCTCACATCTTTAACCCTCACTTTATGTCAGGTTAGCCTCTGACCAGTCAACGATTGATTTGTTCCACCCAATCACCTGTGTGAAAAAGTAGGGTGAGCTAGAGTGCCCTGCCCAGAGCACTGGTGCTCTACCTGGGGCATTTTTTGTTGGGAGCTCAGGCAGCAAATCCTGAAAGCACCCACCAGGGAGGATTTTTATTGACCACTATAAAGATGTAGCCACTTAGAGTTAATCTCAGTTACCTTTAGAAAGCCTGTCGTTACATAGTCAGTAGAATTGTAGATCCACTAGCTGTGTGTCCTGGATTGTATTCGTCATATAGGAGGCTGAAGCCAGGGACCATCGATGGATGAGCTGTTGTCACTGAAACGGTTTTCACTGTCTAAATTTTGTGTTTACTCAGAGCTACACGTATGTGTGCGGTATACATGCATATGAATGTGCCTATGCGTGTGTACATACATGTTCGTGAGTTTGAGGAGTAGCTGTCTCTGTGGCTGTCCATCCCATTCACTGATACAGAGTCTTCAGCCGAGTCCCCACAGGTCACTAATGTAGCCCGTCTAGATGGCGAGACGTTGTCTTTGCCTTCCAAGCATTGGATAGAACAGGGGCTGGGGCTGGGGTTGGGGTGGCGCCTTGGCCACCTGGCATTTACATGGATTCTGGCTTGGACAACAAACACTTCAGCTACTAGCAGCATCCCAGTGGCCTGGGCCACTTCTAACACAGCTCTGCATTCAAATCCCAAGTTGTCAACTCATTGTGACCATGACTGGCCAGCTTAGGCACAGGCATTGAATGGGCTCGTACTTTTAAAAAGTCAGACTGGAACATGAACTTCAAGAGCATCTGGGTCAAGGGGCTCATGGGGGTACTGCTAGGTCCCATCCAAGTCTTGTGGCTGTGATCAGTTCCATGTTACATTCATTCCCCGGATGCTCCCTGGTTATGTCATGACACCCTTCCTAAGCACATTTTGGGAGGAACTCCAGCAGAAATAAAACTATTCTTCGTAAAAATCTTTACCTTTATTTGTGTATGCGTGAGTACATGAGTGTATTTGTATGAGCGCTCATGCCACAGCATGTATGTGGAGGTCAGAGGAGAACTGGGTCAGCTCTACCTCTCCAGAGATTGAACTTAAGTCCTGCCAGCACAAGAAGTCTGTTCTAAGGCCTCATCAGTACAGGGCAATTTGGCTTTTACTGTTGCTGTGACTTGGGGGAGGGGAGACGCAAATACATGTGGAGGGCAAAGGCCAACCTTGGGTGGCACAGCTTATGCACCTTCCACTCTTTGAGATAAAACCTGTCATCCTCACCAAGCAGGCTAGGCTAGCTGGAGGCACAGCTCCTGATATCTGTCTGTCTCTCTGCCTTTATGTCCCTTGGGATTTCAAGTATATGTCAACATGCTTGCTCCATGTGTGTTAGGAATCAAACTCAGGTCTTCATGCTTGCAAGGCATGGAGCAACTCCCCACCCACACCCCTCATCCGTGTCCCCAGATATATCTGGGTATGTCAGGTGGCTTAGCCAGCCTGAAATGACCTGTCATCTCTGAGATGTTTCTTGTGACCTTGTCTGCATAGTCTTTGGACATCTCAAGTGACTTTTTTTATGTTGAAAACAGGCTATATCTCAGACATATAATTACTTCTCTCCACTCCAGAGGTTGGAATCCTCTCACCTCTGGCTGCCTCCCCTGGACTTCCGCCTGGGGTATCCATCTAATATCTGCCATAGGTATCTCAGTGCAGGCTGTTTAATTTCAAAATTCCCCTGCAAGGTCAAGAGAATAGGTTTTGGTGGGCTGTATCTGTGAAGAGGAGGTTGTTGTGGGAGCGTTGGAAGCTTCATGAAAGGGAGAGACTTAGTAGGGTCTCGGAAGAAAGCTCGAGTCATCCATCCCAGGGGAATACCCGTGTATTCCTAGTCATCTCTAGGATTCAGCCTGTAGCACACTCAGGCTTGCAGTGAGTTTCCCAGAAAAGCTGACTTAACATGCTTCGTAATATGCATGCCTTTTATAAACAATCGACTTATTTTTATTTTATGTATGCGTGTGTTTCCCTGCATGTGTGTGTATGCATCATGTGCACATCTGCTTCCTGAGGAGGCCAGAAGAGGGTGTCAGATACCCTGAGACTGGAGTTAAAGGTGGCTATGAGCCACCTGTTGTGGGTGCTGGGAACCGAACTGGCATTCTTTGCAGGAAGCTCTTTTTAACTCCTGAACCATTTCTCTAGTCGCCAAAACATACACATCTCTCAAGTCTTAGACCATATACATGATGCAAATGAGAAGCTGCTTTTGCAGGACTGTGTGGACATCAGTGGCATGCATTCTGCTTCATCAGTCTACCAGGAACACAGTAAGAGAGGAGTAAGCCTGCATGGGTACATTTTGGTGAATTAAATTGCAGGATTCTTAGTATCACTTCAAATGACGAGTGATGTTGATGCCGCAAGCATCCTTGGATGAAAACGAAGTCCTCTGGTCTGAGTTTCCTTATTTGGTACCTGATGAGAGTCTCTCCAGGTGTTCAGGTTGATACAAGCCACGACATTTGGTGGTGGTGGTTGTTGCTGTCTGTCTGTCTGTTTTGATGTTGTGAGACAGGGTCTCATTATGTGACTCAGACTGGGCTCCAACTCTGAACCCTCCTGCCTCAGACTCTAGGGCACTAGGTTACAGATGTGCACCACCACACAACACCAGGTAGAAAATCAACACGCCTTTATCCACAGAGAAAGCCTGAGTGTTTACTACTCATTTCTATTATAGGGTATCGGTGATTTTAAACTGGTTGTCAAGGCTTAAAAAGTAATTCAGTTATATGTCTGTTTAAGTATTGATTTAAAACATCTTTTTCTGTATGCCCTGGACAGAATTTATTTTTGTTTGCACATTCGTTCCTCGCATTACAAAAATTGAACCTTTTAAAGACGGTAGAATTTAGCAAAGACCTCTTAACTCTACATGCTTTTATCACTTTCCTGAATTAATAATTTTGTGTTCCCCATTTCCTCTCCTTGGCCCAGGAACCATCCCTCTATTTGGATCTGTGCAAATGACTTGATTAATTAGGCAGTCTGTTAATTCTGATTACCGAGTTACAACAGATCAGTGTCCAAGCGTCACTGTGTAATTCAGATTAAAAAGCTCCTCATATTATCAAAACAAAATTTAAACGAACAGAGAAGCATGTTGAAACGTGTTACATTAAAACAATGCATCTCCCAAGGGAAACCAAATTTAAAGTATAAAAAATGATTTCTTCCTCCCACGTTATCATTATTTTTTTATTGTGACACCCGTCAGATTGTCTTTCACAAGGAACATCCTTAAAAGGATGGGATTTTCTTCTCATGTCTGGAAATTATAGCCAAATGAGGCCGGGTGTGATCCACAATGATGGATGCCTTGTGTTTCCGCTTGGGAGTGATTTAGTGCCATTGCCCGTGCTTGTGCCCATTCTGACCACGCTGGCCTCTGATATTGGAGTCACTTGTAGAAGTGAACTTTGGCGGCGTGTGGGGGAGGAGGGAATTTCAATAAGCCTGACTCTCTTTCACAGCTGAAGGCATTGATGCTTATTAAAGACCACTAGGCCACGTTGTTCCTGCTGCTCCTTTGCTAATGACTTACTGCTACGAACCATCAGGCATCACACAGATGCTTCCGTCTGTCCTTCCTTTCTTTCTTCCCCCTTCTGCCTCGTTTGGGTCCTTTCTTGGTACATTACAGTGCCATAGAAAATGAACAGGTAAGGCTGTCAAGATGATTCCTTGGTGGGTAAGAGCTTTTGCTACTCAAGCATGAGGATCTGAATTCAAGTCTCCAGTAAAACCATGTGAAAATGTTGGGCATGGACACATGCCCCTTTGACTCCAGAACTGAGGTGAGGGGGTGACAGAATACCTGGAGCAGGCTGGACCAACCAACTTAGCAAAAAGAAAGATAAATTCATCGAAAGACTGTACCTCAAGGGAATAAGGCAAGGATGTTGGAGATCACTGATAGTATAGCTCAGGACTTTACATGCACACACATACTAAGGTTAAGAGACTGGGCACAGGGCTGGAGAGATGGCTCGGTGGTTAAGAGCACCGACTGTTCTTCCAGAGGTCCTGAGTTCAAATCCCAGCAACCACATGGTGGCTCACAACCATCTGTAATGAGATCTGGTGCCCTCTTATGGTGTGTCTGAAGACAGCTACAGTGTACTTCTATAAAATAAATAAATCTTAAAAGAAGAAAGAAAGAAACAGCACAAAAGTCAGCATAAGAGTAAGTTTTTTATCCTATGAATCCCGCAGTTCGTGTTTTGTGAATGTCAGCTTCCAGTAACATCTACAGTGAAGGTCTCGCTGTTTGTCTCTGCCCCACCCCCCCTTGTGTGCCCCCACCCTTGTGCACTCAGGCGCACAAGCAACTCACGGCTTTTTACATGCACTTCTATTGCTTGGCATCTCAGAGGTGTGCAGACTGGTGGTGGGAAAGTTTATTCACCAACAGACTCCCAGCCCCAGCTTCCTCAGCCACATCTGGAGCTGCACAGCTGGAGTAAGTGGAGCTGATGAATCTAATGTGTATCCATTCATGAGTTTGCTAAGCTCTAGTTTTTTATGAATGACTATATTTAGTTTGTATGGAAACTGGAGAAATGGGTAGTGAAAAATCTTCTGTCTGTGTGTAAGAGTTTGAGAGAGAATTTGGGAGTAGGGAGAGAGAACAGACTGTGTGTGAGATCAGCCTGAGGTAGTTCCTCAAAGATCACCTATGTTGGCTTGGTTTTTTTGTTTTTGTTTGTTTGTTTGTTTTTGTTTTTCTTTGTTTTGTTTTATTTTGTAGCCTGTATCTTGTCCACTAGTCCACGAGGTTGGCTGGCCTGTGTGCTCCAGGCTCTGCCTTTCTCTGTCTCACTGATGCTAGGGTTACAAATGTGTACACCATATCCAGCTTGTGTGTGTGTGTGTGTGTGTGTGTGTGTGTGTGTGTGTGTGTGTGTGTGTGTGTTTAATTGTGGGTCCTGAGGACATCCCCAGGCCTCATATTTGCACAGCAGCCCCTTCACCAGCTGATCCATCTCTCCAGCTGAATAGACGTCGTCATGTTTACTGTTTATTGCTCTCGCTACCCCCTCTGTAGCCCGAGCAGCAAACCTTAGATGAGCACCTGCGTGTCCTCCTGTAGGATCCACAGTACTGCCTCCCATTGATCGAGAAGACTGCATTGAAGGTGGTTGCAGAAGGGTGTCCTCCTTTAGGATCATCCAGTACTGCCTCCCATTGATCGAGAAGACTGCATTGAAGGTGGTTGCAGAAGGGTGTCCTCCTGTAGGATCCACAGTACTGCCTCCCATTGATCGAGAAGACTGCATTGAAGGTGGTTGCAGAAGGGTGTCCTCCTGTAGGATCCACAGTACTGCCTCCCATTGATCGAGAAGACTGCATTGAAGGTGGTTGCAGAAGGATGTTGAACTCAGATTGGCGTTTGGGGTTCTGTGAATCTGCTTACTTTTCCTGAGGAGGAATCTTTGACTGTTAGTCAGAGGTGGTTCTCATTTTGGAGGGGTGGTTACTGTTGGAAGGTGAAGTGAGGCTCTGACTCTCATTTGGCAGCCTGAATGACAGCATGATTCTTGAGTTTCCCGTTAGCCTCTCTCTTCTACAGAGGGAACCAAATAAGGGATTATTTTTTTTAAAAGAAGTCAGCTATTCTTCATTAAATTCAGTCTCTAGTCATTTTCAAAGAGACATTTGACACAGAGATGTTATCTGGGACATTTATAGGTCACATTTTTAATCAGAACTTTAATTTGTGTTATTTTATTTAACTTTTTTTTTTTTTTTTTTTTTTTGTATCTCTCACATTCAAATCCTGGGCCTCATACACTCCAGGCTCTCTATTAAATATCCATACCCCCATACACTTGATTTTGTTGTTGTCAACTTTGCATTTCATTTCCTAATTTAGAATCTCCTTATTAGTAGCCCAGGTTAGCCTCAAACCTTTGATCCTCCTGTGTTAGCCAACAGTGTGGTTAGATTTCAGGCACGAGCCACCACACTCTTCTGAATCCTTATTTTTAAGTTTTAGCTGTGTGTGTGTGTGTGTGTGTGTGTGTATGTGTATGTATGTATGTATGTGTGTGTATTTGTGGATGTATTCACAAATGTGCATTTAGGTGTATGTACATATGCATGCAAGTGTATGTTTATGTGTGTACAGGTGTGAATACATGTACATTTGTGTGTGTGAACATATGCATGCAGGTGTGTGTATCTGTGTAGTCATGTGGAGACCAGATATTTACATAGGTTGTCCTCCTCCATCGTTCATTTTATTTTTTAATTAATTAAAATAATTATTTATCTGTGTGTTCATGTATGTGTAAGCACATAGGACCGTGGCACAGGTGTCAAGGTTAGATGACAACTTCGAGTGTGGTCCTCTCACCGTCTACAGGGTAGGGGTCTCTCTTGTTTACCGCTGTGTATGTCAGGCTGTCTCTGCCTCCCACATGCCTGGGACACAGAGGTTACAGATGTGTGTGCTGGGCATGCTGCTTTTACATTGGTCCTCAGGATCCAGACTCAGTCAGTCTTGCGTGTCAAGCACTTTCCCAGTGGGTCATCTCCCCGCCACACTTTATTTTTTGCCGCAGTGTCTTTTACTAAACCTATAGCTTACTGATTCAGCTACGTGTACACAGAGCTGACTAGTGAGCCCCAAGGATCCCCTTACAGATATGTGTTGCCACACTAAGATTTTTACAAGGGGATCTCAACTCAGGTCATCAGACTTTCAGGACTTTACCATCTCCGCAGTCCTAATTTAGCCTTTTCCACAACAAAGTCTTAATAATAGGATAAGAGAACCACCTAGAAACAACTGCCAAAAGGATGAGGTAAGAAGTCAGCTTGGGTTTTAAGCGTCCTTAGACACAGAGCCCCCTACCTCAGTGGTCCCTAAGAAGTCTCAAAGGCAACGTGAAGAGATTCTCTGGATTAAATGCCTTCTCAATGAGTAGGACAGTGGAGAGAGGCAGGCGGGCTTCTTACAAGACTGGATACTGTTACTGTGTGGTTTTATTAATTGGATTTATTCCTTTAAAATGACCCATGGATGAAAACAACCTCCTCTTCTGTGGTCATGGTGAGCAGATGTTTACCGTACTTCTCTGCTCAGTGGAAAAAAAAAGCCTCTTCTACCCAACACCGACAGCCGAGTTGGCCTGGCTCGGTCACAACCTTGGCATTTGGGTCTTACTTTGTATATCACAGTCCAGTTCCCCGAGCTTCCAAGTGTGAGGCTTAGCTCACCAGCTTCTCCGTCTGCAGGAGAGGTCTGCTCACAGAGGTCTATTATGTGAGGCCTTCATTCTCACACTGTTCTTGGCCTTGGCCCTCCCTCATTGAAACCAATATCCCATCTGTAGAACTCTGTTTTTTCCTGCCTCTTCCTGTGGACCCCCCTCCCCACCTCCCCGGCCACCCCATGCCAGCTTTTGCCTCAGTTTGTGGCTTTCTGTGGGGGGATTTCAGTCACAGAAGTCAGCTCCTGGTTTGCTTTCTCCACGAGAGAGTCTGATTTCTTCTGGCACTCTGAAATAAAAGACATCCCCTTTCTTCACAGTTTGGGTTTGTAGACCTTTCTCTTTACACGTGGGCTTCCTTGGTTGCTTCACTTCTGCATGTTGCCAGTTCCGGTCTCTGTTTTTCTGAGCGCCACATGATTGAGAACTTGTGGAGTCTCTGCCCACACCTGCCCCCTCACAGTTCTGCACACGGCGCCTCCTCCACACGGCCCTGGCCTTCTCTGTGGAAGACTGCTGCGTGCTTGCGGGCCGGGAGGACAGGAAACACAAGAGCAGGATTTTGCTTTTCTTGGGAAACTCCTCCCTTGGACTGGGGGACTCTGGGTGGCTCTTCTTATTTTGTTTCCAATGCCAAAATAAGCAGGGCTCTTGAATAAACACCGGCCTAGGGAAAAATAAGTAATTTTAACATTAAGGGGAACATATGTTCTTGTTGAGAGAAACAGAACTGGACAGGAGCCGCTGGTTCGGTGAAGCCGTGACATCTCCCTTGCAGTGCGGACCAGGTTTTGATTTATTTAATAAACTAAGTCGTGTCGCCCTATCACCAAGTCTCTTCTTTGATTCCGTTGTCAGTCAGTCTTGAGTTTTGGAAGTCGAGGAAATTAACTGATGTGTGCAATATGTTACGGAGTTTTGTGTTTGTCTCATTTTTCTGTTGTCTAAGTTCTGTCTGTATTACTTTCCTCATCTCTGTGACAAATATCTGATAGGAATAACCCAGGGAACAAGAGATCTCCGTTGGCTCACAGTCCCACCTACCAGGAAGACATGGCACCCAGAACAGCCTGGTACGTGGTGATGGCAGCCTCTGGTAGTTTTGGTCAGACAGCACCAGCTAGCAATCAGGGAGCTGGGCTGGAAGTAGGGCAAATGTCCTTGAGTTGCCCACTCCCACTAACCTACCTCTACAGCGCCACAAAATGGGGAATGAGCTTTTAAACTCGTGAGCCCAGTGTTAGTAATGGGGTCTGGGATGAGCCTTTAGCATCCTGAGCCGGGGGAGTGGTCTCCTTCTGAGCCTCTTGGTTTGAGGTGAGCGCTAGCCTCCTGAAGTCAGGGCTGCAGTGGTCCAAATGGGATTCTCATGTCATCTGAGTGTGGGGTCAGGGATGTGGTGTCTGCTCTGGATGGTTGCCTGATCAGTGGACATATTATTTGTCCTTTCCTCTGACAAGAAAATGCCTGTTGGTGAAACAGAGTAGACACTTGAGTGTTTCAGATGGTTTGTGGGTGGTGGGTCTTGAAAACTCTGCTAATTTCCAAAATATGGGATAGAATGTAGGAAAAGTAAAGAGAACAAGGTTCTTTAAGGGTTACTTTTAATCCCACTACACTCAGAGCAGAGGAGAAACTCACCAGAGACCACCTTCCCCTCTGTAAGTGAAATGCCTGGGTCTTTAAAATGTAGTTGTTGTGAAAGTCAGAGCAGTGGAGCATTCTGGGTATCGGTCTCTGTCTGCAGTGTCACAGCCAGAGGGGCTTTAATGGGACCTTCGAGGACAGTCAGCTTTGTTGTGTCTGGATTCGTAGGTGCAGCTCTGTGGTTTACCTTGCCTTTACACATTCTCCATGTAGCGCTGTCTGCCGCTGAACTCACGACCCTTCCAGCTCTGTCTCCCTAAGGCAAGGCTCACAGGGCTGTGCTAAGATGACCATAGCTTGTATATCTGCATATGCAGAAGGTATATCTGGATGCCTACCTAAAAGTCATGAGAAACCTCGGCTCCTTAAAAGAAGCTCCTTAAAGAAGGTTTTCTTTACTTTGAGTTTTGAGACAAATAGACTTATTAATTGGTGGGTCCAAGCATATATTTAGTCTGTTCAAGGAAAAAAAAAACACCCCAGGGCTTAAGTACTCTTGAGTAGGGATAAAAATTAATTATAACAGCACCTAGCTACACTCTCCCAAAGGTGCCATCTCCCAGCTGACAACACTGTTCAAGAGTCAATCTGTGCATAAGAGGGAGTGTGGGGGAGGGGGAGTTGCCATGCTCCCCCTTGCTATCCTTACAGTACATACGCTGTGCTCTGCTTTTTCACCCCATGCAGCTATTCAGACTCTTGGTGGCTGCAGATCCCATCCCTGTGTCAGGGCAAAGGAGGCAGGGCCCCAGGGATGGTACCAGGGCCACACCGGAAATCCTTGGGAATCTTGTTCAGTGATTATTCTGTGCCTATTGAGCAAGTCCGTATGCTCCGATGGCTCGTTCGCTAAGGAGCATTCTAACAGCATTGTCTTGAACGCTTCGGGGATAAAGCAGCCCCCTTCCCTACCCTCATGGTGAGATGAGCACGCACCAAGGCTTGGGGAAATTAGCTGTATGAAACTGCCTGGGGCTTGCGGAAGCAGTAAGTGAAACTGAGCAAGGAATGTCTGTTGTTATGCAGTTAGAAGTTATCCATCAGGACAAGTTGCCCGGTTCCAGTGCTATGTACAGGTGTGTAATATGGCTGCCTTGGGGGAAGCAGGGTCAGGAAAATGATACGGAGTACTCTTCTTCCTTCTTGTCTAGAACTATTTTAGAACTCAGAATTTTCAAGGTATGCTTCATCTTCAAATCAAAGCGTGTTTGTTCTTTAAAATTCTTTCCTGTTTGTTTCTGCTTCACCCTCTTGATTTTTTAACCAGCAAGAATATGGGCAGTGCTCCTTATCTTTCTGGGTTGGAGTTTTCGGTTTCTCGGGCTCCCTGTGGTGTCAGGAGCCAAGCTCTCCTTTCTCAGCATCCCCTCTCCACCTTTCTTCTCTCCCACAACCAGCTCTGCCCACTCTGAAGTGGTTGTCCTGTGTTCTGGGATCATTAGTGCGTGTTCAGGGGCCCTGGAGGAGTTTTCTAAGGGTGGCTCTTTTCTTACATTCCTCTTCATGGTAGGAGGGAAGGCTGCAGGCCTCATAGCAAGGTAACTATTATAACTCCCAGAAATGACACTTCTAAGTGTAGGGATTTCTATCCAAAGGTACTGCATTCGAACTGGGAGAGAAATGGAAAGCCATGTCTTCTGCTAACCTGTGATCAGAACTTCTTAGGAAACCTTGGATAAGAAGTCTACACTCTGCCAGAAGTTCCTATGGATGCGTAACCCCAAGATAGTATCAGTTCAGGTTTGTGTCTCTACTGAGTAAATGTGGTTGCTGGAGATGTTGAGTCCTAAGAGTCGTCTTCACGTTGCAGATCAGATTCTAGGACACGTTGGTGGATTTGGTACCTGCCTAACTGCACGTAGAGCCTTGAGGAGGCTGTCATCTTTTCCTGTGTCTGTGTATACAGTACAGTTTCTCTCTGGCTGCAGCTGTCCTCATGTTGAGTAAGCTCTGTACTTTCTGTTTGGATAGTCTCAAGATAGTTTCTAGTTCTCCTTTGAGATTTTTCTTTTCGGTGTTTGGTAACCTGGCAGTATGCTGTTTGGTTCTCCTTGTGTTTGCGAGTCTATCCAGTTTCTTTCCTGATTTCTGATTGCATTCCACTACAATTGGAAGACTTAATTTCCCACTGTTCCCTTTTCAGCTCAGCATACAGCCCCTCCCGAGGAAGGTCCTCCAGGTCTCTGTGCCTTCCATCATTACGGGATGATTCCTGTGGCTGGCTGGCTGGTCTCACTCCTGCTTAGTACTGTTTCTGTCTTTCATCTCCTTATTCCCCCTCTGACTCCTTCTCTGCACTTAGGATAATTGGAGTAGTGAGTTTCTGGCTGCTATCACGAAGTCACTTCTTCATTCAAGTCCATCAGGGTTTGTTTCTGGTCCTTTGAGCCTTGGTTCTTAAGGATAGACTTTCTTGAGGAGATGGGAATGTAGCATTGTGTTATGCTGCTTGCTTTTACGGTTCATTCCGATTTTGGCTTTAGACATATGGTCAAACCTATCAGTAGAACTGTAGGACTATCATGGGTAGCCCTCTAACACTGGGGCAATACCTTCCCCGTGTAGGTAAGCAGAAATAAAGGATTGGTAGCTTATTTAGCCAGTGTATTATTTTGTTATTGTAGGCAGCTGGCGAGGTCCAATTGAGGCCACATCAACATTATCTTCGGTGGCAGATGACCCGGGCTTCGATTTACCCAAATCCACCTCTCATCTCGACTGTTCCAGAGCTTTGTATAGACCTGGCCTAACTCAATACAAACATATTCCATGGGAAAAATATGCTTTTCATGTTTTAGCAAATAAAGATAAAATGCAATTTCCTCACTACCGAGTCTCTGACTCTACAGCCTTCTGTGTGTGCCGGCCACGTGGCAAAGTCCAGGTGCGACTGTCATACAGAAATTGCTTTTCCCCCAAAATACAGAAATGTGAAATAAACCAATTTGGGCACAAGTTGTGTATGCTAGATTTACTTAGTATCCGTCGAACATCTCCCCGCGTTCATTGTATTAAGGACTAATCAAAGAGTTAGAAGAGATTCATTTCTGCCAATAAGCGTGGGTAGTGTCTACAGACTTGGCTCGGCTGCTGATGGATTAGTTTTGCTAACATTGAAATAGCCACATATTTCTTCTCTCTCATTACAGTGGCACTGTATATTTATTTTAGGTATGTGTCAGTGGGAACACAAGCATGGACAGAGACATTATTTCTCACTGAAAGGATTCTGTCCAGGTAGTCTCATGTTGCTCAGACTGGCCTTGAACTTACTACAGAGCTGAGGATTACCTTGAATTCCTTTAACGTCCACCTTCTACGTGCTGGAGTTATAGGCATAAAGTCACAATCCCAGTGGTTTGAAAAGTTTTCATTACTATCTTTGATATCACATATTTATATATCTGTCTTAATATTGCAGACCATGTTTTGATGTACACTTGGCTGTGATAAGTTCACTTTGAATAAAAAGGGATTTTTCAGAAGAGGGTTTATGAGTTATATGTTGAGAGTTTATATGTTAGAGTTGGTTCTGGTAGAAGGAGCCAAGTGTAGCCTATCTTTTGTTGCTAGGACCATTGTCCTTTTTATTTGTGTAGCAAAGTCCCACCTCCTTACCTGCTTCCCAGCAGCTGTCAGCCAACTGCTGTAGCCCCAGACAGCCACCAGAGTTCCTGGTTCACGAATGCAAAGTAAACAGAAAAATCTTGCTAATTTGAGCCCAGTGGGAGCCTTTACACTGTAATGAGGGACTAATTTTGAAAGCACAGAGACATCTTACAGAAGGAGAGCCAAATTTTTAAATGATCTGAGAGAACTAATTGAGAATGGCACTTAAGAGTGAGACGCTAACACATGGAAGAATTGCAACTGGAGATTCGGGTCCTCCAGGAGCCTGAGTAATTACACTGTCTTAGTTAAGTTCCTGTGGATGCCATGTGAATGTGGGCATGATAAGGTTATGACAGAGGAGAGGTTTGTGGAAGGAATGCCCCTGATAGGTTCTAACAAATGAATCAGAGGTGAGGGTGATGGGACGTTCTACAGACCCCGATCTTTCTGATGTCAGTGAACTAGGAGAAGGTATTAATCTCAGGCCCCTGTCGTTCTTGTGATGCTCCTGTTATAAATGCCGCCCTGTGCAGACCGGCTCGGCGGCTGCAGTTTTTGTTGTAGGCCTCCTTTGACATAAGAGATTTCAGTTAAAGTCTTTCTCCGTAGAATAAAGTGGAAAAGAGAGCCATTCAGAGTAACTGGACAAGAGCCAGGCCTGAGTAAACATAGACAGACATTCTGACATGGAAAGACTCCCACTGGAGTGAGGGGATTCGACTGGGTTGGCTTTCCTTTTTTCTCGATGCCACCCTGGCACCTTGTTTCAGAGGAACACCGTTTATTCTGACTCCGAGCTTGGGTGCTGTTGGGTATATGTAACTTCACTGGGACATACTGGTTTTCTAAGCCACCACCTGTTGCCCTCGACTTGGGGTTCCATAGTGTTGTCTTTTATCTCTCATGGCATTTTGATCATCCATTTCATGACTTGAAAAAAAATAATTTCAAAATTATTGGAAGGATGTTTCAGGTAAGTAAAGATGCCTTTCTTTTCTTTTTTTTTTTAGTTTATTCAGACTTCATTCTTCATTCTTGATAATTGTCTACTTTTGTGGGCCTGACTATTCAACTAACAACCGAAGGGGACTAGCAGACACTTGCTTTTTTACCCATTTGTAACCCAAGTTTTTCATTCTTCTCTAAATTACTTCTGAGGCTGGAGAGGTGGCACAGTGGTTGAGAGCACTGGCTGTTCTTAGAGGACCAGGGTTCAGTTCCCAGCACTCACATGGTTACTCACAACATTTTGTGACATTAGTTCCGGGGGATTCTGCTGTCTGTGGGCGCTGCAGACATACATGCAAGCAAAACACCCACACAGAAGAGAAGAATGAATGAATCTCTAAATTACTCGTCTTGCTGTGTTTGCTGACGTGTGTGTTTGCTGACGTGTGTGTTTGCCGATATCCTGTCTGAGGAGTGCTATCCACCTTGTCTTGTGAGACAGGGTCTCTCACTGCAGTGGAGTCTCACCTATTGGACCAAGCTGGCTGGCCAAGGGGTTCCAGCAATCCGCCCACCTCCCTAGTGCCAGGTTTATGTGCATATGTGTGTGTCCCCAGCTTCAACGTTTTATATGGGTCCTGGGGATGAAACCTGAATTCTCAGCCTTCACACCAAGTACTTTACAGACTGGAACATCTCTCCAGATCCCCATTCGCTTCCCCTACAATCACTTCCTTTTAGTGTCCCCGCTTTTTATATAACATATGTTGGCAGCTCTTACTTGATGCATGTGGCCATCTAGCCTCTGGTCTCTCTAAATTAATTTGTTCTATTTAGAAATAATTTGCCACCTTACCACAGTGTCTTTTATCTTTCCTGTTTACACACCGCACCTGGAGTTGCTACTGAGTCAGATCTTCCAGTGTATTCTCTGTGAGCTCAGTGGTAACGCAGGGGTGAGGAGAGGTTCATCTCAGGATGGGCATCAGGGGAGGGAGAACTGCCTGGGGGTCCTGTACCTAATTGGTTGTGTCCTTTAAATGCTATATTGTCCCTTTGGCAGAGATTCTCCTGCTGTCTTGTGCTGGGGCTGTATCTCCTCCTGATGTCTAATAAATGTTGACTGGTAATTGAAAGGATTAGTTGCCAGTTCTTCCACGGTGAGAAAGGGCTAATTAACCTTTGCTCAGCACAACTGCATCGTCCTTGGGATGCAAGTGTCAAGGTACCACGAGCAGCTTCTTGAAATCGTGCCTGCTGGACTACTTGGAGTTCCGGCTACATAAGGGCATACAGGATTCCACAAACTCATTGATCATCTGGAAGATGTATGTGCTGCCATTACTTCAAAGAACGGTCAGCATTCATATATCTGGCTTATCACACGTACAGCTATATAATGTATTTTATAGGACTTTAAAATATTTTAATAAAGTAAACTTCACAAAGGGAAATTTACTGTTTTCTGCTCCTCCACACACAAGCCACCTACAAGACAGTCTGGTCCCAAGTTTCCTGTGCAAAAGGTGACTTGTGTCTCTTAAGTATGTCCAACGTGGCTCATACAAACAAATAATTATATTTTAAAGTTTCTTTAACTTTAAATGTACATTGCAGTGGGTATTTGTGGCTACTCTGTCAGATTCATTTATGTGTATGTATGTGTATGTATGTGTATGTATATATACACATTTGTATATAGGTTAATTTTAAGGTGGGCATCATTTAATCCAGCGTTTAAACTAGGAAATCAATCTTTATCAGTATCTGAGAATATTTTAAATATGTTTCCCTGTTTCCCTCTGGCACAATAATTAAGTCCAGTAGTTTCCCTCAACTCTGCTTTAGTGTGACTATTTTGTGTGCTTTCAATGGATGGTTTCAAGCAGGGGCCAGCGAATCAGGAAAGCATGTCAACACTTGAGAGGTAGAGTAAGGGGATCACCCTTAACTACATGTGAGTTTGAGGCCATCTCTAAGTACATGGGAGATTTATTTGTTTATAAAATATATGTGTGTGTATGTGTGTGTTTGTAATATATTTAATAAAATATCACTCCACCCTCTCGTGTGTGTGTGTGTGTGTGCATGTATGAGGGAGTGCACACTCTCTGTGGTTCTGATTTCTTATGATTTGAGGAACACCTTTTCCTCCCTTTTGTGGGTGGCTGCCTTTTGTGTAGTCTTGGGGGACCTGGAACTCATTCTCTAGGCCTTGCCTACTTCACACTTGGCCCTGTTCTCCTGACATACCCTCCTGACTGAGCTCCTCACTAGAGTGCTTGCAGTACAGGTGCACCAGCACACCAGGCCTCGTTTCTTTACATTCTAATTTTCAGTATCTGGATGATTTCCGTCCCTTGGTAGCTTACTCAGAGATTTTTATTTTCTCCATGTTAGACCTTATCTACATTTAATACATGCTTTATTTCCTTCAGTTCTCATCTTCACTTCTTTAGGTTTGTTTGCTTTTCGTTTTGTTGTTTTTTACCTGGTGGGGTTGGTGGTGGGTTTTTTTTTTTTTTTTGGTTGTTTTGTTTTTTTTTTTTTTTTTTTTTGTTTTGTTTGTTTGTTTTTGCACTGGCTAGTTTTTTTGTCAGTTTGACACAGGGTAGAATCATGGGGGAAGAGAGAAGTGAAACTGAAAAATTACCGCTGCCAGCTTGTCTGTGGTCAAGCCCATGCAACATTTTCTTAATTAGTGGGATGTGGGGTGGTCCAGCCCATTGCAGTGGTACCTCCCCTGGCCGGTGGTCCTGGGTATATAAGAAAGCAGGCTGGACAAACCATGTGGCTCAAGCCATAAGCTTCACTCTTCTGTGGCCTCTGCTTCAGTTCCTGCTCTGATGTCCCTTGATGACGGAGTGAGATGTGGAAGAGTTAGTCTAATAAACCCTCAGGTTGCTTTTGGTAGCAGTGTCTTATCACAGAAGTATAAAAAGAATAAAGATATTAGTGAAGACATTGCCAATTTTAACTTTCTAGTTCTTTAAAGTCATTGGTTCTTTTGTGTTTTCACTTCTTCCCTAATGGACTTGTGGTTTATATCACCCCCCACCCCAACCCCCCCAATTATCTAAATTAGACTCTTGTGTTGTTAAGTGTTTTACTATGTAGCTCAGGCTGGCCATGGACTTGGGAAGCCTCTTGCCTCCTATTGTTGAAAGCTGAGAGTGCAGTCACGGGCCACTGTGCCTGCTAGATTTGCTCTTCATGCCCTAGTTCTCGGTTTACCTAAGTCTGACATATTGCTCCTCTAGGTCTGTGTCCTGCCATGTTCTTCATGTGTTTGACGGTTTTCTGTAGATTCTGGGTTATAGACATAAAGTGTACATCTTTCCAGTGTGTGTTCCCATTGTCTAACGAAGCCGCTGTTTCTTCTTTCCTTTGCTACAACTGTCTTTTCATCTAACCCAGTTTGCTGTTGACTTTTCCAGGGAGTTGTAATTTGGATGGTGTTTCTACCTTCACAGAGTTCTCTCTTCTGGACTGTAGTCTATTCCTGTCCACGTGACCTGACTTCTTGAAAGATACTATCTTCTATTCCCTTGAGTCTTCTCTCGTCAAAAGGTGCTGTGATTCTTTGTCTAGTAGAGTTTTCCCACCAATGAGTCCCATGCTAGCAAACACACCATGGTCTATGTTGTAGGAAGGACCACAGGTATCCTGGGTCTTTAGGCTTTGTAAAGAGGAGCCATTGCCCTAAGCCTTTTTGGAAGGGGAATATGTCAGCCTTTAGTCATATGCTGTGCAGGTGTGTCTGTGTGCGTGCTCGCACAGTGGTCAGTAGACATAGTTGTGTGTATCTTCCCTGTCTCAGCCTGAGCTCTGGCAAACAGTAGCATGTTAAGAAGCATTCTGAGAAGAGTGATAGGCCTTCCACTTAAAGTTTCTCTGTTCTCCCCTGGGAATCTTGCATGAGACAAGTGCAGTGAGGGGAAAGTGGTCAGCCTCCAATGGGAAAGCAGCTAGGTTTCTAGTGGAAACAGCGCAGGGTTCTTCATGGTCACAGGTGATGTTTAGACAGTGAGAACATCCTTCCTCTGTCAGGATCCTGCCGGCCATGCTCTCACGGTGCACCATACTTCAACCCACTGCTCTGCTGCCCCTCTCTGCTCATCAATAGAAAACACCTTTGGGTTTCTGCCACTAGTGGATCAACTTTCTAGTGTGCTTTTTAAAAAATTGTGTGTGTATGAAAGTGTATATTGGGGGTACATGAGGGTACACATGGCTATACATACATAGGGAGGTCAGAAGGGGAGTGGGAACCTCGAGTGTCCTACTTTGTCACTCAATGCAGAGTCTGTTGCTGAACCTGGAGTTAGATGGCTGGCGGGCAAGTCCTCGAGACCTCATTGTCTTCCCCATAGCAGTGGGTGACGGCCCAGGAGGCCTCACCTGGCTCATCACGTGGGCGCTTCAAATTTGAACTCAGATCTTCTCAGTTGTGCTCAGTGTTCTTACCCACTGGGCCATCTCCCCAGCCCCTCCAGTCCAGTCTTATTTGATAGTGTGACAGGTACTTTCTTGACCTAATGCCACATACGAGAAGATAAGGGAGTTATCAGTCTTTGACATTACCCTTCAGGAGTAATAAAAATACAGACATGTTCCTCTGATTTTTAAATGTGCTCACAATTAGCCAAAATATAAATTATCTTTTGGATTAGAGGTACTTTGAGGTTCCAAGACAAGTTGCCATCTTTAAACACATACTATGCATGCATGCTCGGATGAGAGGAGAAAGTCCCAGTCATAAGTCATTGGCTCTGCTGGGACTGTCCCAATTGCCTGACCTGTGCTAGTCTGTGTTTGCAGTCAGTTCACGGCTGTTGCACCTGGTTCCCTGACAGAGCGAGTGGGTGAGAGGAGTCTGCCTCAGGTCTGCTTCCTTGCCCCCTCTTTGGAGTGGCCTCCTCTTGCTCAGACTTTGTATATACATTGTCCACTCATGTCTGCCCCCAGTCTCTTTGTCATAGGCAGGCATGAAGGTGTCCTTGCTGTTCTGAGCTGGGAATGGCTGTTTACCAATATTTCTGTTCACTATTGATTGCATTGTGTTCTCGAACTTTGTAAGACACAGTCAGATGGGGTCAAGAGGCATTGGATCGTAGAATTGAAAGAAGAATGTATCTTTTAAGCTGTGTAACTTCCCACCTTACTGGGTTTTCCCCATCTACTGAATGGGAATAAGAAGGTTACAACACTGGGCCTGACATACTTTCACATTGACCTTTTGCTTCGTCTGATGTTACTCATTGCAGTTCAGTACCTGCCTTTCCCCTCCCCTTTCCTTGTGTATTGTATAGTATCGTATGGCTCCTCTTGAGCCTTCTGTGCCATTTGATTGTGCACCATCTCTCCTGCCTTCTACACCCGTCGTGTTCTTTCTTCGCTGAAGCTGTTGTTGGGATCTAGGTACTTGCTGAAAGGTTATTTACTGACCTAAACCATCCAGCCAGTGAGCGTGAAGAAAAGCCTTCCTTCTGGTGGATCCTTTGGAGCAGGAAGTTTTTACAGTGTTTGCATAGAAAAGCTTAAGTCCTGTGCTTGAGTAGCCAGCCAGAAGCTTTCCCTCACTCTCCCTTCCTCCTTCCTTCCCTCTCCCTCCTTCCCTTCTTCCCTTTCTTCCTCCTTCCCTCCCTCCTCTCCATTCCTCTCTCCAAACAGCCTTCCTTCCCTCCCGGAGACACCTCTAAGCTAAAAGGTACACGGTGAGGACAAGGATGCCTGCCTCAGCTCTGTCCTGAGGTCACAGCAGCAGGAGCCAAGTTAGGTGGCTCCGGGGTTTTCCGGCCCCTACCACTTAGTAACATTTAACTTAAGGTTTTCCATCCTTCCAGTGCGGCACGAGCGATCTGTGTTCAGTTGGAAACCAGCCTTCCGGTCTTGCTCCTGAACTTCCCTCACACTTGAGGTACGCTGTCTGATCTTGTCCTCAGTGTAGGGGAGCTGCCGGACGAGGAGACACCCCAGATAGCACATGGGCTGTGCGTCGGTTAATAAGATGGGTTCAAAGCACTTCCAGCCTACAGTGGGTTTGACTTACGATGGCTTTACCTCGCACTGAAATTATTCATGGATTGGTAATTTCACCCAGGCTTCTTTTGGGGTACATTTTCCCTCAGAGTTTCTCTGAGTCTACTCACAGGACAGTTCCTTTGCACCAAAGCCCTTGTCTTACCATGGTCTAGTAGCAGAAGATAGCATTTCACTGTGCTTTGAAGATGAAGGAATTGTGTATTTCATGTGCTTTTGGCCCCTTCCGTCTCCAAATGCCTGCCAGAGTGTTTACTTCTTGGTGAAGAAAGAAAGAAGGGGAGGGAGAGAGGGAGGGAGAAAGGGAGGGAGGGAGAGGGTTTTCTCCTGTTTGAAAGGAAGAAAGAGTGATCTTGACTATACCAAATGCTTATTTTTCTTATTTGAATGCTGGGAGGCTGAGAGATAGGGCGGCTATCAGCAGAACAAAAACCAACGAGTTTTATCACCAGCCGTGAAAGTGCACCTGATATCTGGTACACAGAGAATTCATTTATCAGGTGCTCTCCCGACTCAAACTCCTCAGATGTTTCCTCCGAAGTAATGTGTCGTCTAGGTGATTTCCTTCGAAGCACGCAGTATGAAGGCAGCGCTGGCTCGTGCTGAACCCAGTGGTCAGACTGCCGGGAACAAAGGGGGACTCCTTCCTATTTTACGCATGTGTCATGCTTTAAAGGCTTAAAAACCACAGAAGCATGACATGCATGGGGCATTGTGCAAACTGACAGCCTCAGACCTGTTGGGCTTGGACGGCACAACTTTTGCTGATACTTTTATTTACTTTCCTGCTCTTTAACTGTGCATATAGTTCCCGGGCAGTTCTCCCGAATTCAAAGCGATTCTGAATAAAGTGGGGCAGCCCCAGCTTGTGTCCTCCAAAGGTAGCGGTGGCCTGAAGCCGAGCAGTGGCTGCATCCTTGGCTGCTGCCCGGTCTGGAATTTGCTGTTCTTCTCTGGGCTGCTCTGATCATTGCTGCGACCCTCTGCCCTCTGAGCTCTAGCATTGCGAGCCTTTCTGTCCTCAAAGCTAAATTGTATGTGGAATGTGTCCCATGGCATTCTTTAAGGCAAAAGGAAGTAAAACATGAAAAATTTGAAATCTATATATAATTTCACTCTCTTTCTCTCTCTCTCTCTATTATATATATCTACAGGCATAAAGCAATACTTGGATATAACTTTATTTCCCTATGAGAAAAATAAAATTATGTATTGTATGAATAATTCACTTATGAGTATGTATGTATGAGTATGTGTGTGTGTGTATAGGCACATCATGTATGTATATATGTATGTATGTATGTATGCATGCATGCATGCATGCATATAGATACCAAAAGATAACCTTTCAACTAAGGGACCGTTAGCTCTGGGCTTTTTTGAGACGGGATCTTTTATTGTCTTGGACCTTGCATATTAGGGATGCCTAGCTGGCAAATGAACCCCAAGATCTCACTTTCTGCATCTTGGGGAGATGGATTTGGATTAAAATTTCAGTCATCATGCCTGCCTGGCTTTTTTGTTTTGGCTTTTCAAGATGTGTTTTATTTTGGATTATGTGTATGTGCGTATCTGTATGGCCGTGTGCTTATGACTTCAGTGCTCATGGAGGCCAGAAGAGGGGACTGAGTGCTCTGGTGCACAAGTGACTAGCAGTCATGAGCCATCTGTGGTGGTCTGATGAGAGGGCCCCCATAGTTCAAGGCCATCGAGCCATTGGCTCCTCGTGCAGTGCTGTTTGAGAGGTTAAGGAGGTTTGGAGTCACTAGGGACCTATGTCACTGGGAGCAGACTTTGACATTTCAAAGCCTTCAGCCATTCCCAGGACACTTTCTTTGCTTCCTGTTTGTGGTTTAAGATATGAGCTCTCAGCTTGCTGCTCTAGCAGGCCATGACTTCCCACTGCTGCTCCACGTCCTCACTGTGATTAACTCCCATCCCTCTGGAACCATAGCCCAAATTAA
Source organism: Rattus rattus (assembly GCF_011064425.1). Taxonomy (NCBI): domain Eukaryota; kingdom Metazoa; phylum Chordata; class Mammalia; order Rodentia; family Muridae; genus Rattus; species Rattus rattus. The sequence continues at coordinate 47,786,835 of NC_046159.1, forward strand.
CCCTTTCTTTTCTAAGTTGTCTTGGTTATGGTGTTTTGTCCCAGAGAAGTAACTAGCAGACTGCCCAGCATGAGTCTGGCAATCAAATTCTGTTTCCGTGCAAGAGAAGTTCGTGCTTGCTCTTAACTGAGCTATCTTTCCAACCCTGTTATGTTTTAGGATGCTAGGAGTTGAACTCAGATCCCCAAGCCTGAATGGCCAGCACTTTACCCACAGAGCTCTCTCCCCAGTGTGGGTGCAGTATATGTAGAATTTCTGCTCCTGGGACATGTTACAGAAGGCTCACGGTGGAGTCGCACTGCAGTTTGAGGTTTTCTTTGTGCTGTTAAGAGGTTGAAACCCAGAGAGTACAGTGATCCTTTCAGACAGTGCAGCTAGTACCAGATTCTCGAGCCCCGCCCTGTGTCTATTGACAGGGCCACCCAGAGAAGTCATTAAGGCAGAGTATGGACTCCGTGGGAATAGAACAGAACTTCAAAGTGGATGTCATTGCTGTTGTTCCCATAGGCTGAAGCGTTAAGGACAAAACTTTTACCTGACAGTTTCTGCAAATGCTTTCTGAAAACTGTTCCGTGCCTTCCTCTTGGGTCTTACCTTCTCCAAGCACAGTCCAGCCTAATCCAGGTTGAGCATCTTTAATCTTGAAGCACGAAACCCCAAATGGTTCAAAATCAGAATGGTTTTCAGTGTTCCCTAGAAACCACAAGTAGACTGTACTGCACCTAACCTGAGTGAGGTGACAGGCCCCGAGTTGGGCTTCCTAAAAACACCGTATTCAGTTTCCATCTGACTGGGTGTAAGTGACTGACACTTGAGTTTCTGCTTTATCTTTGGATACCCACCTACAGATAACTGATTATGTATGTGTAACTATCCTAGATTAAAAATAAAATCCAAGCGTGGTAATCAAAGCTTTCCAGCTTCCTGGACCTTTCTAGCAGATGCTGTGAGGGAAGCAGTGGGAGACACCTCTAAAACTCACCTGGTTGGATCTGTCCCTCTAAATTCCAGTTTTCCTGATCTGAGTTAACACTGCCACAGAGTAGCAGTAGATTCTATTTTACCTTTTCTTTTCTTACTGTATGGTTATGTTCATGCCATGCCAGGGATGTAGGGATCAGAGGACAAGGGCCAATTCTCTTCTTCCTCTGTGGGGATTAACCTGGTTTTGTTGTTGTTGTTGTTGTTTGTTGGTTTTGTTTTTTGGAGAGACTTTCACCCCTGAGCTCTCTCTCTGACCTTGTCTCCCTCTCCGGCCCTGAGGTCTGCTTTTTCCTGCTGCTTCTACCCTCCATGCTCCACCTCATACTTGCTTTGTCTTAGGAACCTCTGCTGGCTGCTGCCTTTGCTTGCAGTTGTCTTCCTTCATGAGTACTGAATGGGGGGTACCATGACCTCTTGGCCGCACCTCTGCTGTACGCTCTTCCTGCACCTCTTCGTTCTGGCTTAGCCTCTGTCCTTTTTATTTGTCATCTGCATTGGTTCTCAACCCCAACTGTACCCTGTCGCTTCGAGATTTTGAAACTTACTGAGCTCTGGGCCTCATGCCCAGAAACAGATTTAATTCAGTCGCTGTAAGGGCTGTGCCGTCAGCATTTTTTCTAAGCTATATAGAGGAGTTCTCATGTCTCTCTCCAGAGTTGACAGCCTCTGCTCAACATTGTCAGCATGGTTAGCCCTCTGTTGAACACATCCGAGAGTCACCCTTCCCTGTCCCTGTTTCTTGAGTCAAGTCCGGATCTTGGTTAAATTTGTGCTGTCTTATAATTGGTCCTAACCCCTCCACCAAATTTATCTCTGGCCTCTGCTTCCACATGTATTGATTGGCAGCTCCTTTCTTCTGGTAATTTACCTCCATAACTTGGAACACCCCGTTGCATGTGTTTAACCCTCCCTGGATTCCCCTTGCCACCTGGCAAAAATAAAACAACGTTTGAAGGATGCTCCTTCCACTAGGGAATCCTCCCTGCCACCAGCTAAGCACTTACAAGGTTTAAGGTGGTTCTACTTGTTCTTTACAGTGTGTCCTCTGGGTTGGAGCTGAGGTAAAACTCTGTGGAGGGTTGAACAACTCCTATACCAATACTGTCCACTATGCTGGCTGCTCACCTTAACTCAGAAGGCTCTGTCACCTTAACAAGAGCCAAGTTTTTAGCTTGCCCTGGTTTGAAATAATTTAAGTATAGCTACTGACTAGTACTTTGACCATTCCAAGTCTTAATTCTGAGCTATTCTAGGGCAGAGGTCAAGAGTCAGTCTTACTCCAAAAAGATGTTTACTAAATACTGGGTAAATGGCTGACTGAGTGACTGGCTGGTATAGGAGTGGATGTCGTAGCTCCTACCTGTATTTCCAGCAATTCCTAGGCTGAAGCCGGAGTCTGTGTTTAAGGTATGGATATTGTACGCTTTTATTGTAAAGGGAAAACGTTACCTTCTCTTATCACAGACTTCTGCATCACAATGCATGTACATCTTAAAAGTGGAAAACACACTGTCATATTAGACCCTCACATGAATCTTCTTATTCCACCATTGATGTGATAAAGACATCAACGATCCCAGAGATAAAACAAGGATCATCGCCTCAGGAAATCAGATTAGAGTACATCCACCCGTTGCCTTCAGTTGGACTGAAAACATCTCCTTTCCTCTCGTGTGTTTGACTCTGATCTCTGTGTAGAGCCCACAGTGCTGTTGCAAGAGGTTGGCTTGCACATTTTGGTAACTTGAGAGATGCAGTCGTCTGAGTGTAGCTGCCTCTGACTGACAGCAGCATCCTTGGTTCGACAGCATTACCAGAACTGCCGAAGATTAGAGGATCCCGGTGTGGTCCGGAACAGCTCTTTCCTCCCATGGCTTTGGAGACTGTCGGTCAAGTAAAGTTTGAGTGGCTGGAGGAGGGCATATGATGGTGTTATTAAAGCTGAAGTTAAGCAGACTACAGAACAGAAGGAATGGCATTACAGCTCATCTAGATCTTAATGCAAAGTTGTCATATAACCGGAAAATGGGGAGGGAGGGGTCCAAAGTTTAAATTAGGGTGCTGTTAGTAGAGGGAGGGTAATTACATTTTTGGTGCATAGCGAATCTCAATTGGTATTTATAAAAAGTCAATTAGATTAAATTCTTATAGCTTCCCCGCTCATTCTATTACCCCAGCCCCGTGTTAGGAACAATAAGGTGGTTTTACTTCAAGGCAGTGTAGGGAGTTCTGTTCAAAGTCTATCTCAGCCATTCACATAAATATCAGCCAGGATCCATTTCTTCTATCTTCAGAGGCATGAACAAATACTATTGCAGACATGATCTGCTTGACTGCACTCTGTTGAACGTTGGAGGGGAAGAGTCCAAGGATGGGGAGAGTTCATTTTATAGAGGAACCAAAGAAAGAAAATTGGTGTTAATTTTGTTTACTAGAATCCTTCAGGGCTGTTCATTGTGGTTTGTGAAGCGTCTTCTACAAACTGAGCGTGCAGGATATGAGGAGACACACCACTGATGATGTGAAATGGAATCATTCCTGCACACATGAGCGCCACCGCTATTAAACCGTCAAAGGGACACTGATTTAATGCACTGCTATGGGGGGCTTCTGGGAAAGAGGGACATTTACAGCAGGGTTACATGGGGCAGGTAGACTTAATCTAGTCAATGGAGGCAAAGTGTGTGATGATAGGCTGGACCTGTGTATAGCCTGGAGATGAGAGCTTGCTGTGTGTCCGTGAGTATCTACTGACGATGGGATAGACCTTGAGAGAGTCACAAAGAGGTTCTGCTAATATGTTGATCTTCAAAGTGCCTCTGGACATTTCAGCTATCTTCTTCCATTTAGGAAACTAAGAACTATTTAAGCCAATATAGTACATACATTCGATATTGTGTATGGTAATGTCAGAGACCAGAAAGATGGCTCACTAATTAAGGGTACTTGCTGTTCTTATAGAACTCCCAGGTACATTTTCCAGTACCTACAAGGTAGCTAACACCTTTCTTGTTCTGTGGGCATCAGGTATGCACATGATGCACTTACATATATACAGGCAAAATGCACATAAAAATGTGTAAGTTCGAGTGGGCTGTAGAGTGAAGGTGGGGTTGGAGAGATGGCTCAGTGGTTAAGAGCACTGACTGCTCTTCTAGAGGTCCTGAGTTCAAATCCCAGCAACCACATGGTAGCTCACAACCATCTGTAATGGGATCTGATGCCCTCTTCTGGTGTGTCTGAAGACAGCTACAGTGCAGTTATATATAATAAATAAGTAAATCTTAAAAAAAAAGAGTGAAGATATTTGGGACTCATTATTACTTTTAAAAAATACTCTACTATCAAAAAATATAAAGTATGGAGTATTCTAAGATTGATAATATAGAATGCTTTAGAGAAGCTATTTCAGGATGGTATGAGTTTTGAAGTCTTTGGTTTACAGGATTTGTTTGTTTTTCAGATGGGTGGCTTTAGGGGAGATGATTGTATAGTAAGGAAGTAAGGTATCTTGGTGAAGAATGTAATAGGCCTGTGAGTCTCAAATGGAATGGAGAAGAGAAATGACTATCTATGCCTGGCAGCCACCATGTCTGTACATCCACAGTAGACCATGGTGTGGGACGCTGTTTCTGATGAAGAAGAGGACACAAACTATATACCACCAAGCTCCATGTCCTGAAGGCCCACCACCATTCCACTGTAGGGGCTGATTGATTGAAAGACCGCAGTGTGGTGTTCACCTGGTCCCTGGTGACAAAGGTGCCCTCGAGATTATGAAGCAGAGATCTGGTTGACATAAGTCAGCTACCTCTTTTGGTGTGGCTGCTATCTATAAGAACATGGCTCTATTCAGCAATATTTGTCATGCAGTCTTCATAATGGCCACCACACATGGTGCTGGTGCTAGCCAATATAATGAGAAGCTTGGCATAATGGAGAAGACTTATCTACAGAGTACTTTTAAGTCCCTTTCCAAAAGACATTGAAATAGCAGACAAGTTCCAAAGACAGGGAAGTGAATGGAACTGATGCTATTGAATGTGTGAAGTTCGAAGACCTACAGTGATTGGCTGCCTTCATTGGGTGGTTATGGTAGTGTTCACTGAGGGAAAGCCTGTGGAAGAAAGAGAATGTAAATGGGGTTGCTGAAGAAGGTAAGAGATGACGGAGAAACCCTGTCATAGGGAGACCACTGGAGATGAGGACTGTTTTATCAACTCTGCTGAATAGAGTACATCAGCATGACCTAAAGAGTCTGACAACTGAGAAGCAGGGATGGGTGACACACTGAGAGCTGAGTGGTTGTAGGTACTGAATAGGTTGAGTTAGGGAATAAAGGCAACTAGCTCTTTCCAGAAATTTCTAAAAGTGGGATTAGGACGTTGCACCATTTAGTAAAATTCTTTCTGGGAAAGCACGAAGGTCAGAGTTCGATCTCCAAGGACCCCCTTTATTAACAAAACCAACAAAAAAAACTTACCAATATGAAAGGCGTGTCTATTGAGCACGACCTCCAGTTGTGCCCTGTTGGCTCAGTGTACACATGTATGTGCGTGCACACATTATCTGGGTAGAGATACATGGACATATTGACAAAGACTTTTCTACAAGGTGAGAGGGTGCTGTGGGATTGAGATATTATTTAATCTCAGAGCTGGGTAACTATTACAGAGTTACTTCAAACTCTCTTACTTAAACCTTACTAAAAATTGTTAAGTTTCATAACTTTATGAGCTTTTTAAAGAAGTAAGCATGGAATCTTCTAGAAACAGGTCAGTAAAACAAGGGAGATTACACCCAACAAATCCTTCCATTAGTTTGTTTTGTTTTGTTTTTCTTGGTAGGATTTCTCTGTCCTGGAACTCAGTGTTCTGCCTGCCTCTGCCTTCCAAGTGCTATGAGTAAAGATGTGTGCTACCTCTCCTGCCACCGACAGCAGCAGCACCATCACCTCTGTCTTGTGCTTCTCAGGCTTTTGGCAGTAGGGAGAGTCAACATTGCTGTAAAAGCCCCGAGTTGGTTATGGGTGTAAACCACGTAGTGGTTGTGTCAAAGTGCAAATCCTGACAAAGACACCTATCAGAATGTGAACGGAAAGCAAATCATGGTACCCAGGCTGTCCAGTAGTCTTCTAGAAAATTCTACCCTGGCTACCTTGCCAGCTTGCCACCTCCTGCCCCCATCAACCCTAGGGAATATAGTCATTTTGAAATGTTTCTGCCCTCTTCTCCTTGGGGTGTCTGTAATTCTAGCCTTTTTATGGCCATCCTCCTCATCCCTAGATTTGTGTGTGCCTTCCTAATGGACCGCCTCTCCGCCCCCAGGAACCATGTTAATTTACGGTATATTTTGGTATTCCATGGAGTGAGTGATGGGGAGTGGACACCACTTCTCTTTGTTTCACTCTTTCTCGCTCCGAAGAGCTTTTTACTACCGAGTCCTTGACATCTCCCACCTTACTGTATCTTCCCGTTATCTTTAACTGGATCCATTTCGTCCATTAGCCGTGTTCTAATCACCTCTCGGAACGGTCAGATTTACAAGCGGCACATGAGAGAGAAAACACAAAAAAGCCAAGCCAGCCTTTCCTGACATTCAACAGCAGCCTCCCTCTAAATACTGGCGAAGTTTATTTGCTTTCCGTGAGGGTGTGCTAAGTGATTTTGCAGTTTGAGTGCTGCGGCCTCTAGCATTTAGGCTTGCATTTATTAGATAAATTTGCTCTCTAACTCAAGTGTTAAGTGTGTATGACGAAACCTCAAAGCCGATTTCGGAGTGATTGCGATGTGCAAATATTTTTTAAATCATGTAATTAAATAGGACTTGGCCTTCGAGGTCCACTGAAGTAATTTATTAATTGAATCTGATTTAATTGTATGTTATTTTCGTTTATTCAAGGGAAGAGCCTGCCTCTCTTACTGAGATAGGGGCCTCTTGTGTGCCTCGCACAGGAAGAAGCCCAGAGATCCCCTCCGAGAAGTCCTTAGCACCCTGTGAAATATTAACCGAGAAGAGAGAACTCCTTCCCCCATCCCTGAAGTTGTGTTTAGGTGTCTGAGTCTCGGTGCTTTTAAAGGGAAAAGGAAAGAAAATAAAATCCCGTGAGGTAGATTGTATTGTGATTCTCGGTGTTTATCCTTCGGTTATTTTTAAAGTGAGTCACTCTTTTCTTTTAAACTGTGCCCGTTCTCAGGGTTCCTTGCTCGAAAAGAAAAGCTCCTTTAATTCAGTGTTTGCACCATCTCGCCGGGACCAAAGCCGTGCTGTATCTGTTTCCTTAAAATGTCGTTTTAAAGGTATTGTGGTTTTGGAGCAGCAGTTGTGAATGAAAAGTATGTAAACTTAGCTGTTCTTGCTCACGTCGCTTTTATGCACTCATGTCAGACCAGAAGGCTGCTTTAGATTTACTTTTCATTGTGTATTAGGTCTAGGCTTTTTTTTTTTTTTTTTTTTTTTTTCTTCTTCTTCTTCTTCTTCTTCTTTGGAAACATATGGTCTTTGGGATGTGTAATATTCGGTGCTTAAGGAAATAACAATGGAATACCAAAATAGCTTCTTAGTTGAGTACTATATTTGAAGGAAGATTAATTAAAAAAAAAAACCCTAACCCTTCTGAGGGAGAATTTTTTTTGGTGGGGTGTTCACATCTGTGTTTAAGGAATGAAAGAATTCATCCATGATGTATCCAGTCATGTGAAAGGCAGTAGCTTTGAGAAGCCCAAATTCTTTCCCCAAAAGGAAAATATTTTTGTTGCTATTAAATATAGTTTATGTTGGTACTTTAGAACTCCTCCCCCCGCCCCATTTACTTAAACTCTTAGTTCACATTTCTATATAGAAACGTCTTTGTCTTCGCGATCTGCCCTCGCAAATTCTCATTTAATGCGAGGCTGTGTCTATTTATTCACACCACGTGCCACCACACACCTGATCAAGTGGCAGTGTGACGTCATGGCACCCGGCAGAACGTGCGAGTGACTTTTGAGTCATGGTGGCCTAGAAGGCCCTGGAGGTTGACGGAAGGAGCCATGGCGGGGACTGTCCCCGTCCTGTGCGTTCCGTGCTGCGCAAGTAGAAGGTGTCCGGTTGAGAAAGGCTCATTCTCAGAGCTGATTCTGAGAGCAGCATAGAACGTTCGAGCTGTTAGGATTTCCGTGACAAATGCCAAGCGCACGCATTGTTCGTATTTCTCAGCGCTCGGGGCTTCACTCAGAGAATTGCTTTGCTGTGTTGTCGTTCTTGACTTCTCAAAAGAAAACTACGCACAGCTAAGACTCATCTCTGTCACCCACAAGGGGCTTGGATGGAGGAGGGGCCTCCCCCCCCCCCCGGGTTTCTTGCTGGGTCTCAGAGCAGAACCCTTCTCTTACCTTCCAGGGGAATCTTCTGCCCTTCTCTGTTGGCTCTTAGGGAAGGGATGGGTCATAACTCCTTCTCTACCTCACACCAGTATCAAGAAGAGTTTTCTTGGGAGCAAAGTGAAAGAAAAATACGGATGCTTAGAGAATAGAAGTGAGCAACTTTGAAGGTCATTGCTTTTCTTGCACAGGCCTGATACAGTCTTTGTCACATCTGTGACTCCTCCCTCCATCCTCTGAGCTCTCTGGTTGAAAGGGCTGTATTCCTAAATGCCCTGCTTCCTCAGCTGCCATTTCCAGGGACTGGTCTCTGGATATTGCTTTTCTGTGTGTTTGGTGTCAGGGACTGTTAAGCCTATTCTTGGTGTTAGAGTTCCTACAACTTACACAGAGTCTGTGGCCAGACGAAGTAGCTTGACTGCACCCACAGAGGTACCTTTCAACCCCACAGTGCTCTCTGTTCTTCTCTGTGAGACTTCTCCCTCATCTGTGCTTAAACGTCTGAGACAAAATTTTACAGAAAGAGTCTGGTTTATTCACATAAAAATTAGGGCATTTTCTTATTTCATCCCAAATCACTTCTGTGTATGTGTATGTGTATATGTATGTGAATATGAATGTGTATGTGTATGTATATGTGAATGTGTATGTGTATGTATGTGTATGTGTATGTATATGTATATGTATATAATAGTTGTTTGTTACCAGCAAAACTTGGCGAAGGGATTTCTGATCAAGTGCATCTTCATTTTCCTATTTGGAGGTGGGCCTGTGTTCCTCTTCTCTTGTCCCTTCCCTCTCCAAGGAGCACTACCGTCATCCCCACAAACACCATCTCACCATTACTGTCACCATCACCACCATCATCTCCGTCATGCTCAAGCCTCATGGCGTGACTTAGGAGAGAATTCTGTGGTAAGGCACATGGAAGGTTGAATGGTGTGCACAGTACCTTAGCAGTCAAATGAAAGGCTGGTTTATATAAAAAGGCTTGTTTCTGGGTGGAAAATATGAGCCTAACCCCCCTTCTTTTACGTGGACCAGGTGTGGATTAGTGCCCTGAACCTTTTACCCTGCACATTCCTGCTTGTAAGTCTTCTGAGGCACGGTTCAGCCAAGTCAAAGAAACGTGTTATTAAAGGTGAGCTGAAAGGCATTTAAAAAATAAACAAACTGTTCAAGATCCTAAATCAGCAACAGAATCTACACACACAGACTTGAAACATGTACGAAAATGTGTTTCAGTGCCTTCGGGTTCCAGACCAGATCCCTGTTCTGCCTCCTTTGAAGAGCTCCCCTAAGTCGTTTTGGGTCATTTTGGGGACAAGCAGACTCTCTAGCCATCCCTCATAGCTCCTTTCTTGCTACCAAATTGCCTCCACCGAGGTGGGAGATACCCAAATAGTGGTCTCTGACTCCTTGGCTAATGCTGGGAAGTAAAAAGGAGAACTCTGACTTCCCTTAGCCCTTGGCGTGCGAGCACACATGCTTCGCTTTCTAGTCTGAAGTGCAGTAGGTGACCTGAAATAATTAGCGACTGTAGAATGGAGTACAGACAATTTTAAATTAAGTTAACCTTGATCAGTGGCTGATCTTTTACTAGTAACATTCTTGAAGTACCAGACCTTTGTTCTTGTTAATACATTTGTTCCTCAAAAGCATATGGTGGATTGTAATTCTAGCCCATTTTATGGACAGGCACACTGAGAGACAGAGAACTCAAATGATTTGCTTGGGACCCCAAGGTAGTGAAACAGCTAAGCTGAGTTTTGCCCTTGGGCTTATGAACCTGAGCTGGTACGGCTTGAACAACTCCAGTTTCCTCTCTTCTGGGCACTATGATTTTCTATAGTATTTGTTTTCCTTGAGGCAGTCCAAAGAGGAGTTAGGGAGCCTAGACATTGGCCCTGTGCACCTCCAGCCTTTGTTTCTTGTAGTCCCTCGGTTTTCTCTAGTTTTCTTACATTGTAGCCATTGTTTAACCTGCTTTCAACTCCATGGTGATGTAGCCTGGTGTGCTCTTCTCCCACAATTATCTTAAACTTTCTGTGTGTGGTAGAACTGTGGAAGGGCATTCTCTGAGGCTGAGTTTCAAACATGTGGAAGAGCAGTGCTATCTTTGAAGAAGCTTCTTTGTACCTCTCTTCACTTGCCCATGTCAGCCATTCCTACAGCACTGTTACTTTTAGTACTGGAGAAACAGAATCCTGTGTGGAAGGCTGTGCCAGGCGTGTATCATAGGTCCTTCCTCTTCGACCACATTCCTGGGTCATTTGAAGAAACTGTATGGTGATGATTTCTTTAATGTTTTTGCTAACCTAGCGTTTTGAAAATGTCAGTGTATTTCTAGCTAAGGAGCAAAGAGAATGTGCGCTGGCCTGATACTCCTGGTTTAGGCTTGCATTTCTGAGTGTTCTCATGGGAGATGGTAGTGAGTTCTGACCTTTGGGTCAGAGTTCAGTGTAGACAGGGACTGAGATCTGCAGGTGTCAGGGGAACCAGGAAAAGAGGCATGGGAAAGGAAACGGGATGCGAAGGTGCCAGGAACAGCCGCCTCATCGTTTGGCATTTCTCTGGTGATCGAGAACCTGGGTTATACTCTCAGGCATTTGGGGTACATTTCTGCCGAGTTTCACAGTTTAAGGACCACTAAAGGGAAGATATGTAGTACTTAGTTATTTTGAGGAAAGGAGTCTTAGGAGTCTTTCTGTCCGTGCAGGGAAGGCAGGTGGCTTTATTCATGAGCATAAGCAAGCTTCTCATGAGATTTAGCTGTGAAGTCACTTCTGTTCTCTGTGTACACCGGACTGTTAGTCAGTGGGTAATCAAAGTGAGGTAGAAAGGGGCTGGAGTGAGGTACAGGCATGCTCTCATACGGCTCATGACCTGGTTAACATTGGTTTTCATTGGACCCATCCCACAGATAGCTTCTGCTTACCCCTGGGATACAGAGGGAACGTCCGATAGTACCCTTGCATTCACGTAGTTGGTATACTGACATTTTATCCCCAAACCAAATCCACAGTTAAGGTGAATTCCCTTGCTTTTTCTGTTCACTGTTCTTCACCTAAAAACCAAAGCAAATCCATTTCACTGCAGATGGGAGCCACTAAGAGCCAGATGTGCTCCCTAGAGCTCTTTGCCAGGCTCCAGCTGTGCTAGCCTGAGTCTGGTAGGCAGCCATGAGCTGTGTCTGCCAACTGTGGCCCAGACACTGGTGCAGGCTTAAACAATTAGTTGGAATACCTCATCCGGTGGCTGGGTTCACTGTGTGTGTCCTACAGATGACCAGTGAGTGCCATGCAGGCTGGGGCCCTCTGTTTGTAGAAACACCCAGAACAGAGCCAAGCATGACTCTATCGAGAACCTAGTTACTGACAGTTCTTGCCCTTGGGAGGTTTTTTTACTTCAGCTGCTAGTTAGGAGCATAGTAGGGCTGGGGTGAGAAGCCTGTTTTATTGTCTTGCTTTCTTACTACCCCATGGTGAAAGGCATTTAATATGTTGATTTTATCCATATTGAAGTATTCATCTAAAGTCTTAATTTCTACCTTTTGGACGCATCTGGATCTCTTAACACATCTGTAACTTTACCTGACCATATTTTTTGACATACAAATAGAAATATCTCATAAATGTAGTGTACCCACATACCTGTGTGAGAACTTGAAAATAATCGAGGCTGTGGAGTTTGTCTCCTGTTTAATGACCACGCAGGTGGTACTTACACACAGGAGCTTAATAACGTTCTTAGACTGTGTCAGATATGAATTCCTAACAAGAGGGGTGATTGGAGTTAGGGTAGCCATGCCAATTACCATCGGAGGGGAACAACACACAGTTTTGTACCATAGAAGGAAAGGCTCTGATTATTACAAGTTCAGCAACATTTTCCCACATGTTTATATCTGAGGTCAGCTTCTAAGCAGAAAGCACAAGAGGGCAGAGGTAAAGTTTCTGAACAGTGCCTTTCCTGAAACTGAACCCCTAGATTCACACGACCATGACATTATCACAGTGAAGTTCTCAGAGGTTTTTCCAAGAAGTCCCACTATGAATAGTGCGGGTAAAAATGTTACCAGAGTGGGGGAATTCAGAAATACACACATACACACACACACACACACACACACACACACACACACACACACACACACACACACACACAAAATACATAAAGTCAACTTTGCCTCCTGGCCGCCTCGTGTAAATTCACTGTGCAGGAAACATAAGTAAAGCCATTTGGTTTGTGGCATGGGTGTGGGCGGGCTCAGGGGGCGGGGATAAAGTTGAGGCATTGATATAGTATGAGGAGAGCCAGATGGCTGCATTACATATCTTTTGTGTTCTTGTTTGCTTCTTAAAGCAGTTGCAGAATTTCGCCCTTGGCGATATTTTCTTCCTCGTGCCTGTGTGCTCTGCCGCGAGTTTACTTTTGTCAGGGCACTTTGAAAGGAAAGCCTTGCTGGGGCGGGGGTAATATTTTTTCTTCTAAACTTATATTATGAACTTGTGAAGTCAACAGTGTGCTCATAACAGTATTTTTTTTTTTTTAGCGTTAAATGCGTTGGTAAATAGTGACAGGAATCGGTTTTTCTTTTTTCTTAACATGGTGACTTCAACCATATTTTACATCAATTCAGGGAGAGAGGTCTGCAAAGCACGCGTGCGGAATTGATGATTCATGGGCGGAAGTGCATGGGAAAGAGATTGGAGACGCAGTCTATTGGAGGGGATGTGCACTGCACTGTCCCCAGTGCTTACTGCTTGTTCTCAGGCTATAATTTACTACAGGGTTCCGTCGCGAACCTGACTTGGTGGTGTCCAATCGGTTAATACAGGTTGATGAGTTTTGCCCAAGTGTGTGGTCGGCATTGATTAGAAAATTTATCTCTCCTTATATTTTGATGTGAAATTTATATAGAAATCTATGTTTGTTTTATACTGAAAGCAAAGTACCTTTCGCAGTCATAGGAGGCGAAGGGTGTTTAAGATGCTGCCATAACTTACCAAGGATGAGATTTTATCACAGAAGGCTTTTAATAAGAAATTACTCCAGGGCCATTTTTTCCTCTGTCCCCATCATGGTGGAATGGTTCGGGATAATTAACATTCTTTGTACGTCCTTGGTTTTTCTTTCCATGGTCCGATGATGGTTTGTTTTCCCATGGTGCACTGGTTGCTAGTTTGAGTGGGAACCCACAGTCCCTGACTAGCGAAAGGGAAACCCACAGTTCCATCCTTATTGAATTCACTGTAAGTCCCAAGTCCTGGGCAACCTGTTTCAGTAATGAAGCCGTCGTAGGCATCATATCTGATCGGTTCTTGAAATGTTGCTGTAAGTCTATCTCACCGCGTTAGGAAGATAGTCGGCAGACTTAGAAGGTCCCCATCTGGACTGTGGAGTTCTTTCACTGTGAGATGTTTTGCCTTTTGAGATAGCTCTCCCATTTCTTCATCTGTTCAGCCCAGAGAAGTGCGTATGAAAAGTCAGTGACTCCAGATCCATCTGCTGTTGTTATTTTCCGCTGATAATTGGCTTGAACAATGAAAAGCCTGTGTCTGGAGCCTTTGAAACTGTACACCCTGTTTATTTTCTGGAGCTCTGGCTGCCATGCCCCCCACCCTCCCCACTTGGTTCCCTCTAGGTTACAGCAAGTAGAGCTGTGTGGGGATGACATCTTTGACTCTACATCAGTACGTGTCACTCAGCCTGCAGAGCTTGCATACGGATTTCTGTCCCAATCCCTGTCTGTGTCGTTGGCTCCCGTGTCTGAGAGCCTTCCAGCAGTAAGCTTATGCGTAGCTCCTGTGCGGGGATCTCTTACCTGGGTTGTCGTCTTTCTTTCACTGTCCTCATTAAAATATTAATTTAGAGTACAGTATCTAATACCTATGGAATCAGATGCTGCCTATAATTGTACAATATATTCAGTGTCATCCAGGTTCACACGGTGCAGCTCATTAATACTGGATCCCGCCATCCACTCTTCCATTAGCTTACTCAGTGCTCGGTGGAGGGGCCAGCAAGTATAACGACCTATTCAAGCTGCCAAAATAGTCGCCAGCAACAATGCTAGGGTGGGCAGGGCCTTCGTCACGGTGATAGATGGATTGTATTTCTGTTCTCTGTCTTACTCGCATCAACCGTGGGGGTCAGTGGCTGAGGAAGGTCACTTCAAGGGAAAATAGGGAGCAGAGCAGAAGTCTATCTCTTCTCCAGGACCCAGTCTTTGTTTTTTTGGGGTATAGGGAACCATTTTTATTTTATTTTATTTTACTTTCAGTAGCTGCCATTGTCTTATGTTTAAAGTAGGCTTTTGTTTTTAATATTTTAATTTTTTTTTCTTTTAACGGTGGATCTTTAGTTTTTGCAGCAAACGATGTTACAACCCCATCGTCTGGGGTCAACTCTTTCTTCTGAGGCTGGGAGGGATCCATGCTCTACTCTTTTTAGTACAAAGTATAGACAAGTGCTGTGACACTGAATGGCTTCTCTGTGGCTGGGAATCGTAATTTAACATAGTCTTTCTTATGTGTCATTTGAAATCAGTTAATGCTGTAAAATTCATTAAAAGGTAATTGGTGGCTAGCAAGATGGCTCGGTGGGTAAAGATGTCTTCCACCAAGCTTGATGACATGAGTTTGACTACAGCCACAAAAGAACCAAACCTTACACGTTCATTGGTTTTTCTCTAACCTCCTAGGTCCGTGCAAGCATGACCACATAAATAAATGTGAAAAATATGTATGGCCCTTTATTGTTAAACAGTGTAATTAAAAATCCCACAGTTAATTTGTAATTTAAAAACTGAAAAACAAAACAGAGAAAAGAGTAATAATTAAGTTACTTAGACCAGCAGGATGGGGGAACCACAGGGGAGGAGGCCAGTAGAAGCTGAGTCCTTAGTCTGAGACAAGACCGGTAGAACATTTCTAGCCTTCATACGTTTTTCCCTCTTGCTACATCCCTGGGTCCTACAGTCAAATTACATTGAGGTATGACATATTTTACTGCAGAAATGGAGAAAATTGTTGACTGTAATTACATTGTTTAATTGAAGTGATAAGTAGCTGAGGCCACTCACTTAAAAGCATCCTTCCTAATATCTGGATAATGTTTTTAAATGAGCGGTCATGCATTGGTGACATTTGAAAAGCAGGCATTTGGGATGTATTTTTGGAAAGCTCCAATTATTTTCCTTAAATGATTAGTGAGCTAAAGGAAACAGTTAAGTGGTGTTCTGCACATGTGTGTTTATTGGTATCCTTTTCTAGAGATGTGTATCATGGAGGAGACTATATGCCGTGATATATGCATGCGCGTGTGTGCATGTGCATGTGTGTGTATGTATGTGTATATATATATATATATATATATGCGTCTTTTATAAACATATGCAAAATTTGCCTTGAGGAGTGTGTAATATAACCTTAGACTGGGTCTAAACCATGAGCTTTTTTAAAAGCCTCCTTGATTATGGGAGATTGAAATACAGCCAGCCGCAGAACTCCTCGCGAGTTACGTGCCAGCTCGTTTTGGAAGTAGCTGGACATCCAAGTATTAGTTCTTCCCTCAGTGCCGTCCCCCCGCCCCCGAGTGAATCCTTAATTGCTAATGAACGTAATTAATTTCAATTGTTATCGTAGCAAGATCCCATTCATAGGTGTATCTCCCAGTTTAGTGGTGTCCCCTGGAACAGCCAGTGTCTCTTGTCAGGGGAGGATAGGTAGAAGGCACAGCGGGCGCCTGATTGAGCCAGTTGTTCATTTGCTGAGTGTTTGTGTTTATGCAAAGGGGCCTCTTCCTGCATATTTAATCTAGAGTAAGGCAGTGGCTTTGTTGTGTTTAGCCTACATACCTTCAGTCCTTCCTCACCCTGCCGCCAGCCTGGGAACCCTGAGAGCCTGCAGGACCTGGCTTCCCACTGCCTGTAGTGTCCCTTACAAACTCTTGAACTTTGTTCTGTCTAGTGAGAGACCTGCCTCTCCTGCCCCAAAGCTCTGCTGCCTCACCATGAATGGGTAAGTGTGTGCCAAGCCGAGCTGATACTTTTGTTTCATTTCGCAAATGTTGAGAGGGCCCTTCGCCGCCCTTCTGAGTGCTTGCTGAAAGCTGTCCTGGCGCCCGGGCAGCTGACACTTGCTGGCTGCTTTGAAATAGACTAGTACAGGTGCCTGTTAGCAACGGGCTAGGAACCAGCAAGGAACCGGCGGCTGGATTTTGAAACTGGTAGTGTGAGGCTCTTGGGGACAGGAAGGAATTTAAAAAGAGAGAGAGGGCAAGCGCAGCTCGACTATTCTTGGTTCTAGCAAATCCTGTTTTGTAACTATCCAGCAGCTAGAGCTGCCATTGTCTGGTGAGAGGCTTCAAACAGTGTGCCAGGCTGAACTGCCGGCTGAACTGCAGGAAAGCGGCAAAACTCAGCTACTGTATTGTGAATACCGGGCCAGGGTCCTCCCCTGAAGGTCTGCACTGGGATCGGAGGGGTTTTCTTCTGTGAAAATCGAATCATCTCCTCACTGATATTAATAGCACACATGAGATGTTAGCCATGATGCTCAGAGAAGCAGTGGAGAGGGAAGGAAATCTGATCTTGCTTGGGGGGGAAACGACAGCCCCTTGGCTCTCTGGTGGAGGGGACGTCTATCCAGGCTCAGTCCCTCTGCATAATGGCACCCTGGCTTGTGTGTTTGTTCTAGGAATTCTAATCTTGGGTTGTTTGTTTGACTCTGAGCTCTGGTGCTTCTTTTTGTTCTTGGACTGTCTTTAGAAAGCACCACGTTGAGGGGCTAATGCAATCTTTTTTTTTTTTTTTTTAATTTTTTAAGTGAATTAGAAAACGGCTCAGCAGTTGCTGGACTTAGATTTACCCTGGGCGACTTGGGGCTCTTCTCCTTTCTTCTCAGGGCAGGCTGTTTATCGTTTTCATCCAAGTTGTCAAAACAGATGAAGGGAACCCTCCAAGGTTCCTGTCCTGTGTAAAGCTCTTGCTGGGTGCAGGGATTGGGTCTAAAAGAACACGCTTTTACTCCCTCTTGACTGTCGCCTTGGTCTGAGTAACTCCTTCCAACAGAAGAGTGTGCTGTTCCCCCGCAGGTTGGAAACTGGGAGAATTGAAATAAAATTCCATCAACCCTATTAAAATATGCGAGGGCTTGGGTCTTCTTGGGTACCAATCAGTCTAGAGACTTCGAAGCATTTATTAGCAGTGGGATTGCTGAAGGTTTTTAATGATAAAATTACAAATATTCTAGCTAATTGTAAGTATATGACTTTTATACTCATTTTTTTAAGAGGAAAAATACTTTTTTTTTATGAGGGGAAAGAAGCGGCGCCATGAGCACCTTCTGTGATTAGCACCATTGTATTCTTAAATTTTGATTGATAGAGATAATAGTTTTCACGTAAAAATACAGACAGGTACTTTAACTTTCCATGACAATAGCTATTTGCATTTCTTTTATCTTTTTGTTTAACATTTGTGGGGGTTGGGATGGATTTGATTATTAACTCTTATTGCACACTGAAGGGGGATCTAAAACAAAGGCTTTGTTAGCGATTCAAAGGCAAAACAGCAAATATTGTTTTTGGTTTTCAACGTGTACAGGCTGTTAAAGGATACCTATAAAATATTTTCACATGACCGTGACCAGGGTTTTCCTTGAGTGGAAGGTAAAAGGGAATGAGTTTTCCAACTGAGACAGGCCGGTGGCTGTAGTTTTCCTGGGGGGGGAAATGCCAACCTGCGGGTTGACTGTACCACATGGTTGCACTGTGTGTCGGCTTTTGAGTTTTGCCTAAACAGAACAGATCCCTAAAGTTAGAACTCTGCGATGTTTCCCCGGGAGGAGAGAAGGGGCAGTCACATGTTCCCCCCGGGGCTTGGACAGGGATGGAGTAGTGGTGTGTGGTCGCTCCTTTCTCTGATAGACCAGTAAAGGAAATGCAGCATTTATAAACCAACTGCCACGGGTGTGTCTCAGGACACCCGGCTTCAGAAGCCTGGACGGTGCAGCAGTTCATGTCCTGTGCCCTTCCTTCCTCCTTTCCTTTCTCAGTCCCCGTTCCGTGGTCTCTGCCCCTTTCTTTCCTCCCCACAACCCCTTTTTTCTTTGTCTTTTTTTCCTACCTTCTTTTAAATGTTTGTTAAACTCAACGTGTTGAGGTTCCAGAGAGCACAGGGCGAAGCCCTGGGGTGATTTCTAAGTTGATTTTCTTAAGTCTCAAATAAAGTGACCCTGTGTTCCACCAGTCAAACACGTGCTGATGGCCTTCTGTTTTCTAAGAAATCACTGGAAAACAAGACAGGAAAGCCAAAATGAGTTAAGATTAATGACTTAAAGGGGCAGTGCTCCCTTGGGAACTGGCCCATTTGGACCTCTTTTCTCAAGTGAAGTCCGTGCTGTTCAGTAAGAGGATGGTGGGGATGTGGGAGCCTGAGCCACGATTCAAACTTCAGGAAAACACAGGTTGAGTCCTGGTCCCTTGCACCTGTTAAGCTGCCCCCTTTCCATGGACCTGGGATGGCTTGGCTCACCCTGTGTCCCTGGAAAGGCTGGCACCAGTGGCTTCTCTACCAGCCTGTGGTGGATGGAGGCTTAGGACAGATGCTCCTGGTTGCCCTCCGGCAGGCATCAGTTTGTGATAAACTGCATATTGCGAAAGAGAATGCAGGCGTTTGGTCGGAGTCCTTCCTTGGAGTTACTGTGAGAGGAAGAGGGGAAACGACTCTGAATGAGAGAAAGGGAAGGGAACTGCTCCTTTCCAGCCCTGTGAAGCAGGATCTCAGCCTCACATCGACCTGTGCTTCAGTTCCCAGGAGCCCAGGCCCCTTAGCAGTTGTATTACAAGTCTCACAGATCCAGTAAGGGACAAAACTCAGTGCAGCCACGGGGCACTGCACCACCGGGAACTTCTAAGGCACCGGGTTGAGGGGGGGAAGGGAGCTGAGAAAGAGGAAGCACTTGAGATGCTGGGTTTCTAACCAACCCTCCAGGTGTCAGGTTACACGAGTGGGCTCTGTTATCACCTCTTAGCTCCAGGTAAATAACACACACTCCAATGAAGATACCTTGGGAAATTCTAGTTCCTAGGATCTTTACTTGTGAAAGAGAGTTCTAGGAAGGAAAGTTACCAATTTCTGTTTACCGTATACCTAGCTTACTTTTAACACATAAAATCACCAGGAAAGTTTTTCAAAAGAGAGAAAAAGGAATTCAAATGGTATCGGTGTGGTGGCAGCTTTTTTAAACAAGGAGACAGGAGGGCTGGAGGGGGATGTATTTCTTTTACACTGTGTGCATGTGTGCACTTGTGTGTACATGCACATATGAGTGTGTGTGTGTGTGTGTGTGTGTGTGTGTGTGTATGTGTGTGCGTGTGTGCATGTGTTCTGCCGGTAGTCAGATAAATAGGTGATTGATTTGATCAGTAAAAGTACACCGTTTTAGAAATCGAAGTTTTATGCTTTGGGAAAAAGCAGATTGCATATTTTTCTCCGGAGCTGTTGATTTCTGTTCTCCTAAGCATGCAGTGCTAGCAGCTCGGGCCTCTGTTCTAACCCCTTATTTTCTTGTCTTCTGTATCGACACATTTCGTTTAATTGCACATGATAGCAAGCAGCTGTTGGACTATTAATCTCTCTGCAGCAAAACTCAGAAAATAGCATTTCAGATGACTTTACTAATGGATACCTTTTCTAAAAAGTAAAATCAACAGAAATAAATTAATGAGTGGTCAGATGTACGTGTACATTAAAATTTATGGGGCAGATATTCTGTCTTACTGACGATACTTGATACATAAGTCAAATGTAGCAGGTTTCGCACTGTTCAAGTCTGTATACAGTAGGGTGTCGATTGTCTCATTGTGCCATTACTCGCCCTTTTTGATTTCACTTCCCCAGAGGGAGAATATACTTAAGTTCCGAGGGTCAACCGGTGTCTGCTTTTGCCCCCATTCACTTATGAACTATGCTTTCTAGTCTGCTGAGTGGATACACAGAGCTCGCACTTACCTGAAATTGTCCTGTGGGCCGAGATACAACTCCAGAGATAGATAACTTTATTCAAAGTAGGCCTTTCAGCAGTTTTCTTTGGAAATTAAATTTTAATGAGGTCCAGTTGTTTGCCAGGCCTATATGATAGCAAATCTCATCTGCATTGCAAAGTCTAATACTATAGGTCCTTCTGCCTAATGTGCAGAAACAGACCCGGCTCAATAGATACACATATAAATTAGTTTAAAGTCCATGCATGGAAGAAAAGTCTCCGGGAAAAAGGAGAGAGAAAGCGGCCTCCTTGTTTTGAATTGAGCAGGGTCTGCCAAAGTTCACCCAGTTTATATTTAGGATTTGATGAACTGTGGGCATGCACCTAAGTAGTCAGGTGCTGGCTTAGTGTGTGAGAGACCTGAGCTTTGTCCCTAGGACTGCAGATAATGTTATACACTTTTGGATTTTTCGTACCATTTCCTGTGTAAGAGCTGCTGTGACCTGAGAGGAGTAGGGATGCCTCCCAGGTCTCTCTGGTCAACCAAGATCACTTGGCCATTGCTCTTTCTTATCTGTTCACTATGAAACAAGAAGGCAGGCCCAAGGACACGCATCAGCAGGAAAGCACACAATTTTCATTTTCAATTTGAATTGTTTTGTGTAAAAACAACAACAACCTAAAGGTTTGGGGGTAGGTGACAGAGCAGTCATTTGAAACCCGAGCGCTAGGGTTTTCCCCCACCCAAAAGGTAAAAGATTTATGGTGAAAACCTCCAATTTCCTCTTACAGTAAACATGAGAATTCTGATTTCACCCAGAGCCTGTATCTTTTTTTCCCCAGCCAGCATGGTAAGAATCTGCATACCCTGTGATTGTGGAAATGTCAGAGGTCGGCATTAAAGTGTCACCTTCCAGCACCACGGAAGGAGGAAAACTTTGCCTTCCCCAGTCAAGACTGACAGGATATACTCCATTCGCATGGTCCTGGGCATTAATAAGCAAAGGCTATTCGTGTTGGTAAAGAGATCGGGTTCGAGCACCTTGTAGTTCTAGGGTTTGGTCCGTGGAGGTGTGGGATAAGCTGCACTTCTTCTCACTAACGTGATCTCATTAATAAACTCCTGCTTGCCTTTTCTCTTGGAGTGTATGCCCATGACAGTTCCATGGACAGGAAGAGGCAACGTCTAACATTTCTTAAAGGCACACATGAGTTTTGCTCAGGGGAGTGTGCAGATGCAATGGATACATGGGTTCATGTGTGTTCCTGGCTTCCTTTGTGTTTTAGGAAGCTTGGTTTCATTTGTTTATTTCACGTGACATGAACCATTTGTATCTAACATAGGGATCTGGTAGAGGTAGATGTTAAGTGGGAAATATTTCTGTGAACAGCTTTCATCGGCAATTAACCCCTTGTCCCTCCCCAAATAGAAAATGGTGCCTTAAAAACATTATTCTGAAAGGCTTAGAGGGACAGAAAGCTTCACGTCTGCAAGTGCAAGCTACTTTCAAAGATGGAAAAAATATACCACACGCTTTAATGAAATCAGAAATGTTGTGGGTACGAACCAAACATGCACATTCAAGTAGCAGTCTGGTTCCTAAAAACGGAGGCCCATGAGTCATGTATCATTCTACTCGAGAATAAATTAATAGACGGCCAGACAAGGAAGAGTTCGCGTGAAAAGTCAGAAGTGTCTCTTCTTGACTTTCCCCATCCCTCTTGGGCCTGTAGTCTTGAAGAGAGTGGAGATCCTGGCCTTGCTTCTGTAAACTGATAAATTCGATCTGCAGGATGCAGTTGAACTCCTTGTCCTTTTGCTTGTGTGACACTGGGCAGTGGCCGTGAGACTGCCCTTGTTTTTCAGATTGTGACTTGTTGGTTTTTGTTTTGTTTTCAGGGTGAGACTTGACCTTTGGAGGTGACTATAACTGAAGATTGAATTACTGAAGCCAAAAAAAATAAATAAATAAAAGGTAAAATTATACATAACTGTTGGGTTTGCATCTAAAACTATTTCTACCTTTGAAGCCTGGGGTTTGGTAATTTGTTCTTCATGTATGTATGTATGAAAATATGTATGTATGTACATACATATATATGCAATACATATATGTATACATATATATGCACATATGCACATATATGTGCATATAAATTTCTCTATATAAAAGTGTGTAAAGGTACATGTGTGGCATGTTGGCAGAATCTTTAAAGATTTCCCTTAGGTGATAGCCCATCGATGTACTTTGTTCGCCCCATAATATCATACTTCCCTCCATTTGATGAAGCTGAACATTAATTATTGTTCGCTTGTATGTTTTATGGGCTTTTTGTGAGTAAGGAATATTCACATCATAAAAGTGATGATTCATAAAGTAACTTGCCCCAGACATGAGTAACGTGCCAGTGCTCAGTGCCCAGGTGGTGGGATCCCTGCTGATGCTCATCCGCTGGTGCCCCCCACCCCCACCCCATCACCTTCTTTCAGGAATTACTAGTCAGGTACCCTAGCAGTAGGCCACACTGAGGTCACTCTGTGGCAGTGTGGGGCACAGCCCTCAATGCCAGCTCTGTGTTGTCTTGTTTTCTTGACCTTACTTGGAAATCAAAGTGTGCTTGATTTTGAAATTAGAAGTTTTCAGAGAGCCTAGTGTGGCTTGCTGAACGAAGGCCAATTTTCACCTTCTGAAATTCATGCTTTTGAAGAGGCAAATGGGCCGCTCCCATTACGTGGTCATAGATGCCTGATGTTGGGTTTAGGAGCACCTCAGAGCTAAGGCCGTGACCTTCCTGTTGGAAAGAATTTGTAGTCTCTTTCAATGTATGAAATTAATAAGTTTATTTTTATGTTTATGGTGTTCATAATTTATTTTTAAGTTTCAATATAGATGTATACTGTGTGTTTTATGCAGCCTTCCCATGCCTTTTTCTATTCCATATATATATATTTTTTATTTTTTTATTTTTTTTTTTTGAGCTGAAGCAGCCTTTCCAATGCACATTCTAATTTGGCCCCTGAGTAGTTCATTTGATTCAACAGGCATGTGTCCGTTGAGTAGTGACTTGCTTTGTGGCATTATTGAATACCATGCTCAATCTATTTGGAAGACACAGACGTTTCAGAACCTTGATGATATGAGAATTATTTGATCGGTTTTGTCTTGACCCTCACGAAAGGCGTTTGGATCTAGTGTGCCTCACAGACTGAGTAGGCTTGCTTGAGTTGTTTCTGATTTCTTTGCTTTGGGTCCTGCAATTCAGATCTGCATTGTTTCCTTATCGCTGCTCTTGTGGGAAATACCAGGTTAATGCCCAGAGGTGTCTCCTGTCCCGTCAGATGTTCCAGCCTGGAAGGAAATGTTGTTGAGCAGCATGTGGGGTTGTCAGGCGCGGCGGGCGTACTAGAGGAAGGCAGGCCCAGGGTTGGGGTTTTGCAGACTTTCTGCCCAGTGCTATCTATCTAGTCAGTGTTTCCAGCTTGTAGCAACCTCTGTCTCAGCCACTCTTTCTACTCTAAATACCGTCTCTGGTCTCTTTTACCTCTAGAATAGATCCTAGAATGCTCTTCAGGCGTCTCCCTCATCTCATGCTGTTAGGAACACAGGACAGTCTGAAAATTGAGATTCAATAAAGCTAACAGGGAGTTCAGAAGAAAACTTACTGGTGGGAATGGTGGCACACACATTCACGCCGGTACATCGAGGCCTGAATGGCTATTAGTGGAGTGTTTGGATTCAATAGCCGTAGGTGTGACAGACATGGTTTTAATATCCGTGCTTCTATCTGCTGATGTCCCTCAAACTCTGAAGTACCATGATATGCATGGGACAAAGGAAACTTTGCAGAACAGTGACTTCTGTTGTTAGTCCTAAGGACAAGCTTTTGGAGGCTCTTTCTGATCCGGGTAAAGGACATACTCTGTTGTGGCATTCGCCAGCTCATCAATAAACCCGCCTTCCAGGGAACTTTTTAGATTTCTAAATATTTTGGTTTTGTGATGTCTCCTTTTACTAAATGAAGAAAAGAAACCACACAAATGCTCGACACATTTATGTAATTTCTCTTGTTGACTAGAGTCTCGCAACTCAATGTAAGAATTTTTGCTTAATCTGTGTCTTTTCTATTTCTGCTTCTGTTAGCTTAGTTTTTGTTCCTTATATGTAACCTTTGTTTTTATTTTCAACAAACATTTTGCTATTTGACATTTTTATTCTTTGTTCTTAAAATATCCCCTCTTTCTTTTGATCCCAAATTTACCTTTAGGCAGGGTCAAAGATCTTCCAAAGATGAATTTATACTCGTGTGTGTGTGTGTGTGTGTGTGTGTGTGTGTGTGTGTGTAGTTCTTGTGCTGTAGGAGAAAAAAATCTCAGCTAATTACCCTAAAGCAAAGCCATACTTGGAGTGTAGTGATTGGTATTCTGCCTGAGGACTGTACCCTGAAGGGGAAGGGACTTCTGTTTTGTACCCTCTCACTACAAATAGGTTTCTGATGTTTAGGACTTCTCAGTAAATAGCAAGCCTCCAGTTTGAATATGTCAGTATTGGTGATCAGTGTGCTCATTGGCCAGTATGGGGACAACTGACTATGCATACAGTATGCTCATTGGCCAGTATGGGGACAACTGACTATGCACACTGACGTTGCCAGGCTGAA
Organism: Rattus rattus; assembly: GCF_011064425.1. Taxonomy (NCBI): domain Eukaryota; kingdom Metazoa; phylum Chordata; class Mammalia; order Rodentia; family Muridae; genus Rattus; species Rattus rattus. Next base: position 47,811,832 of record NC_046159.1, read on the forward strand.
TCAGAGAGGCAAGTGAAGCCATTTTTAAAATTTAAATTCAAAGGTCTGTAGAACTGTAATTAACCATCAGCATATTTCTGAGTATATAATAGCTTCTTCCAGACAGATCTGAGTGCTTTATAAAATGTGTCTGGGGGGAGCTGGAGAGAGTCTCAGAAGTTAAGAGTACTGACACCATCTTCTAGCCTCTGTGAGCACCGGGCACACAAGCAATGTGCAGAAACACATACAGGTAGAACATCCATACCTATAAAAAATAAGAACAGCTTTAAAATGTTAATAACACAAATGGCTTTGGTTGCTGAAGTTGCTATGATGCCGTTAGCATGTCACTAGGATTCCTGCCTTGTAGTGGCAGATCGATCCTGTGGATGCTGAATAGCTTATCCAAGGGCTTGGAAGATATCATCAAGATAAAAACAGGAGAGAGCATAGCTCTGGTCAGTGATCTACGTCATTCCCCCGTGGCATCTGCAGCAACTTTGGATGGTTTCAGGCACGTTACTATGGTGTTCTCTCCCATTTCTTTATGTCATTGAAAGTTTACCCAGGAACGTTCTGTAGATGACACAACCCAATCTTTAAAATCTACCATTTTGTTATTTAGTTCTGAGTGGACTTGAGTTGAGGAATGCAATTGAAATGTGTGTGAGTGTGTGGTGTGTGTGTGCATGCATACAGATAGATACATGTGTTAGATGTATGCTATCTATGTATATACTTCTGAGTCTTTGCTTAGAGGCTAGACATCAGCATGGGTACTCTCCTCAGTCACTCTTTCTCTTATTTTCTGAGACAGCTTCTCTCATTGAACCTGGACCTTACCACTTGGACTAGATTGGCCCATGAGCCTCTGGGATCCTCTTCTGGGTGCTCCCAATGTGCTGGGGTTACAGTCATAGGCAACCATGCCCAGATAGTTGTCTTTAAATGTTAGACATTTCAAAGCTTCATGGTTTATGTGGTGGTTCAGCTTCTTTTTAGATGATCAACCTATTTGTTAGAAAGTTTAAATTGTTTTTCAAAGAAAGTACAATTACAGTAATTTTTTTCTCCCTCCCCAGTTTGAGCATTTTAAAAAATGTTAAAGGAAGGTGCTACGGTGCACATTAACAGTTTGAACTCATTGTGTCTTGCATAGTATGGATTATTTCTTAGTTAAAGATTTAAAATGCTTTCCAGCTAATTGAAATATATTAGTCCCTTTAAAAGTATGCATTTGTGTGAACTGAGCATTTCCACAACCACAGAACGCTTCTCAGGTGCTCCATTCAAATGATCTTTGGGGTTATTTTTGTTTCAGCCATCACTTTATTGCATGATGGCATAATTCATTACCAATTTAAACTGTAACTTGATAAACTTAGTTGGGTGATAGGTCTCTACAAATTGCTTTGACAAATACCCAGCATCTCCAAATGCAAAGTAAGGGTCAGGAATATCTGAGTGAGCAGCACTGCATATCCAGACCTGATGGTGGAGGCCTGTCCAGCACTAGGTAGGTGGAGACAGGAGGATCAGGAGTGGTTCAAGGCCAACCTTGCCTATATAACAAGTTTGAGACCAGCCTGGGCTATATGAGATCGTGATTTTAAAAAAGGAGGAGGGGAGAGGCAGAAAACATTCAGCATTTGAATTGTGTTCCTGTTAACTCACAAACATGCTGCGGCGATAGTGTGACAAAATGCTCACTGTGTACTTAGATAACCACACCCACATATGATCAACCAACCAGTCACTTGAGCTAGCTATTGGACTACTATGTCTAGTTATACCACATACCCATGTCTCAGTTATAGTGATCAGGCTGCAATCTCTGTGGCTGCCCTTAGTGCTTCAAATCAGATAGATACTCACTGACTTCTGTCTTGTAACAATGTAGCTAATCTAGTCCAGCGAGGCAGGTCCTTTGTAGCCTCTCTCTTTGCACCTGGGGCTCTCTCCTTAACTGTGTGGCTGAAGAACTTAAGTTGTTACCACAACAGGGTGAAGCCCAAAGTACTCCCTTTTCTTTTAAGCAAAAGTTGGAAGATTGCAGGCATGATACCTCTTGACATATAATTGGTGAGATTAGAGACAGGCTCCGTGAAGCTTCAAGGGTTGCTGGGAGATGTTTTTGAGTGAAGAGAAGACTGTAAAGAGATGGGAAGAAAATATAAGAGAGCACACCATCCATAACTTCTTTATTCTGAGAATCACTCCAGTCCAACCCTTTCTGCCTGCCTGCCTGCCTGCCTGCCTGCCTGCCTGCTTTCCTTCCTTCCTTCCTTCCTTCCTTCCTTCCTTCCTTCCTTCCAAACTCTCATTCATTTATTCACATAAATGTACCTGTGTACACACATTAATCTTGAGCACAGATCTGTATTTAAAGTTCTTTGCTGTACAGTCCCTGCTCTCATAGGGTTTATATTCCAGAGAGAAGACAGACTCAAATGTTTATGGTGACTATTAGATAGGTTAACTATGGTTGCTTTTGAAAGTGACGTAGGGCTGGAGAGATGGCTCAGAGGATAAGAGCACTGTCTGCTCTTCCAGAGGTCCTGAGTTCAATTCCCAGCAATCACATGGTGGCTCACAACCATCTATAATGAGATCTGATGCCCTCTTCTGGCCTGCAGACATACCTGCAGGAAGAATTCTGTAAACATAATAACTAAATAAACCTTTAATAATAATAATTTTTAAAAAAGAAAAGAAAAGAAAGTGACATAGAGCAAGGAGCCGAGAGAGCCCCGTGATAGGTTTTAGCCTGATACAGCGTCAGTGTGAGGTTAACTTCCTTGTCCTTGCAATGACAGTGCTCTTGCAAATTATCAGGTGGCTTCGTGTTTTATTTTCCAAATACCTGAGTTTGTGTTTAGTAATTAAATGAGCCTGATTCACTCCTTTAAAGTGTATCTACTATGCAGGAGCTTTGGGTGTTCAGACAGTTTGCTTCCCTACATCACTTATCATTGCATTAGCCAAGAAGGAAGTCTTTGGATCAAGTAGCAGCCGTTCACGTTCTGCCCTCTGCTCAGCCTCCTGACAGCAATTACTCTGCTTCTGCTCCCTAACTTCCTCCTGGTAGTATAATTCTTTTATTGTCCAACCTTTTGTTGTTTTAAACTACTTACAAATAATTTCTTGGCCCGGAGAGATGGCTCAGAGGTTAAGAGCACTGACTGCTCTTCTAGAGGTCCTGAGTTCAATTCCCAGCAACCACATGGTGCCTCATAACCATCTGTAACAGGATCCGATGCCCTCTTCTGGTGTGTCTGAAGACAGCTACCGTGTACTCACATGGAGTAAATAAATCTTTAAAATAAATCATTTCTTGTATTTTGACTACTATGTCCAGTAGAGTGGTGGCCTGCATTGTTCATAGCAGGGATTGATTGATGAAAAACTTAGGTATTTGCATTGTGAACATTTTTATATATTTTTTGTGGGCCAGATAGGGTTTCTCAGCTGTCAGACTTCTACATTTTCTTGTTGGTCTGGATCTCACTGTGTAGCTTAGACTGGCCTCTCTCTAATTCATGATCCTCCTGCCACCTCTGTCTTCTTTAGCAAATCCTACTGGCAGCATGGCGTGGGCCACCACAACCATCTCAGCTGCCCTTAAACAGTCTTCCCACGATCCTAGACTAATACCCTGGGTAAACAAGAGTTGCTTTTCCTTTTGTCAAGGAAACCGATTTGAAATTACTGGTTTTCAGAGAAATGTGCTCTGTAAAATTGGTTTTCTACAGAGTTCATTTGTGCAAATGTACTTAAAATCATGTTTCATAGTAAAGTTAGTCCTTGTAGCAATATTCAAGTGGCCATATTTCACACAGTTAGTCATGAAACGCAGAAGGCAGTCGTGGCTGGAGAGGGGACTCAGAGGTCAAGAGCACTTGCTGTGCTTCTAGAGAACCAGGGTTCGGTTCCCAGCGCCCACATGGCAGCCCACAACTACGTGTAACTGCAGCTCCAAGGGATCCAGCATTCCCTCTGGCCTCGGGCATTTGGTGCAGGCAAAAGAACCATATGCGTAGAACGAAAGCAAGAAAGGAATGTATAGCAGCAGAGTATTGAATCTCACTTTTCTTTGGCTACTCAGAATCGTCAGGAAGAAATGCAACCTGTAATTTTGTGGAAGCGCAGTAGAAGAGCCAGTTAGATTGGCAGAGCGCTTGGGGACCTGATTTGGATATCCAGAAATCACATAAAAAAGTGATCAGATCTAAACCATCGGGATAGTGCTATGCGCTGGGAATCAAGAGTCCATTCCTCAGCTTGATCCCCTGAGCACTGGCCAACTGACCCATCCTAATTAGCAAGTACTAGCCAGTGAGGGACACCATCTCAAGACGGCTTGCATCCAGACTCTAAGCTTTCACGAGTATACACCCAGATAGAAACATTCACCCAGACCCACATGTATGTGCACACATGGAAACAGAAAAGGAAACAGTACATCCATGGGAACCTGGTTCGTATTCTCTGGAGGCTTTCAGGAGTGTCATGACCCCAGAACCACAGTTGTAGTAACTCAGATAGAATCTTCCTTGCACGTTAGTACTTGTCCTGATGGCTTCTGCCCAGGGCTGGCTTTGGATCTGATAATTGTGGTATCTTTTAAAAAGTCTTCTGATGAGTGAGACTCTGTAAATCTGAATGACGCTTAATCATTTGCTTGTTCTCTGCCCCCGATGTGAATGATTACACCTCTGAGGCCTTTTGGATGAAGGGTGATGGGTAGAGAATAAATGAAAACAATGATCCTCAATTTTTCTGGTCTGTTCAAACCCAGTCTTTTTGAAGTATGAAAATCCTGCAGCTTCCCCCATGAATTTTGTGTATTAGTCCATAGGTAGTATATAATTAAAGGTAATTACATGTTTTGTTAATTACCCGACAGTGTGATAAGTTACATAAAATTGCTCTTAATTAAAAAAGCAAACTGGCATCACTGGGTGGACAGATTATTTCCGTCCATCAGTCCTGTGATGCTTGGAACAGCCTTTCTCACCTGCCAGTCCTCTGTTTGCTGAGAGTGCCAGGCCCTCACTGGAGGTCAGAGGAAGTGCCCTGAGATCCGTTCATTACAAATTGTGCAACTTGGAAGTTTAGATCAGTGATTTTCAGAGTAGGAGTTGGAACCAATTTGCGAATTAGGCAATCGTGTTAGTAGGTTGTATTCAAGACTGTTGCGGTGTGGTGTTGGTGTGTGTGTGTGTGTGTGTACTAGCTATATGTGTGAGCACAGCTAAAACCCTTGCCTTTGTTTTAGACAAGCGTGCAGGTATTGTCTTGTGTCTGCTTTCCATCTTGCCATACGAATGCTGGTGTTACAGGTGACTTTACATCTGTTCTGACTTTACATCTGTTCTAGGGATCTGAACTCAGATCCTCATGCTTGCCTATGAGTCACTTTATGCACCGAGCCCTCTCTCTAGCCCTCAAGTGTGCTTTAAGTGAAATATGCCCACAGTAGGGGCATTTCCTAAAGTACTTCTCATGGTATAAACGAATACAGTGAGGCTCTTTAGACTTAGACTCTGTGATGTAAATTAATGCAACCTGTAAGCTACAGCGAATCATTTGCTTCTCTGTTCACCACATCTTTATTAAATGTCTGCTGCATGTCAGGCGTTGTGCTAGGGCCTCCCCAGTCCACTATGAAAGCCACTATTCCACTTGTGGTTGTTGAACACTTGTCTTATGGTTAACCAGAACTTTCTATGGTATGGGTATAGATCCATAAAGCATTTCAAGGCTTTCGTATTGAAAAAGTATGAAAATTTTCCGTGCTTTTCATTATTGATGGCAAATTGAAATAGTTTAAATCCACTGGCCTCAATCAAATAATTAAGCGTTGCCTCAACTGTGTTTTCACTTATGGTGAGCAGCATGAATCCGATGACATGTGTGGCAAGCCTGGTATTTCCTTTGGGTGGCAGTGTTGGTGATAAGGGGGGGGAAAGCAGTGAGCAGCAGTTACAAAGCCCTCTCTCCACTGCTCTAGGGAGTGCAGACGAATAGGCCAATGTCATCAGGCTGTGCTCATGAGAGTAGACCGTGGGCAGAGGGGTCAGATACCAGAGAGGAAGGGCACAGCTGTAGCTCAGAAGTCCAGGGAAGTCTCACTGAGGAGCAGACACGCTTAAGCATGTGCTGAGAGACAAATACTGCTGGTAACACAACCCAGAGGGTGATGGGACATAAGGTCAAGGAAAAACATGGCCGATTGTAGTTTTAGAAAAATGGGATCCTTGGAAGGGCAGCTAAAAATGTGTGCTTTAAATGTATCACTAGGAAACCAGACTTGAGAATAGCCTGTGGGTGGGGGAGGCCATTTAAGAGGACATCCCCGAATCCCGCTGAGATACAGTACAGTGAACACTAGGCGATTTCGATGGCATGTGGCCATAGGGGCTGTGCTGGTGGAGCTTACTAAGGTAAGCCGAAGACTTTCCTAGATGGTACTTTGCCAGAGGTGACTCAAAGGCTTTCTTCCTGTGTGATGGGGTATTAACGAAGAGAAGTCACTGATGGGCTGCTCTATAGGAAACAGGCTGAAGGCTAGAATTTCTACTCCAAGTTATTTCTGGAAGGGTGGAACTGCCATCAGTCAGAGTAGGGAGGCCAGTGAGCTGGCACAGTATGCGAGGGGAAGGGAGGGGGCAGAGTGCAATGGTGACCATTGGGGTTTGCAGCTGTTCACTGTCTCTCTCTCTCTCTCAGATGAGATCCTCATGAGCCTTTGGATATTTAGTTCCAAAAATATTCTAGCTAGAGGCTATGAGTGTAGGATTTACAAGTATATAAGAGATATGTAAGACGTGAAACTTGATGCCCTCACTAAGAGAATGCTATGGAGACACAGACAAGAAAGGCTCAGAGCCTGTGTTTAAAAGCGACCGTTGTTGAAAAAGTTTATCAAGGACACTGAGGAATTGGGGTCACACAAGGCAGGAAGGGGTAGTAGAACTGCTCATTTGGTAAAATACTTGTCACATAAGCATAAGCAGCTGAATTGAATCCTCAGACCCATGAGAAAGCCAGGCACAGTGCCTTGTGTTTGTAATGCCAGCACTGGGGACAGGGGGCACATAGACACACTGATCTGTGGGGTTTGCCAGCCACCCTGACCACTTAGCCTGTTCCAGGCCAACAAGAGGCTCTATCTTGGAAAACAAGATGGGTAGTACTCTGGGAGCGTCAACTGAGCTTGCCCTCTGGTCTCCATATCTGGGCACACACACACATAGGTCTACACACATGAATAGACACATACATACATACACACACACACATACATACATATATACATACATACACACATACATACATACACACATACATACACACACATGCACACATACACACATACATACATACACACATACATATTCATACAGAGGAAAATGTTGAGATTGCAGGGAGTGATAAATTCATTGAGGTGTTTTGAAGGTTGTCAGCCATGAGGTCGAAGAGATGGTAACGAAGACCTGATCATTGTGCTTCCCTATATGGAACTATGTCCTTCATGATAGTAAAATATACTTTAATTCCATGATTTGTTCTGACTTTATCTAATTACTAGTTAGATGGGTTTATGGTTTAGGGATAAGATGTCCTCAAAGCCTCATGTGTTTTGATTTCTAACTAGTTTGGTTGAGAAATGATTGCACCTGATGGGTCTTTCTTGAGGTGGAGACCGGATAGAGTAAGAGTGACACTGGGGGTGTACTCTGCCTTGTATCAGGCCTGAAATAACCGAACCAGGTGACCATTAGTCGATCCCTCCAGGACAGTGAGCCCAGGTGCCCTTTTCCTTCTTTCACCTCTTTCCTCCAGGCATTTTGTCACAGCAAACAAAACCAAACATCAAACAAACAACAAAATCCAAAACCAAACAAGCGACCTGATTCTGATGGTTACAACATTTTTTCCCTCAATATCTTTCCACCCTTCCCTTTGTTAGGGTCACACATTTGTCCCCAATCCTTGTAGCATCACTAATCCTTGTAGCATCACTTCTGTGATGTCTGTGTCCTTGTTCAGCCGTGGTGAGAGAATAGCAGAATCCTGTTCTTTTGCCCTTTTCCAAACACCCTTTAATCCAGTGGCAAGGAGATCAGGGCCGCACTTGGGTCTCTATCTAGAAGGAGCCGTTTTAATAGTCTAAGCTGCTCTGTAGCTCACTGTGGTTAACATACTCTCTGGATTAGTAAGGAACTAGTTTGAACTGGAGCCACATGTCTGTCTGTCACCCTTACCTTCTACTAATATGGGTAGTCTTTGATGAGTGCATCTGCCTTTCAAGTTAACTATGCATACCAAAGGTCTCTCCTACCGAAAAACCGTGAATCACAGTTGGTCGTGTTCCTGATTCCTGACTCAGCATCTCTTCCTCAGGCATGGAGGGAATCGGTGGCAGATAGGAAAAATGCTGCGCATAGGTGTGCTGGAGGACTGAGTGCTATTAAAGGTGTATTGGGTGTGTGGGTAGTTCTGAATAATATACTTAATTTTGATTATGTTATAACATTATTAAGGTAACTATAAAAGCACAACCATTGGTTTTGGTATGGGAATCTGTCCACATGTACTGTGCTCTCTGTACTGTTTCCCTGCCTTCATTGCTTGCCTGACAGGAGCTCCCCTCTACCCTCCCTGTACCTACCTATAACTGGACTTCCAGATTGTCATGGTGAGTGTCACTACTAGGTCCTCTCCTCCTGCTGTGCTGGGCATTTAGTTATATCTCTTACAGTTCCTCGTGAATGCTGGTGTCTCTATGAGGAGCGTCCTGAGAGAATACCCTTTCAGATGGTTGTGGAAGGCCCTCTGACATGGCTCAGTGAGTATTGATGCTTGGCGCCAAGCGTGAGGACCCGAGTTCAGTCCCTAGGAACTACGTAGGGGAAGGAGAGAACTGACTGCTGTAAGGTGTCCTCAGACCTCTAACCCACGCTGTGGCACACACTCTCCCCACCCCCCAGTAAATAAAAGTAAAAAGAAAAAAAAATGTTGTCGACATTTTACATTTCTCACTCGTACCTCTTCTTTGAAGAGAAAATTGATTTGGCGCATATCACACCATTCCATGGAACCAAGAGCATGTGTTTTGCATATAGTGCAGTTGGCATGAATTTGGGGCAGGAAGTTTCTAAATATTAAGTTGTGAGGCGTATTACTTCTCATGTTACCCTTTGGACTTGATTCGCAGCCTACAGAGTAGGAACCATGAGTTCTTTCTTGGGCCAGCCATTCAACCTCACCTCCTTTTATGATCCTAAATGTCAATCACCGCCACCCTACCCCACCCCTGCCACCCTTGCAAGTCATTCATTTAATTTGTTTATGGTTACACCTACAAATGTCTCTGTGGTTGAGTTTCATTGCTGCCACTCTGGAAAATTCAAAAGTACTTACAGCTGCCGGAATACAGACACTGAACTTTTCTGGAGTCCTGCTCCTAAGAGGCACTGCCATTAGTGCATTAGGTAGGGGACCTCAGTGCCTGTGAGGCTCACTGTGTCTGAAGGTGGGCATGTCCTGAGAGGAAACACCTTTTCCTCAGCGTTAGGCACATCTGTCTGTCACCCCTTCAGGTGACCCCTAAAGGAAGTGTTGTAGATCTGTGGACTCAGAGAGGACCAAGAAACATCTTACTTCCCCAGTCTGCCGCTAGGCATTTAATGGTTTCGAACGGTGAGGCATGGAGAGGAAACGACACACCCAGTTCATACCCAGTACTGGCAGCCATTCTGGTGGGGGTGCCCTCTGATGCCACCTTTTCCTATCATGCTCTGATGCCAAAATAAATGGAAGTATTAATTTTCTGACTCAAATAATTAATTGGAAACCTCGGTATCTTTTCTATGTCCTTTTTTTCCTTTGAGGTATGTCAGGATAATTTACAAGCATTTTTTAAAAACCCTAAATATAGAAAAATGTCTGAAAGTGTTTATTTCAGAAAATGTTCATTTTTTTTAAATCTTCCTCCTCTTTGATACCAACATCTCCTGCCCCTCCTTTCTTCCCTGTCTCTATCCCTGTCTCTTCTGCAAGTTTCTCCTTCAGTCCTTTCCCTGCCGAGCTAGCTTCCATCCTCTCTGTGGCCCCAGAGGCCCGGATACACTAAAGCCATCACATAGACGTGGATGCTTCAGGGAGCATCTTCAATAACAGGATTAAGTGGGGTGCTGTTCCAGGTTGAGTTACAAAGAAGTGTATTGGGCTCTGACTTTTCTCTGGTGTTTATTGTGTTACTGAGTGGGATCCTAGCAGCTGCCTCTCATCTAGCCCTGAATGGCAGAATTACACAGGAAGGAAAATGCAAAAGCTAAGTGTATTTCTTGTCTTTTCTCAGCCCTGTTAAGCTTCCTGTGAGCTGAGTGTTGTTGGAGACAAGGCAAAGGCTAGAATCCAGGGTTAGGGTCACGGCCCCAGTGTCAGGCTCTCACTGTTGTCTTTCTGTTTCCAAATCCCTAGAATCTACCTGAAAGTCACGTATGTATGTATGTATGTATGTATGTATGTATGTATGTATGTATGTATGTATTTGGTCTGTGAGTTTCTCTTGTGACCTCACAAGTGCTTCAAAAACAGTTTTAGGTGCTAGCATGGTGGCTGTGGAACTTGTCTCTTGAGTCTGTGATGTAAGCCCTGGCTGGCTTGTGAAATAAGCCCTTAGAGGCCAGCTTTCGGGCATGGTCGCAACATTAGCACATTCAGTTGGGAGTCTCCAACTATGAAATGGGAGAGATTCCACAAAGAATGTGTGTCATTGCTTAAGAGTATGGGGTTTAGAGTCTTGGGGATTCAGCCCTCCTCTTTTAGCTTTGTGTCCTTCTGAGCTAAAACAGTTGGGTCTAAACCAGTCCCCAGCCCTACAGAGAGTTGGGAGAGGTACTGGGATTTTCCTCATGCTCCGTTTTTTAGGGTATACTTCCTTGTCTAGTGCCTGATAAACATTGCCTCTATAGTGCTTAGATCATTGGTAGTTTATTAAAAAGGTTAATCATTTTTCCACTAAATACAATTTCAAAACACTGAGGGAGGGGTGTGTGTGTGTGTGTGTGTGTGTGTGTGTGTGTGTGTGTGCGTGTGTGTGTGCGTGCGTGCCATAGTTTATTATAAAAAGATTGCTAGACACAGAGGAGACACATCCAGACCTTCTGCTCCCTGTCCTATATTTGGGGGAAACGTTAAGGCCTTGATAGAGGTGGAATCAGATTTCCAAAGACTAATATTAAAATTTGAATCATCTTTTTCTACTGTCCTCACCTGCCTTCAAGGGGGGATGGTATGGGGCCACTCTGAAGAACTCAGCTGTCCTGTCTTTATAAATTTAAACCAGCACTTAGGTACAGTATGGTCTTATTTAGAGAATGGAGAGGGTCTAGACACTGGCATCCTGAGACTCGTGAGTTGAGACAGAAAGAGCTGGTCTTGTAAATTTTCTAAATCCTGAACTTTTGTTTGCAAAGAGGCTTTCTAGAACTGTTCACGAGAGTCATTGGCTACAAGCTTGTTACGGGGGTAGTGCATACTGACAGGTAAAGGGTATCTGGGCTGAGCATCATGGTGCAGAACATTAATCCTGTCCCTCAGAAGGCTGAGGCAGGAGGACTAGGAGGTTGAGTCCAGTTCCTCTCTACAGTAAATGAATGGACGAATGAATGAATGAATGATTGAATGAATGAATGAAACGAAAGGCGAGCAATAGGCTGGTGCCCCTAGAGTCACTTGGGTAGAATTATTTTCATCCACTATTCATTCTGTCCAAACGCAGGCACATATGTAAGCATGGCTGCAAAGGCTGTACCTGTTTGTGGGACCAGAAGAAAGGCTCTTTGTCAGTACCAGATGTGTTTCGAGGTAGTATGGGACTGGCTTTCTGGACCTACTTGGCAAGAATGGCCTTGACCTTGCCACCAAACAAAGGACTGCGTTCTCCAAAATCCCCACAATCCATCATTTTCAGTGAGTGAGCAGGATGCATTCATGAGGCCTCACAGGGCATCTTTTTTCTTTGTCCATTCAAAGAGAGTACGTACAGTTTGATCCGTCTTTACTTATATGTGATAATTCAGATCATAAAAGCAACAGTGGGAAGAACATGTGTAAGAAAGCAAACACAGCTTTCAAGTCACCCCAGGGTCTTGGCAACAACCCTTCCAGCCATCTCTCTCCCTGCCTGTTTGTCCCAGAGGAGCTCGGCTGTGGGGCGGCTCTGGAACAGGTGAGATGTGCCCAGGCAGAATCCACAGGGGCCAAATGTGACTTCCTAAGGAATTTTTAAAAAGACAAAGGGTAACATATCTGACAAGTTTTATAGTAATAATATATTATTAGTAATATGTAGAGTTGATGGTTTAGACTCACTATATTTAAGGAAATACACTACTACAATTTTTAAAAATTTTTTCTTTTTTTTTTTTCACTTATTAAATGTATCTTCTGGAACGCTTAAAATTATGTTTCTGGTTCATGTTATAGTCACTTAGAAGAAATCCATCCAGAGCAGAACTCCCGATCTAATTCTGATTGTTTCTGCCAGAGCTCCCCAACAGAGTCTGCCAGACGGCAGCATTACTGTTACTGTATCTCGCTGCCCAGATCCGTGGGGCGTTTTAGCCAATCGCACTCTGTGGCGGGTTCAGGGTTGGACAGGACGGAGTTCGTGCAGTCACTTTACAAGCCTGCCTGGTTTTTCCTTAAGGAGATTGTTCAGCCCTCAGAGCTGGGATTGACACTCGCACCTGTGGCTCCTTCTGGGGTTGTGCTGTGTTTTGTTTACACAGTAGGGTGTTCAGCACATTCAGAGTCTTCTGCCGACTCCCTACCAGAGGCCATCCCTACCCTTGACTCAGTCAGGATAACCAAAAATATCCTCAGACATTGTCGCAGCTGTCTGCTGAAGGACAAGTTCGCCCGGTTGAAAAACATGGACTAAGAGTGATTGACCAGAATGGGGAAACACTAGATACAAAATTGTGAATATTTGAGCCTGATAAGTGTACATTGATTGATGTTGCAATTTTGTACGTATTTCTGAAGTGTCTCTACGATAATCTTCCATCACTCAGGAGACTGAAGCAAGCGGATCTCTGCAAATTTGAGGGCAGCTTGGGGTGCATAGTCTTTGTGCTAGCCAGAGCTACATGGTGAGTCTCTGTCGCTAAGTAAATAAATAGATATTAAAACAAAAATGTGCATTAGTGAAGTATCTTCTGTGAGAATAGACACAGTTCATAGTTCTAGAGTGCCCGTGACTGTCCTTCAGAGCTACAAGGGGCTCTGAGAAGGGCCAAGATGGGTACTCGCTCATTGAACTGCTAGATAGGGGTTTATCTGCTCAGAGCTCTCTGATCCATGTATCCCTGAGCTTCTAGGCACAGGCTGGGCATGCTCTCTGGGTACCTAGCATCCCAGGGAGACGTTACAGAGGCACATCTGTGCCTACATAAGGCACCTGGATTCTGTGCTTATGATAGAGGAAGGAGATGGAAAACCCTGGAAAGAAACTTTTTATTACTTTGCTTGTATTTTATCACCAACACTTGTCTCAAAGCAAGGGACAGGAGTGGCACTCGATGGTCCCCAGGCTGGTAGCATAGGCCTGTAACCACGGCGACCCTCTTGCTAGGTCGAGGCTTATTTGGGATGTATTGTGGGTCAAGGCCAGCTTGACCAGTTTAGGGAGACCATCTTTAAAAGTGGGGTTTTGGGGGGCGGGTTATTAAGCTCAGTGTTAGAGCACTTGCTTAGCCGTCATCAACACTGAAGAAAATAAAAGGTACACGATGAGAACAAGGCTGCATCATTGACGTTCTGCCATGTGTCAGGTCCTGCTCTATACTTTTATGTATGACTTTGCTTTGTTTGTTTTCCCTGTGCTTGGAAGGCCCTGCCTTTCCTTATAGGGTGGACACCAGTGCGCACAGCCAAGGCCAGAATTTATCCACAAACCCAGGTCATGGGAGGGCCCTGCCATGTGGCCAGAATGGGAAGTAGGCAGGCACGTGACATCACTGTTCATTAATTCATTCTTTCCTCAGCTGTTTGAACCTTCTTTTGTGTGATAATTTTCAAGTTCTTTGTAGTGAGCCGAAGAAGACATTTTGGGGCCTTGTGTTGCTGGTGACTGACCAGGCATTAACAGTGGCTCGTCTGATGACTTTGTGGAATGATGTCTGCTGTTTCCAGAACCGATAGCTTAGGGTTTGTGAGTCTGAGAAGGTTCCATAGTGGAGGAACTACAGGGGATGGACATGTTCTGTGTTGATACAGACTGTATCATGTTGAACTGAGCACAGGGAGTATAGAGGGTACAAGGGGTCGACAATGACAGAGTCACAGGCTGAGCTTGTGTGCATGTGATAGAAAGCATGATGGCCATATTTGCATCTTGAGAAGATCATGCTGAAATATTAAATATGCACGGATGGGAAGAGGTTGGGGACCTGCCGCCTGATAATTAGTAGGCAGACTAGCATTCATTCTCACTATGTAGGTGAGGCTTTGCCTCTCTTTACTGCTGCATTTCAAGCTACTGTGACACCAGTTCAGTGGCTGGAAGCAGCAAGAGCTGCCCTAAGGGCCTTCCCTTTGGAACCCGCAGCAAAGATGACTCCTCTCTATGTGACTGCAATTCCATGTAGTGTTGATTTAGGCTACTCACATGGCTGTATTATGCTGACAAGGTAGTTGTTGGGGGAAACAATCAGGTGTGTGCATCTGCATGCCTAGCACTTGGGGCTCTCCAGTGTGGTGAACTTTGGGTGAAAGAGGAAGTGGCTAGGCTTCTTCAGGCTAAGTTGAGACCTGGCAGTGAACCTGGCTTTGTTCTGCCTCACATTTGTCAAAACTCATCACATGGCCAGTCTACACTCAAGGGCAATAAGAAGTGACACCACAGGTTAGAGAGTGTCCTTTCTTAGGTGTGTCAGTTGTTCTAAACCTCTTCCCAGTAGCTAGGCTAGTTTCTGCTTCTTCCAGGCAGCTGGTCTAGTCTCAGAGTCCTTTTGCAGTTCAGTTTCTCTGCTGGTCTGAGAAACTCAGGTTCCTCCCTCTGAGAGGGACTCTTAGCTATTGTTGCTTACTCTGGTAGGGAGGGGCCTAGTGAATCTGGTCAGTTTCAGGGACTTCCTGAAGCTCTGTCTTTCTTAAGGAGCTTCCTGCAGGATGGAATGTTTCAATCTCAGAGGAAACTGTTACACGATATTTACATGCTAAGAAAGTGCGTTATCATTGAATTCCATCCCAAGACTTAAAAATAACAAACAAACAAAACAAAAAACAAAAATAATTTTTAAGACTAGGTCTTATAAGTTTCTCAGGTTGGATTAAATGTGCTATGTAGCTCAAGAAATACCCAGAGTTACAGAATAAATGAGACTGTAGAGCTGTTCTGCTAGGCAGAGCTGAACCTACCACCTGATAGATTTGGCTATGGAAGAATAAGAGAGTTTACTAAGCAGCCCAATGTTGGCGGCAGCATGCTTCCACTGCTGTGGGCTGGCATAGTTCAAGTACGATAGGTGGCTGGATGAGCTCCCTCTGAGAGCTTTACAGAGCCAATATGTAGGGACTTGCAGCAGTATCGGGTCTCATTTGCTACACAATAAGAACTAAATTCCCTGACTGAACTGGCTGAGAAAAGAAGAGGTCATGATAGCCTGAAGAGGTAAAAAGAGAGAGCTGGGCTTTTGAGGGTTCAGGACAGGGCATATTTCACACAGCATCACTACCAAGTAGGAATATAAGACACGTGCATGAGGAATGAAATATAGTCACAGCCTAGTGTGTGGGGAAGAGGTGGAAGGGGCTGGAACAGTAAGGAACTAGAGCAGTGGATGACCTGATACCGACCATAGCGTTGCTTATGGGGAGGCAGGAAAGGGGAAACCTTTAAGAGATGTTCAGAAGTTAGAATTAGACAGCAGCTTTAATGGGAGAGTGGGATTTTTGAAGGGCGACACGTAGATTTTATGGTTTTTTGCAATGTTAGGAAAAACCTAGACCCTCATCCATGCTTGCAGAAGCTCTGTCACTGACCCACCCATGTCATGACACCTAGACTGTCTGTCTCTCTAGAGGGTGACATCTTTGCTAAGTTATTTACCAAAGTCACACTGTACAATAAGAAGATAATGAGATGGCTTGGGCACATCTCAGATTTTTCAGTATAGAATGTGTGTGTGTGTGTGTGTGTGTGTGTGTGTGTGTGTGTGTGTGTGTGTATGCAGTATCTATATTTTTATAGTAAAAGTAAGTTTGTTAATGATCCAGTGAAATTCCTACTTACTCAGGAAGAAGTACTTTTCAGGAAACCCCTTTGCTGGGTGCATGGAAAGAAAGTAGCTTAGAAGATGGAATTCTGGGAAACAACACACAAGGCCACTGTTTTCTGTCCTCACAGAAACTGCTCATGAAAGTGAATGTGCACTTCACTGGTCAGGTCTCCCATTTCATCCCTGGATGGTTTGGTGTTAGCCCGCATGTATCTCCCAGCCCCGAGCTGGTTCACTGGTACCGTGTCTACCCATCGTCTGCACATTAGTTTGCTTTAAGGACAAAGGAAAACACTGAAGTTGCTGTATTATTTAAAATTAAAGAATAATCGGACTGAGCAAAAATTGCCTTGAAGTGTGGCCCCATGATATGTTGAAAGTGGGAAGGGACAAAGAGGAAATGCAGAAGGGATAACAAGGGAACGTGGGGAGAACATGAGGAACCAGCCTCCTCGGCTACGGTGTGGGGTTGCTGCACCCTGTGTGTCACTGTGGTAACCGACACACACACGGAAACCTGACCTGTACCTTTGGATTATGGCAGCAAACAAGTCAAGGGAAGAAGTCTTGTAGAGATGCTGAGGCGTGGGCCAGAGAGACGGCTCAGCCTGTAAAACCTTCCCATGAAATCCTGGTGAACGAAGTTCGATCCCTGGAGCCCAAGGGAGAGAATTGACTCCTCAAAGCTTTCCTCTGCTTTCCACATGTACCTCACATATCACACACACACACACACACACACACACACACACACACACACACACACACACACACACACACACACACAGAGAGAGAGAGAGAGAGAGAGAGAGAGAGAGAGAGAGAGAGAACGGAATAAAAGTAATGATAAAATAATCATTTTAAATGAAAGCTGGGCTTGGTGATACATGCCATTAATCCCAGCATTTCAGAGGCAGATACAGGCAGATCTCTGAGTTTCAGGCCAGTCTGGTCTACCAGGATAGCCAGGTCTCCATAGAGAAACTCTGTCCTAAACACAAAGGAAAACAAAATAAAACAAAATACAGTCTTAGGAGTTAAACATATGTCACCTGGTTGTTTGCGTTCTCCAACCCTTGACAAACAGCTGATATTCTAGAATTACGCCTCCCTGGGCCTGCCTTGCTTTTGGTGTTGGTCCAAGACAACTACCTACTGACCCAACACTATCAGGTGAATGGTAGTAAAATGGTAGGCTAAGCATTGGGTGGTGGAGGGGGTAAAATGAGATTGGTTTTCAGTGAGCTGTTCCTGACTGCATTCACAAGTGCAGTGGGAAACTGCAGATTGTTACTGCTAAGATTTATGCCTGCCTTTCTGATGAAAGGCCTGGGGTCAGAAATGTAACTTGCAGTGTAGTGGATGACATGGAGAGGTTCCTCAAATTCGTTGGTAAGTTAAGGTCACGCACATATGTACAAATACACACTGCACCCCCCCACACAGAGAGAGAGAGAGAGAGAGAGAGAGAGAGAGAGAGAGAGAGAGACAGAGAGAGAGAGAGAGAGAGAGAGAGAGAGAGAGAGAGAGAGAGAGAGAGAGAGAGATGAAAATGGCTAACAGTAGTCATTTGGCCCAGGGCATTGGTGTGCGTTGGGTCCTCTGGATTTGTCCTCTGTGCCGTTTCATCCTGAACGCACGTGGGAGTGCAATCCCATTTAAGAGGAGTTTCAGCGTATCTAAGAACACACTGTTAATATCCAAACGTACAGCATTCTCTGCTGAAATCGATCAGATACTGGTTTTGATGATGTCTCCTTTAAATTCTTGCTTTTAGTAAAAGCGAAAATCAGATAAGATTGCTGATTGATTTCTGAACCCACCGATAAGAAACAGCCCATTCAGCGCAGCTCTCCTCCTCCTGACTCCGACTTCAACGAGGCTTCCCTCCTGAAATGCTAATTCCTTTGGTGACCTTCATCAGTGTATGATACGTAGATGTCCTGTAAGACTCAGCCCATGCTGGCTTCAGCAAAAAGAGACATCTGATGATTTAACAGTCCGGTGTGGGTCCGGCTCCACTTAGCCTAAGTTCTCATTGTTCTCTTCTGTCTTCTGAGGCAACCTGTTTTTGACAAGACCCCTCCATGCTGGTGAGGTACCCTGAGGGTGGAAGGAAAGGTTACCCCTTGCTCTACCTCTTCAGGGATGGCCTCGGGTCTTGTACTTCAGAGGCCCTTCGGTATGGATAGCGATGGGATGGTGTGCCCAGTGTCAACCTTCCCCTTCCTCTCTTCTGTTTCCTGCCTGCAACGGCTTGGACATTGGGGAAACCCAGAGTATCTGTTATTCTAGTGTTCTATAGATCTCAGGCCCCATATCCTTCAGAGTTCCAAGCTGGTAGAGAAGGCAAGGAAATGCTTTGTCCCATGCATGCAATACTAGACTCAGTGGAGTGACAGAAAGACTCAGTTCTACCTGGGAAAATGAGCAATGGACTCTCATAGGAAGTGCCACAGAGTTGAGACTTCTCGATAAAGAGTTTCACTTCTCTAGCACGTGCCTTAGGTACTGAGTAAAGCTTTTACAGGAAGAAATGTATACCCACAGGCACTTGAATCTTTTTTTCTCATCTTCAAATGACTTTTTCTTTATCATCTTCCCTTCCTGTTTGGTAGCCACCACCAAGACGAAGCCTTCCAAGGTGATCACTGGACTCTGCACAGCAAGCGAGCTCAGTCTTTCGCCCTCGTTTGCACTTATTTGTAGCTCATGTCTCTCTTGCCCAGCCCTTGTCTGGCTTACCGTGTGCCCTTCACAATCCAGGCCCTAGTACATAGCATCAGTTCCCCTATGGAAGCACAGGGGACGTCTCCCCCGATAGGCATTGTCATCAGAAATTTTGTTCCCAGGAAATAATGGAGACTGTATTTAAGGAGGGCCAGACAGGGTGGGTCAGATGGGGAATATCAGTCTACTGCCCTGCTAGAAGACAGCAATCCCAGCCTCTTGAACTTGACAAGGGAGCCAGGGCTAGGAGAGGAGAGAGAGCAGCTTGATTTATGGCTGAGGTGGGCACGAGGAGAGGGGAGTGCCTGGGTTGGTATTACAGGTCGGTATTACTCTGTCCTGTGCAACACTAGACCCAGAGGAGTTGTAGTAAAGGGTCAGCTGTGCCTGGGAAAAAATCAAATATGATTACTGTAGTATTAGGGTCAGATGACACTGTCATATAGGCAGACATGTTGGAAGGAGGACAGGTGCAGGTGGAAAGAAAATGACTGTATGATTGCCACTTGGATTTGTGCCTTCCCAGCATCTCCTTACAGATACTTTTTGGAGTCCAAGAAATCATTCCTCATGCAGTGCTGACATTTGAGTTCCTAGGTAGGTCACAGGGACACATGCAATCAGGAGTATGTGCAAGCTACTGCTGGGATCCTTTGTGCACCTGAGAGGACTGAGTGGTAGACAGGGAGGAGGGTTCATGTGTGGGTGTGAGGCCAGTGTCTGTGGGAAAGAAGGAGGCCCCTCTGGGGACAGTGTAAGGCAGTGTCCTTTCAACATGTCCTGTCTTCCAGCCCTGGAAGACCAAGGCCCTGATGTTCTTGTCTTCAGACCTGAGCCTTTCTGAAGTGGATTATACCTCTAAAGCAGTGTTTCTCAACCTGGGGTCATGACCCCCAGAGGGTTTGCATATCAGATGTCTTGTATATCAGCTATTTACATTACAATTTATAATAGCAAAATTACAGTTACGAAGCAGCAGCGAAAGTAATTTATGGTTGTGGGGGTGGGGGGAGTCACCATAACATAAGGATCTGTATTAAAGGGTCATAGTATTAGGAAGGTTGGGAACCACTGCTCTAAAACGTCAACAGAAACATGGAGAAGAATTTTGTGAGATTCAAGGATTTCTGACTCCAGTCAGAAAAAGGAACCCAACCAGGTGATCCTTCAGGGAGGACCAGAGCCCTTGATCCCAGGCAGCCACCAGAAGCAGATAGTGTCAGCGCCCTCTCTTTCTAGCATCACAGTTTGACCTCAGGTCACGAATACCACAATCAGAATGGATTGAGAGAGACATTTCTAAGGGGTTGGGGATTTGGCTCAGTGGTAGAGCACTTGCCTAGGAAGCTCAAGGTCCTGGGTTCGGTCCCCAGCCCCGGAAAAAAAAAAAAAAAAAAAAGGAGAGAGACATTTCTGTTAGAAACAGAAGATATGGGACTGCAGGGTGCAGGCAGGGAAGCTTGCAGGCCTCTGCTGTTGTAACTGGGGCTGTTATCTCTTAGTTATGCCCACTCAGTATTCGATGTGGGATGAATTCGGGCATGGCCCACACCCATACACAAATCTATGCTTGTGTGTGGTATTTGTAACCTACAGCACAATCCTCTTAGGTACTGCAAGTTGTCTCTGGTCTGAGTAGCACATTTTACAATACATGGCTGTACAAACATCTGTCCTACTGTAGTTCTAGGGAATAAGGATCAGAAAAAAGCTCACGCGTCTTCACTACAAATATATTTTTTTTTCTCAAATATTTTTGGCCCAAAGACTCAGTTGATAGAGCAGAAGACTATGGTAAGGATCGGACTGGTTTTGCTCACTGTTACTGTAGCTAGCCCTATTCAGAGCCCCACATGGGCAGTTAAGCTGGTCTGCCTGCCTATACGCAGAGTGCCGATAAGCGAAAGTTACATACAGTTTTCTGTTTTCATTGTTTAGTCGACTTTCTCCAGCAGCCTCTTTATTTTTCACTGTACATTTTTGTGGACTTAGTTATTCTCCTCATTCATTCTGTCTGTGTAGAGTACTGCTATACCACTCACTGCCTGGTTCACAGGCTTTCTCTTGGGGGTGTGGTTATGCCTAAAGTTACCCTAAAATCCCACTGAACGGAGAAGCTGTCCTCTGCATCTTTTGTGTTCCTGACTTAGACCATGTGATGGGTGCTCTGTGGCTGATCACTTCTCCCTGGAGACCCTGAAGCTTTTTCTGAGCACAAGAGCGGTGTGTTACATCAGTTCTCCTCTCCTGCCAGCAGCGTGCACATAGTAGGTCTTGCCTCATGGGCAGAACTGTCTGTAAACATCAGTTGTAACAATTCAGCCCCCTGGAAGGTGCTGCTGCCCTAGCAGTAAGAGTGCTTTGGGCCCAAGCCTATTGCAAACACACTCACCTATGTGCTTTTCCTATTAGCTTTTCTTCTTTGTCTCTCTTTTTTCAGGATGTTACTCTGTTACTCTGGGGGAGTGTTACTCTGGTTTTTTTCCAGTATGTGACCAGGCTCTGTTCCTCTGGGCGAAGCAGCAGGGATCACCAGTATATAGCCTGTCATATCCACATGTGGAGCTTAGCCAGGAGATAATCACATGTACCAGTGATGGGTCCGTAGATTCTGTTACATGCAGGGTTCTCTGATCAAAGGGATTAAGCTTTCTTGATATGTTCAAAAATAGTGTATTTGGGCCAAACTCCGGGATGGATGAAGAGGTGTTTTTGATATCTGTCTAGGTTGAGAGCTTTGGGTTATTCCCTCTCCACAGCTCTGCTTTTTTCGGAAGTTCCAGGACTAGAATACATTTTCTCTTCAATTTGTTTTTTCAAGGGGCCACCCAGGATTTTGTAGGCGGTATTCTCTTTTTCAAATAGAGTCAGACTAGCTTCATGAACTCTTTAAGAAGCATTTGTCCCCTCTTCCTGCCCTGTTCCCTACATTTTATTTACCTAGAGAAGACTCCAGGATGTGCTTCTGTTGAGAAGAGGCATTTAAATAGGTGGGCGCAGCAGAATTGCTGCTTCAGGGCATACACTCAGGGTGTAACTTGCCTAATGGCATAATAACTGACTCTTTTTTTTTACCCCCTATCACTTTAGAATACCTTACAGACTTCAAGAAGAGCCCTAAATGAAACATGACAAACCAAGAAAATGTAGCACGCACCTCCTCAGCGTGCCCACCTCATCTTGGTGTTTTCCCAAGTGATTCGATGGGGGATTATTTCTGCTTTGTATTAACCCAGAACCCCTGGGTCATCGTACACTGGTCCTGCTCCCCTCAGAGGCCACGTTGCCAATAAAACTCTCTTCTTTCTTATTGAAGACAGAATTTCTGTGCATTTTAAGTACAGATCCTTTGCCTGTTACTTTTCATGCTTATTTTGTTTTCCTCTTGGGTATAAACCTTTATTTGGTGCCTTCTCTCTTTGGTGGTGGATTGACTTCTGAGGGCAAATGAGAATTTCGGAGGTGATTAAACCCCATTTCCCATCTGCTTTCACAGTTGCCCAGTCCCAACGACACAGATTTAAAAAAAAAAAGAAATGGTTTTGGCATCACACACGTGGCGCTGTGGTCCGCCTTGTCTTAGAGGTACATCAGTTTTGCGCATCAATATTAACAATTCAAACACCCTGAAATGCTAATAGCACTAGTAAGCTTTTAATTCCATGGAATTTATTGCTCGCTGTATTTCCATGAATTTATAACGCTTTGATTCTTAAGAGCCCCATTTAATCAGTTTTGCCTGGCACCGCACATAATAAACAACTTGCTCTTGAAAAAGTGCCACTTGGGGGAGGCTGCTAACAATGGAGTTAAATGCTTCCGCCACTAGCAGTTTGGGTGCCGTATTTTTCATGAGCTGTAATGTACTTTGCTGGCTTCGAAGCGGTGGTTAAACACAGCGACAGAACCGAGCCCACTCCGACACTCCAAGCTCAGGCTCTGATAGGTGTTTTTGCAGAAAGCACAGGAGAAATCTATGCTTTTAGCCTTTTTTTCCCCCCTTCTTCTCCCTTCTCCTTTAGCTTAATGGCTTCTAATACTTTTTCATTATCTTTACCTTAATCTTTTAGCGTATGATTTATGGACTAGATTGGAGAGTGATATTAGTGGGCAAAACCAGTCATTAGAGGCTGTTAAGGAACATTCGTTGTTTATTTGGCGGCCTGTCTATAAAAGTACACATGATGGCCCTAATAGCAAAATATCAAATTATCAAGTGCTTTAAAGCAGAAAATGTCATTTGTTTCTCAAAACTGCACCAACTTTATATAATTGCCCTTTTAATTATCCCTAGTGGCCCATGAAATTTGCAAAATAGAGCATCAAAGGTTTGATTTACTTACATATTGCACTTTGGCGGGATTCTTAATGAATATTGTTTAGCCCTAATGCTGGGATGAAATTTGTTTATGGAGGAATGGACTGCCAGGGGTGGGGGCAGGGGGGATAGTCATAAAATCCCATCAATGGGGGTTTCTGACGATGAAGCAAAATGGCTATATTCCTGGACCTAACATTTTGAAAGAATCCTTTTTATGATGGAATTTTATTACTAATTCCGCTCTAAGTGAATAGTTGGTAAGTTTGCTGCCCTCCTCCCATTCCCCTGCTTAGATAAGCACTCTTGCCATTGCTTTCCTGGGGACCTGGACTAGGCATTTGTTTGTTTCCTGGCAGTTTCCCATCTGGGTCACCTGGTTCTTCAGAAATGGAGTCTCCAAGCTGACATTCTGAGCAGGATCTCTAAAAGCTTTAGGCCTGTCTTTGGGGGATGCTTTCTACAGATCTGGGGGCTGGTTTCAGGCTGGGAGTCTCCTAACATCCCTGGAGCCCAGCATGCAGCACGCATTTGAGGATTCCTGGAATCGTCCCCTGCTGTCTTCCTAGAAGTTTTGTGAGCACTATTGTCTGTGATGAAGAAGCTTGAGCTCTCAGTCTCTGTGAGCCTAGGAGGGGCTTCTGGGAGAGGTGGCTGGGGAATGAGTTTTCATCCCTCTGCCTCTGGTTACTGTCCTAGATATTTGTCTTCCTTCCTCAGAGGTGAAACGCGGGGCTACACCTTAGTTGATGAGAGAGGCGGTGATACAGGCTGGTGATAGCGAGACCCTGGGCTTGATTGCAGGCTGCCTCATCCGGCACAGGAAGCACACTGCTTCTTGCTGATAGAAATATTCAATAATCCTGGGCTGGAGGTGGCCGCTGTGGAACGTCACTTGTTCAGCACCTGGGGGTTGACAGGGCACCACTGATAACCACCCGTTGGGTGTGGCACGCCTCCTTGCATTTTCCTGGTCTTGTGATGAGAATGTCAGGAGGGACAGAATCAAGGGACTGACAGAAGTCCTTAAGATTACCCCTCTCATTTCCCTTTATCTACCTGCCCTGTCACTCGGTGGAAGGGGCACAGTGACTTGTCTCCACAAAACCCTGATGGTTGTTGCCTGGTAACTTGTTCTTCTCATTGATGTTACGAAGATTGTTTCCACTCACCATCTCCACCCAGGTCCTGAGCTTATCCTGCTTTAAGGATTTCCTCATTACACCCCTGGTCCTTTGTTCCCGCTCCTTTGAGGTTTACAGTCTCCCTTGGGAGCTCTGGAATCACATTTGTCAAGTCTCAGGTACCTCGGGACCCTGGGGCTCTGTCTTCACCATGTGGCTGCACCTGACATTAACAATTATTTTCTTCCTCCTCCGTCTGAGAACAATTTCAAAGCTGAAATAACTTAAAAATCATGAACAAAGGGATGGTTTTAGCAGTTTTTGGAGCCCTGTCTATCAGAAGTGATGTTTGCCTGGTTCAGCCCCTTTTGTCTTGCATAATTTTGCAGAACCACGTCCCCATCCTTTCCCAATGTCTTCCCCAAATTGCGTTTCTGAATTTTCACTGCAAGACCCTGTCCTTCTTGCAGTAGTTCCCTTCTTTAGCCCTCCACATCAGCAGAGGGATTCCTACCTGCCTGCTCTCTTCATTTCCCACGAGCACAGTCACAGACAGATATAATGAAGCGCTCATGTGCTACTCCCTGCTCAGTGTCTTTGTGGGCCGCTGTGGGGCCTCAGGAGCTTTCCGACCCCTCAGTTCTTTCCTAGGGTTTTATTTCTTGTTTTGTTTGCATTCTCTTCCATCTGAGTCAGCTATGTCCTCCTCTAGCATCAAACCTTTCTCCTTTAACACATCCACCAGTGAAATGGAGACCACTCATAATTCAGACAATCTGGGTTATTTCCAGTTCTTCCAGGCTTGGGACCCATGAAGGCACAATGTCAAGACAAGACTTATTTACAAAATTTATGCTGCTTTCTTGGTGTTTAATTAAAGTAGGTTAATGTTTCCACACCCCCAATACAGTGGAGTATGACACAGTGACTCACTGTCCTTTGTGTGTGAATATATGTTTGTTTGCATGTATGTGGGTACGCTTGTCTGTGTGTATCTGAAGGCCAAAAATCAACCTTGGATGTTGTTGTGGGTTGCAGGTTAATAATGAGTTTCATACCCATCCCTAAGGCTGCCCCAGGCACCTTCCCCCTGCCTTGGACTCTTCAGCCCACTACAAATGGGCCCTTGTGTACACCATAAACGCTCCAGATGTTGGGTTTTTAGAACTGAGCACTATCCTTGAACTCTGTGCTTAGGGAGCTGGAGACACAGTTGGAGTCATCTACTCTCTATGACCTTTGCACTTTGGGGCTTGTTCTGTATTTCTGGGGACCCCCTCTGTTTCCCAGGAAGCTGGGGAATGCATTCTTTCCTTTTGATGCCTGAACTGTCGCTTGGGTCGCTGGCTTCTTTCCCGCTCTACGCCTCTGAGGAGGGTTGTCTTCTGATGTTTGCCACCTTGTCCCATGCTCTGATTCTTCTGGTGGCTCCAGCTCCTGGGTGTCACTGTACAGCGTATCACATCATTTGCAAGTTCATAGGCTCCTGGGTCCATAGCTGACCTGGGAAGCCTGAGCCAGTTCCTGACCTGCTGTGTCTCGTGTTTTCCATTATGTCTCTTTGTGGGTGAGAGATGTGTAATCTCTCCAGCCATCTAGAGGCACGGCCAGCTTGTCTCTTTCCTGACTTCTCTGGCAGGATGGAGTTTTCTCTCTGGATCTGAGGCTTGGAAGGTGAAGTAATAGAAGTAGCTTTGTCCTATCCAGTCGTGAGTTTGCTTCAAGGGTTATTGATGGAGACTTCGGACCTCAGCACCTTTCTGCGTTTTTATCGTCTGTCTTTTTTGACATGGAGCAGTCAGAATACTCACAGCCCGTGTTTCAGGTCCCACCTCGGACTTCTCGTCTCGTTGGATCACCTGTGGCAAGGCCTGCCGTGTTCGGGAAGACTGACACTTGCTGTTCCTTTTCTTCAGTGCTGTTGGTAGACCCCAGGGAAATAGGGAAGTTTCTTGAGATTAAAGATAAGATTGGGAAAAGATCTTTACCAATCCTACAACAGATAGAGGCCTTATATCCATAATATACAAAGAACTCAAAAAGTTAGACCGCAGGGAGACAAATAACCCTATTAAAAAATGGGGTTCACATAGAAAGAATCAACAGAACCAAAAGTTGGTTCTTTGAGAAAATCAACAAGATAGATAAACCCTTAGCCAGACTAACGAGAGGACACAGAGAGTGTGTCCAAATTAACAAAATCAGAAATGAAAAGGGAGACATAACTACAGATTCAGAGGAAATTCAAAATATCATCAGATCTTACTATAAAAAGCCTATACTCAACAAAACTTGAAAAATCTGCAGAAATGGACAATTTCCTAGACAGATACCAGGTACCGAAGTTAAATCAGGAACAGATAAACCAGTTAAACAACCCCATAACTCTAAGGAAATAGAAGCAGTCATTAAAGGTCTCCCAACCAAAAGAGCCCAGGTCCAGGCGGGTTTAGTGCAGAATTCTATCAGACCTTCATAGAAGACCACATGCCAATATTATCCAAACTATTCCACAAAATTGAAACAGATGGAGCACTACCGAACTCCTTCTATGAAGCCACATTACTCTATACCTAAACCACACAAAGACCCAACAAAGAAAGAGAACTTCAGACCAATTTCCCTTATGAACATCGGATTTAAAAAATACTCAACAAAATTCTGGCAAACCAATCCAAGAGCACATCAAAACAATCATCCACCATGATCAAGTAGGCTTCATCCCAGGCATGCAGGGATGGTTTAATATACGGAAAACCATCAACGTGATCCATTATATAAACAAACTGAAAGAACAAAACCACATGATCATTTCATTAGATGCTGAGAAAGCATTTGACAAAATTCAACACCCCTTCATGATAAAAGTCCTGGAAAGAATAGGAATCCAAGGCCCATACCTAAACATAGTAAAAGCCATATACAGCAAACCAGTGGCTAACATTAAACTAAATGGAGAGAAACTTGAAGCAATCCCACTAAAATCAGGGACTAGACAAGGCTGCCCTCTCTCCCTACTTATTCAATATAGTTCTTGAAGTTCTAGCCAGAGCAATCAGACAACAAAAAGGAGGTCAAGGGATACAGATCGAAAGAAGAAGTCAAAATATCACTATTTGCAGATGATATGATAGTATATTTAAGTGATCCCAAAAGTTCCACCAGAGAACTACTAAAGCTGATAAACAACTTCAGCAAAAGTGGCTGGGTATAAAATTAACTCAAATAAATCAGTAGCCTTCCCTCTACACAAAAGAGAAACAAGCGAGAAAGAAATTAGGAAACACACCCTTCATAATAGACCCAAATAATATAAAGTACCTCGGTGTGACTTTAACCAAGCAAGTAAAAGATTTGTACAACAAGAACTTCAAGACTCTGAAGAAAGAAATTGAAGAAGACCTCAGAAGATGGAAAGATCTCCCATGCTCATGGATTGGCAGGATTAATATAGTAAAAATGGCCATTCTGCCAAAAGCGATCTACAGATTCAATGCAATCCCCATCAAAATACCAATCCAATTCTTCAAAGAGTTAGACAGAACAATTTGCAAATTCATCTGGAATAACAAAAAACCCAGGATAGCTAAAACTATGCTCAACAATAAAAGGACTTCTGGGGGAATCGCTATCCCTGAACTCAAGCAGTATTACAGAGCAATAGTGATAAAAACTGCATGGTATTGGTACAGAGACAGACAGATAGACCAATGGAATAGAATTGAAGACCCAGAAATGAACCCACACACCTATGGTCACTTGATTTTTGACAAAGGAGCCAAAACCATCCAATGGAAAAAAGATAGCATTTTCAGCAAATGGTGCTGGTTCAACTGGAGGTCAACATGTAGAAGAATGCAGATCGAACCATGCTTATCAACCTGTACAAAGCTTAAGTCCAAGTGGATCAAGGACCTCCACATCAAACCAGACACACTCAAACTAATAGAAGAAAAAACTAGGAAGCATCTGGAACACATGGGCACTGGAAAAAATTTCCTGAACAAAACACCAATGGCTTATGCTCTAAGATCAAGAATCGAACAAATGGGATCTCATAAAACTACAAAGCTTCTGTAAAAGGCAAAGGACACTGTGGTCAGGACAAACGGCAACCAACAGATTGGGAAAGATCTTTACCAATCCTACAACAGATAGAGGCCTTATATCCAAAATATACAAAGAACTCAAAAAGTTAGACCGGGGAGACAAATAACCCTATTAAAAATGGGGTTCAGAGCTAAACAAAGAATTCACAGCTGAGGAATGCCGAATGGTTTGAGAAACACCTAAAGAAATGTTCAACATCTTTAGTCATCAGGAAATGCAAATCAAAACAACCTGAGATTTCACCTCACACCAGTGAGAATGGCTAAGATCAAAAACTCAGGTGACAGCAAATGCTGGCGAGGATGTGGAGAAAGAGGAACACTCCTCCATTGTTGGTGGGATTGCAGACTGGTACAACCATTCTGGAAATCAGTCTGAGGTTCCTCAGAAAATTGGACATTGAACTGCCTGAGGATCCAGCTATACCTCTCTTGGGCATATACCCAAAAGATGCCCCAACATATAAAAAGACATTGCTCCACTATGTTCATAGCAGCCTATTTATAATAGCCAGAAGCTGGAAAGAACCCAGATGCCCTTCAACAGAGGAATGGATACAGAAAATGTGGTACATCTACACAATGGAATATTACTCAGCTATCAAAACAACGAAGTTTATGAAATTAAATGTAGGCAAATGGTTGAACTGAAAATATCATTCTGAGGAGCTAACCCAATCACAGAAAGACATACATGGTATGCACTCACTGATAAGTGGCTATTAGCCCAAATGCTTGAATTACCTAGTGGCCTAGAACAAATGAAACTCAAGACGGATGATCAAAATGTGAAGGCTTCTACTCCTTCTTTAAAGGGGGAACAAGAATACCCTTGGCAGGGAAGAGAGAGGCAAAAGATTAAAACAGACACAGAAGGAACACCCATTCAGAGCCTGCCCCACATGTGGCCCATACATATACAGCCACCCAATTAGACAAGATGGATGAAGCAAAGAAGTGCAGACCGACAGGAGCCGGATGTAGATCTCTCCTGAGAGACACAGCCAGAATACAGCAAATACAGAGGCGAATGCCAGCAGCAAACCACTGAACTGAGAACGGGACCCCCGTTGAAGGAATCAGAGAATGAACTGGAAGAGCTTGAAGGGGCTTGAGACTCCATATGTACAACAATGCCAAGCAACCAGAGCTTCCAGGGACTAAGCCACTACCTAAAGACTATACATGGACTGACCCTGGACTCTGACCTCATAGGTAGCAATGAATATCCTAGTAAGAGCACCAGTGGAAGGAGAAGCCCTGGGTCCTGCTAAGACTGAACCCCCAGTGAACTAGACTGTCGGGAGGCGGCAATGGGGAGGTGGGAGGGGGAACACCCATAAGGAAGGGGGGGAGGGAAGGGATGTTTGCCAAATGTACATAAGAAATACTCAAGTTAATAAAAAAAAAATGTTTCTGTTTAAAAAAAAAAAAAAAATGGGGTTCAGAGCTAAACAAAGAATTCACAGCTGAGGAATGCCGAATGGCTGAGAAACACCTAAAGAAATGTTCAACATCTTTAGTCATAAGGGAAATGCAAATCAAAACAACCCTGAGATTTCACCCTCACACAGTGAGAATGGCTAAGATCAAAAACTCAGGTGACAGCAAATGCTGGCGAGGATGTGGAGAAGAGGAACACTCCTCCATTGTTGGTGGGATTGCAGACTGGTACAACCATTCTGGAAATCAGTCTGGAGGTTCCTCAGAAAATTGGACATTGAACTGCCTGAGGATCCAGCTATACCTCTCTTGGGCATATACCCAAAAGATGCCCCAACATATAAAAAAGACACGTGCTCCACTATGTTCATAGCAGCCTTATTTATAATAGCCAGAAGCTGGAAAGAACCCAGATGCCCTTCAACAGAGGAATGGATACAGAAAATGTGGTACATCTACACAATGGAATATTACTCAGCTATCAAAACAACGAAGTTTATGAAATTAATTGAGGCAAATGGTTGGAACTGGAAAATATCATTCTGAGTGAGCTAACCCAATCACAGAAAGACATACATGGTATGCACTCACTGATAAGTGGCTATTAGCCCAAATGCTTGAATTACCCTAGTGGCCTAGAACAAATGAAACTCAAGACGGATGATCAAAATGTGAAGGCTTCACTCCTTCTTTAAAGGGGAACAAGAATACCCTTGCAGGGAAGAAGAGGCAAAGATTAAAACAGAGACTGAAGGAACACCCATTCAGAGCCTGCCCCACATGTGGCCCATACATATAGAGCCACCCAATTAGACAAGATGGATGAAGCAAAGAAGTGCAGACCGACAGGAGCCGGATGTAGATCTCTCCTGAGAGACACAGCCAGAATACAGCAAATACAGAGGCGAATGCCAGCAGCAAACCACTGAACTGAGAACGGGACCCCCGTTGAAGGAATCAGAGAATGAACTGGAAGAGCTTGAAGGGGCTTGAGACTCCATATGTACAACAATGCCAAGCAACCAGAGCTTCCAGGGACTAAGCCACTACCTAAAGACTATACATGGACTGACCCTGGACTCTGACCTCATAGGTAGCAATGAATATCCTAGTAAGAGCACCAGTGGAAGGAGAAGCCCTGGGTCCTGTTAAGACTGAACCCCAGTGAACTAGACTGTCGGGGAGGGCGGCAATGGGGAGGGGGGGAGGGGAACACCCATAAGGAAGGGGAGGGGGTGAGGGGGATGTTTGCCCGGAAACCGGGAAAGGGAATAACACTCGAAATGTATATAAGAAATATCTCAAAAAAATAAAAAAAAAATGGGGTTCAGAGCTAAACAAAGAATTCACAGCTGAGGAATGCCGAATGGCTGAGAAACACCTAAAGAAATGTTCAACATCTTTAGTCATCAGGGAAATGCAAATCAAAACAACCCTGAGATTTCACCTCACACCAGTGAGAATGGCTAAGATCAAAACTCAGGTGACAGCAAATGCTGGCGAGGATGGAGAAAGAGGAACACTCCTCCATTGTTGGTGGGATTGCAGACTGGTACAACCATTCTGGAAATCAGTCTGGAGGTTCCTCAGAAAATTGGACATTGAACTGCCTGAGGATCAGCTATACCTCTCTTGGGCATATACCCAAAAGATGCCCCAACATATAAAAAAGACACGGCTCCACTATGTTCATCGCAGCCTTATTTATAATAGCCAGAAGCTGGAAAGAACCCAGATGCCCTTCAACAGAGGAATGGATACAGAAAAATGTGGTACATCTACACAATGGAATATTACTCAGCTATAAAAACAAACGACTTTATGAAATTAAGTAGGCAAATGGTTGAACTGGAAAATATCATCCTGAGTGAGCTAACCCAATCACAGAAAGACACATGGTATGCACTCATTGATAAGTGGCTATTAGCCCAAATGCCTGAATTACCCTAGATGCCTAGAACAAAATGAAACTCAAGACGGATGATCAAATGAATGCTTTACCCTTCTTTAAAAGGGGAACAAGAATACCCTTTGGCAGGGAAGAGAGAGGCAAAAGATTAAAACAGAGACTGAAGTGGGGACACCCATTCAGAGCCTCTGCCCCACATGTGGCCTATATATATACAGCCACCCAATTAGATAAAATGGATGAAGCAAAGAAGTGCAGAAGTGTAGATCGCTCCTGAGAGACACAGCCAGAATACAGCAAATACAGAGGCAAATGTCAGCAGCAAACCACTGAACTGAGAATAGGACCCCGTTGAAGGAATCAGAGAAAGAACTGGAAGAGCTTGAAGGGGCTCGAGACCCCATATGTACAACAATGCCAAGCAACCAGAGCTTCCAGGGACTAAGCCACTACCTAAAGACTATACATGGACTGACCCTGGACTCTGACCTCATAGGTAGCAATGAATATCCTAGTAAGAGCACCAGTGGAAGGGGAAGCCCTGGGTCCTGCTAAGACTGAACCCCCAGTGAACTAGACAGTTGGGGGGAAGGCGGCAATGGGGGGAGGGTGGGGAGGGGAACACCCATAAGGAAGGGGAGGGGGGAGGGGGATGTTTGCCCGGAAACCGGAAAGGGAATAACACTCGAAATGTATATAAGAAATATTCAAGTTAATAAAAAAAAATGTAAAAAAAAAAAAAAAGATAAGAAGGGAAGATTTGTTTCTTATTTCTTTCTCTATCACCAGTCCCTGTCACATGCTTGGAGCTTCCATTTCAGAGGACAGAGGTGGGCTTGCTATGAGGCTTAAGGAGGAGTCTTTGGGATATGTGAGCATGCCAGCTCTAGAACCTAGTGAGCTCTGTCAGGTATGGCAGCACCTACCTGGGATAGCCCTTGGTAGAAGGACCTCAAGTTCAAGGCCAATTTGCATGACATTGACACTCACAGTCCCTCATGCCTGAAACAGATGGGCCTGGATCTGCAACTGGCTTGGCACTTTTCTAACTCTGTCATCTTGTGCAGGCAACCTGCCTTGGGACGCTCCCTCCTTATCTGGAAAATAGGGACATCATAGCCACTTAAAAAAAGGTTACTGTGAGAAGGAAACTCAGCAGTGGATATAAAATCAATAGAACAGAGCCATCGCTCACAGCGAGTGCTCAACAAATGGTAGGGTTGTTTTTTATAGTCCTCAGAGTTCCGAATAAAATACAGTTATCAATCATACAGTTCTGCAGCTCCCGCTTCCCCTGCTGCACCTCAGAGAATAACTACTAGATCAGCAGCTTGGTGCTTTGAAATCCAGAGCTGATGGCTTTGAGGGGAGTAAAGGAAACATCCCTGTCCCGTCAGTATGGTGTGCAGCCCGAAAGCCCAGTTGGGATGAGGGACAGCCGCCAAAGTGATTCGGGAATCCAGTCAGATCCTCAGCGTGCCTTGTTGCTGGGGCTCCTCAGCTTCTGCTTTGGTTATGTCGCCCATCCCCAGCCCTCCAGGCCCAGTGTCAAGCCTTTTCTGGGTCTTGCGTTTCTCATCCTCTTTTGACTGAGCCTTGGAATTAGGAATTTCACATTTGTTGGCAGTTTACCATAAATACTTCATGGGCCCTGGGAATTGATGTGTTTTGAAAAAACATCATCTTTGCTTAGCTTTTCAGTCCAGGGCAAGTCTCCAAACGTTCAGTATCCATGATAAGGCTGTAAGTGTTGGGGGCAGGGGTCTGATCTTGTGGTCCCAATGTAAAATGACTAAAAAACTTCACTCTTCTTTGCTTATAAGATGCACAAATGCCTCCCTGTATAGAACTCTTCTAGACTTATAAATTGAAGTCATATGGATATGTCGAACTCACCAAACAAGATTCTTCTGGGTTAGTTAGCTTTCTGATTGGTATGGCCAAAATCCCCAAGAGGAAAAGCCTATCTGGGCTCACGGTTTCCAAGAGTGGGGCTCATAGTTGCTTGGCTCCGGGTACTTGGCCATAGCCTCATGATTGTAGATGTGCATGTGTATGGTGTAGAAGTCTCAGTCTCTCTGTCTGTCTGTCTGTCTGTCTGTCTGTCTCTGTCTCCCTCCCTCCCTCTCTTCCTTCATTTCTTTTTTTTTTTTTTTTTTTCTTTTTCCAGAGCTGGGGACCGAACCCAGGGCCTTGCGCTTGCTAGGCAAGCGCTCTCCCGCTGAGCTACATCCCCAACCCCCTTCATTTCTTTTTAAGATTTATTTATGTTGTCACTACACTTGTTGCTATCTTCAGACACAAAAGAAAAGGGCATCTAATCCTATTCCAGATGGCTGTGAGCCACCAAGTGGTTGTTGGGATTGAACTCAGGACCTAGGGAAGAACAGTCAATGCTCTTAACTGCTGAGCCATCTCTCCAGCCCTCAGGAATCTCTTTACCTCATAGCAGAAGGGAATAAGAAAGAGGAGGGCGGTGGTGACAGAAAGAGACCAATCAATTACCATAGATCTGCCTTCAGTGGCCTACTTCCTCCAGTAAGTGTCCAGCTCCTAAACTTTCTAGAACAGTCTCACATAGCATCATTTGTTTCAGACCAAGCTTCCAACACATCTTTTTGCAGCTGGTAGAAGGCACTTGATTTCTAAACCATAGCAGGCATCTTCCTAGATTCTGGGTCTCCTTTGAGTAAGGTCAGCCACTATTATGTGATAGTTTGGCCATGGCCTGTGTGGAGACTCATCTGCCCCTTGGAATACCTTCGGTATGATAAAGTTCGGGAGTTGGACAATGGAAGAGGGTTTATGTAAAGGCACAGGTAAGCACCACACTTTAGAAGACAACTTCTCATAATCCTCCAAATTGGATTAGGTTGCTGGTTGTATCCTTAGATAGAGGCATGTATTTTCCTCTAGTTCTTACCATTAGGGCTGATTATTTTTGAAGCTTCTCTGTTGTTCTTGTGTGACTATCTAAAGAATTTGTAAGTTTCTCAAAGGTCATGTTCTCTCTCCACTCCTGAATGCCATCTATTATAT
Source organism: Rattus rattus (assembly GCF_011064425.1). NCBI lineage: Eukaryota > Metazoa > Chordata > Mammalia > Rodentia > Muridae > Rattus > Rattus rattus. The sequence continues at coordinate 47,846,784 of NC_046159.1, forward strand.
CCCCGGGCATCTGGTAGCTGTAGGATTTGATATTAATATTTACTAATACTTACTGCGAAGAAAAATTAAGCATTTTTATTCTTTTTCTCAATTTCTTGTATGTTTTCAATCATGCATGTCCTCTATGCACGTGTACATAGTTGCAGTCTTTTGGAGGCCAGAGGTTAACCTTCCTTAGGTGCCAAGGTGCCACCCACCTTGTGTTTTGAGATGGACCTGTCTCTCAGTGATCTTAGTGTTCCTGATTACCAAGGATCTGTTTGCCTCTGCTTCTGCCTCCCAAGTGCTGGAACTGTAAGCATTCATTAGTATACTTACTTGGCTTTTTTACAGGAAGGAGTTTTTAGCATCAATGTCAAGTCCTCATACTTGGAAGGCCAGCCCTATAGCAACTGAATTGTCTCTTTAGTCCCTTGTCCTTTGACTCTAGGACATTTTTAGGAAGAGCTGTGTTTCAGTTAGGATGGACTTTGCCCTCACTGATCAGAAACCTGACAATAGTGATTTAATACAGAGAATGGAGATTTCTGTTCTATTGCGGATGGGGCAGTAAAAATGGGACCGACAGTGACTATTTCAGGCATCATGGGCTATATATAGTCTCTGTCTCAATTGCCCAGCTGTGCTTTGGGGGCACACAAACAACTACAGACATAAATAGCATGGTTGTTTTGATATAATGTCTTGAAAATGGCCTCCAGTTTTAGGTCCTGGTAGTGTGTCTTTCATAACTATACCATTTGGAAGAGGAGATTTTCAGGCCAACATTGCAAGTGGGCTCTTGTGAACTATGATTGGCCACAGGAGACTTGGACAAGATCGATTCTTTCATAATTAATTAATTAATTAATTGCTTAATATATCTCATTAATTTTCTGCTCCGGATGTGGGAGGGACTCATGAAGCCTTACCGTTCCCAAGGTTTTATAGACAGTTAATGGTTGCTAGGGGGTGGGGCTCTTAAGGCCACTCCCCTCCCCAAGGTTTTATAGACAGTTAATGGTTGCTGCACAGAAGGGTTCATGAAACGCCCATCCCTCTCTGGGGATTTCTAGGCAGTTAACAGCTGTGGCATAGGACAAAGATGTTTTCCACAGGTGTCTAGCCCCTTCTAAATTGCCACTGCCTCTGTAAGCCAAGTAAAACTCACTGATTCATGGAGCCACCAGAGATGGAGTCATTCTTTTGTTTCTGTTGTCAATGACTTAGACATTTTTGTCCTCTTCAGACACTGAGCTTTATCTTGGATGTTGTCCACATACCACCTTTAAGTTGTGACTTTTGTTTTCTTAGTCTCAAATTGGCCCCTTGTCTATCAAGATATCCAAGGTGCCTTCCAGGTAGGGGAGAGGTGAAAGAACAAAGAATGAAGGATAAAGGGGCTTCTCCTCTCCAGATTTTGCTTCATTCTTTGAACAAAATGGGACATTACTAAATCTGTCTCCAAAGTTCCACAAGGGTGCCCTTCCCATATGAAAGGGTACCCTTCCCAACAGTGCCTGTCTATATTTCTTTAGCCAAGGGTTTGTGGCAGAGTTGTGACCAAGCCTGCTGATATTTTAGGAGTGCTCACTGCTACCCAAGCAGAATCGCGTTTGGTGCACAGGTAAGCTTGATGGTCTTCTGTCGACAAAGACTTCTCACTTGGGGTTCATTGCATTATATATCCAGCAAGAGTGGCACTTGGTAAGCAACTTTTCTGTATTTAATTTGTGAGCACTGTCCCCATGACCTTAGCCTCACGTTTCTCACCTTTAAAATGGAAATAAGTAGTATTTACCTTGTGGAGTCTAGAGAGGAAAGGGCAGCTTAGAAAGGTGTCAGCCTCTATCAGCATCCAGCACGTGGGGAATGCTCCTTTATTAGTCCATGCCTTCCTATGTTCCAAGGATGGTTTCATCCTCACTTTCTAATAGATATGTGTTTATTCCAAGTAGGAGCCTATAAGAAGCTCTGAGACTAATCCAAGCTGTGAGGGAAAACTGGAAGAATTGTCTTTGTAGACATGTTCACTCTGTAAGATTTTGAACATTTACAAAAGGACCCCAGCCCTAAATTTGAGGTACGCAACAATGCAACAATACAACATTGGGAACCGACCTCACAAATGCTATGCTGGATCCTCCTGGCAGCTTTTGAAATTGCCAGCCATCCAGTTTTGCAAGCTGTTTTATTATTCTGTTTTCATTTGTAAGCATGTATAAATCCCTGGGTTGATATTATACTGGACAGAGATGCTGGCTGGCGAGGGTGGTGTCATGTCTGTATAGAGACTGTGGCATCAGAAACAGTGCATCTCAACTTACAACAGTCTACAGAGAGGAGTTTTCTGAACTGCAGGTAATGGTGGCAAGGGTGGTATCATGTCTGTATAGAGACCGTGGCATCAGACACAGTGTATCTCAACTTACAACAGTCTACAGAGAAGAGTTTTCTGGACTGCAGGTAATGGAAAATATTGGTTGAGATACTCTTGACTGAGATACTCCCTCTGTGGGAGGGGTGTGTATGCATGTGAGTACATGTACATGTATATCATATGTATGCATGTAGTGATGTGTGGAGTGTTGTGTGTGTGTGTGTGTCTTCATGTTAATGTGAATGTGGGTGTTTGGGAGGTGTGGCTGTGGTTATATGTGCATACTAATGTTTAGGCATGGGTGTGCATTTATATATGCAAGCCAGAAGATGATCTTTTCTAATCAGCATTTTTTTTTTTTTTGAGTCGTGTCTAACGGAACTCACTGCTTTGGTTAGACTGACTGATGAGTGTACTCCACTGATCCTCCTGCCTCTAGTCCCCAGCATGGAGAGTATAGACGCATACTATTACACCCCCCTTTTCATAAGGGTCCTGGGAATCTGAGCCCATGCTTCATGCACACATTCAGCAACTTACAGACTGGGCCACCATCTCAGCAGCCTCAAGTGCTCCTGATTTTAAATGAATGTCTTTGGGGGTTCTCAGATCTCCTCTAGCCCCTGTAGGAGAAATCCTTTCTCAACTTCCTCAGACATCTTTTGCAATTGCTTGCCAAGATTAGTCATTTTGCAAATGGTGTCTTGTAGCCACCCCCAAAGAAGGAGACTCGAGGTCTACTGGGTTAGGTCAGGAGAGAAACACGTTACTGGGAAAGCAAGCAGGAGGTTTATTTCTACAACCAGTTGCTATAGTAGAGTAACCATCTAAGTGTCATTTTCAAAAAGCAAAAGGCAAGCCTCAAATTAGCAGAGAGCCCCAGCGGAAATCTCTTCTCCAAATCCATTACGCAGGAGATGAGCTGGGTAAACACAGAGACTCTCCCATTTAGACTCTGACCCTCACTCAGCAAGGGGAGTGATTTGTTTCCCACGTTGGTTCCGTGCCCACCTTTTCGAGAACCTTTTAATTTAAAAGAGACATTGATTAATGACGCTTTTGATCCACTGAATTTTTTTTTTTGTTTTAAAGAGCAGCCTCATTCTTTTCTACATAAATTTCATGTTGAAAATAAACCATGGGGAGAAACATGATAATGCTTATTTATTTCCAGGGGTGTTAGGCCCTTACTCACTCCCTCTCCCCACTCCCTGAGAAGTGGATATCCTGGCCTTGATGGCCAAGGAGCCACTGGGATCATATCTTTTTGTATAGTGATGCTTTCATGTCATGTCTGGCAAGTTGTATGTCAGTTGTCGAGTGAGGGATTGAAGGAAGGAAGGAAGGAAGGAAGGAAAGAAGGAATTGGTAAATACTGAATAATTATTGTGAATAGAGATTATTCTTCAGAAGGGTATTTCTGATGTCATTTGCATGCCTTCTTATTGTTGGTGGATGGCTAGGCTACAGCCTGTGATGACTGGCTTTGTTTTGATCTTGAGGTGTTACATATGATGAAAGACCTGTTTGCTTAGACCCCCTGATGGTAACCATAGAGTGGTGTCCCTGACAGGGAAATGAGTCTGCCAAGGACCAACAGTCACTTTGTAGTCCATGAAGGTTTTCATGGTTGTCATCCCTGAGAAGGTGAAGACCAGTAGAACCCCACAGTTGGCTTCCCAGCCATATTAGCCTTCTCCATGAGCCCCGGGTCCAAGAGAGAGACCTTGTTTCAGAAAAGCACGTGAATAGCTTCTGTGGAACAACCTGTAAGGCTGCTCTCTGGCCTTCATGTGTGCATGTGTCTGGTGTCTGGTCTTTCTCCCCTGTGCACCTGCATACACTCTCATACATATACACCCACATTCACATAAACAAAAATCAGTATGTTTTATATCATATTGAAAATAAGTAAGAACATACCACAAGGGACATTACCTATACACATGTCGTAAAATAGAATCTAAAACTCACTATGCTTTGAAATTATTAGATGAGTCTCCAGCAGCTTGGCAGGGAGCATCTAAATGTAAAAGGCATAAAAGTGAGACCCAATAGCATTATTCATATCCTTGGAAGTTGGAAGTCTTTCGGTCTTACTTTAACATGCTCCAGGAGTCCTGCTTAGCTTGGGGTGGGGGTGGGGGGCAAAGAAGACTTCCCACAGGCGGAGTCTGCACTGACAGTTCAGCAGATCCCAAACTTAGTGACTTGTGATCAGGAGCAGGGTATTTGCTGCAGAGTTTGAGGACAGGACATTTCCTTTTTTTTTTTTTTTTTTAAGATTTATTCATTTATTATATTTAAGTACAGAGATACACCAGAAGAGGGCATCAGATCCCATTACAGATGGTTGTGAGCCACCATGTGGTTGCTGGGAATTGAACTCAGGACCTTTGGAAGAGCAGTCGGTGCTCTTAACCACTGAGCCATCTCTCCAGCCCAGGACATTTCCTTTTTAACCGGGTTGTTCTCCTCTGTCCTTTAATAACTGGAGAGGTGGTGGTGGCTCACATGGATCCTCTTAAAGGTCCAGTCTCTCCTTTCCCAGCTACCCTTCCACCTTTGATCCATTTGGTCTGCTGCCTTCACAGCCATTCTCCAGGACACATTTCTGTGAGTTCATGTGACCTAGAAAGGTATTCTGCCAATCAAATAACCCTATTAAAAAATGGTGTACGGAGCTAAACAAAAAATTCTCAGCTGAGGAATATCGAATGGCTGAGAAGCGCCTAAAGAAATGTTCAACATCCTTAGTCATCAGGGAAATGCAAATCAAAACAACCCTGAGATTCCACCACACACCAATCAGAATGGCTAAGATAAAAAACTCGGGTTGGACAACAGATGCTGGCGAAGATGTGGAGAAAGAGGAACACTCCTCCATTGTTGGTGGGATTGCAACCACTCTGGTATTCTGTGTAAGTCCTTAGACCATTTTTAGTCTATACATAACAAAGTGCCTTGAGGAATGGGTCCCTTAGCCAGGTGAGTAGTATTCAGGCCCCTGGCAGCATCAGACTCTGAAACTCAGGAGCGTGATCACTTAGGACCTTTCTAAGAACTTGATGCTGATTTAGCAAGCCATTCTGGACTTTGCCTATGTTATCTCCTCTTGCAATCCTATGTTAGCCTCATGAAAACATGCTAATACCGACTCCATCTCACACATAATAAAACGAAGACCCAAAGGACCAGCACTGCCCTGGAGGGCGCACACCTAGGTCTGCGTGCTGGCCTCTCCCAGCTGCCATTGGAAGGCTTCGAGTATCCTGCATCCTCCTCTGAGTGGGTCTTGCACCTTAGACTTACTGCTCCTGTGGGGAAGGTTTTTCAGTGTTCCAGATTCACTTGTAGCTGCTATTAGCAATGGCACAGGACCTGGGGTTATTTAGACTTGAAGAGCATTCTGAGGTTGCAATCCCAAGTGTCGTTCCTACCCCTCCCACAGCCTCAGAAGTAGCCAGGCACTGTTTATTTGGCCAACTATCTTCTTCCTCCTTTCTAGTTTTATCATTGCTTTTTGCTGAAAGCATCACCTTTGGCCTCTTGGCATGGCCCTTATACACCTCCATTCCCTGGTCCCAGTCTCCTTTTTTCTCTGCTTTCTCTTCTGCCAGGCTTATCATAAAGCATATGGTGTCATACATGAGCCTGGCCCTCCTTCATGAGCTGGCTAACCTCAGATCTCTTTCATGCTCTGCCCTTGAATCCTTCCAGCTCATGTTATTACTTCCTTCCGATTTGAATGCCACGCCTCTTCTCGTCTCTCCTTATTACTGTCCTACTCACCATGCAAGGGCTTTAACCTCCATGAGGCCTCTTCATGTGAACCCAGCCTGTGTGACTCACTCCTTTGTCTGGGCTCACAAGTGTGTGTTTGTATTTCATTATAACCTTTGTTCAAGTCTGCTCTGTATTTTAGTGTGTTCTCTTCAGATCTGAAAGCCACAACTTCTTGCCTGAAGGTAAAAACCTATTTAATTTGGTTTTATGTTCCCGAGAGCTCCTAGCACGGTTCCCAGGCGCTTCTGGGATGTTATTAAGCACAGTGATGGCAGTTGTCATTTTGTTGAGGGTCTACTGCTAGGGAAAGCTAGACCTAGTGACCTCTGACCCCAGTTACATTGGAAGCTGAGGCAGGAGGATCTCAAGTTCGAAGCCAACCTGTACCACATGGTGAGACACTGTCTCAAAGGGTTAACAGAGGGCTAAAGATACATGTTACTTGTAGAGCATCTTCCAGGCGTGTGCAAGGGCCAGGGCTCAAGCCTCATTACTTGAGAAAGGAACAAAAAGAGTAGTAGATGATTTAAGAAGTAAAGTGTAGCTGTTCTTCCCACTCCACAGATGAGAAAACTGAGGTCCAGGAAGCTTATCACTGAGTTGATAAGATGAGAGACAGCCATTTATGTATAGTATTCGCGATGCTCTTGTCACTGTGGCATTCAGCAGGACATAGCAGTGACTTACCAAGATTACAGATCTCCATTCCTTCAATAACACTCTCTATTGCCTACTTTCTTTATCTGTATTCATTCTGGATGCTGTCCCCTTTACCTCCCTCCTTCTTTTACCTGTTCTGTGTCTTTTTAATATCTACAGCAGCAATGCCCACAGTTGGGCAAGGTACCATCCATGGCTCTATAGCTTCTGTTTCTTGAATGGCTGTCATCTCATTGTCATGTTAAATTCAAGACACTGGTCACACTGATGCACAGTGCCACACGCTCTGAGCCTTAGTGGGCTCAGCTATCTCACATCCCATGACCCATGATCAAGCTTGGGTCTCCATTTGGGCCATGAATAGCAGAGCTCTGTGTGGCTAGCTAAAGGAAAAGGATATGTTAGATCAACAACCAATGGTTTGAGAGGAACAGAACTTCAGGTAAGGACAGGAAGTGTGACTGTCCCCAGCATGCAAATCTCCCGTGACACGGTGTACAGTGTCTCTCAATGCTTCTGAAATCCTCCTCCTCTTCTCTGTGTTTCCTCAGTCTTCGTGACAGATTCAAGACTCTTGTTACCCAGATGTTTTGGACAGAGAAATAGTAGAGGACTCAGGGGTGAGTCCTAATCTCCTGGTTGTAGCACCAGTGAACTTGGGAGGGGGAAAAAAACTTGAACAACAGTAGACTCTGGATGGCCTTGACATTCAGTAGGTGCCGTTGGCATGACCTCCGTGTGAACAGTGAAGCTGGCTGGAGAAAAACATGGGGTTTTTCTCAGTCCCATACTACAGAGCTGATGGCCTCAGGGGACCCTGCCATCTCTACACCACCTTGGTGAGCCAGTCTACTCTTCTGGCCTCAGCGGACACCCAAGCCAATCAAGACCATGCACTGACCGAGCACCCCAAACCCTTTTGCTCCCCAACAACATGCCACAGGTGGAAATGCCATGCCTAACCTCACATGGTGGCCGCAGTTGCACACTGGTGCCCTGAATGCATTCATATGTGAATTCCCTTCAATCTGTGTATATATGGCATGGGTGTGACAAACATTTTGGTTTGCACATAGGCCCTACTCTAAAGCTATTTCACTTTGGAAATGCAGACATTCTAAGAGCCAAAGGCACTTGAAATGCAAGACATTTCTGGTTTCTGAAGTGGTCTTGTGTGTGGTAATCCACCAGGACCCCGTAGCTCAGCTCAAGGCTGAAGACTTCCCTCAGATAAGTTCTAATAAAGCTCAGCCTGTGAAACCCTATCATCAAATAATAAAAGAGCAGCAGAGTAAATGTACAATTCATGAGATTAATATAGAGCAGGAAGACAATCTTTTTTTCTAATAATCTTTACTTTTATATCCTCCTTTATGGGGGTGCTGTTTAATTTCATGTTCATTTACTTTAATTACTTCTTGCATGTAGTTTTCATGGAAGTTTGCCATTTTCTAACATCTAAAAGATGGCTTAACTTGAGTTTCACTTCAGACCCTGTTAGAATTAATATATAATAAAACCCAATGTGTATATTTCTCATTTTTCACCTCAAAGGATTATTCATCATAATAGAATCATCGATTTTCTTCGCAGGGAGATTTTTATCAGACTTACAAGTCATATTAGTTGAATGAATTTCTTCTGTTAATAAACACAGAGATGACTCTAGAAGTGTCTTCACACCAAATTGCAGGAATACAACATCCCCTTGCCTCAAGATCTCAACCAGCAGATGACCAGGAAATGAGGAAAGACACTAAAATTGTTAGCATAAAGGTAGATTGCTAAGAAGGGAGACTTTGGGGGTTAAGGAGAAGGAAGGAGAGATAGAAAACAAAAGTGTAATTTACAAATGAGTGTATGTTAGATATTCTTTTTAAAACTAGAGAGATTTCCCCCTGACTGTAAACAAAAGCATTCTGGGGGAACAGGATTTCAGGCATTTGTGGTGACATTTATTTCCCTGTGACCGGGGAGGATGCTTCAACATTTAGGAAGTGCTGTACTGACTACTGCTTGAGCTGTTCCAGTTTAGAGGATACTCACCATAGAAGTAGGGCAAATCCTGACCGACAGTGATTGGCGCCATGACTCTGACAGGTTAGGTCTGCTGCATGTTCTGTGGGAAGATATTGGCTATGAAACCATGGCAAACCCTTGCAAGAACGGGGTGGGGTATCCTCCATTCAAGTGTGTTTATTAAGGGAAGTTGTGATAATCAGTGAGCCACTGGTTTGTCCTCCCTCCCCCTCCTCCTCCTCCCTCCCTCCTCCTCCTCCTCTACCTCCCTCCTCCTTCTCTCCTCCTCCTCCTCCTCTCTCCTCCTCCTCTCCTCCTTCTTCTTCCTCCTCCTCCCTCCTCCTCCTCTCTCTCTCTCTCTCTCTCTCTCTCTCTTTGATGTGTGTGATGTGTATAGGTGTATAAGTTTTGTGTATGTGTAGACCCTAGAGACAGCTTTAGCTGTATTTCCTCAGGTTCCATGAGTTTTACATTTATTTTTATTCTTATTCTTTGAGACGGGGGGGGGGGTGTCTCTTACTGGTCTGGAATTCACCTAATATGCTGAACTGGGGTCCAGTGAGACTCTCTGAGAGCTGTTAGTTTCTGCCTACTCAGCACTGGGTTATGAAAGTGTGCCACCACACCCATCTCTACTGTTTTTTTTTATTTATTTGGGTGCTTGGGGTCAAACCCCAGTGTTCATGCTTGTGAGGCAAGTATTTTACTGACTGGGCCATGGAGCTCAGCCCAGCCACTGGCTCTTAGCATGAGGCAATACTCAGTTACTCCCCACATTGTGACTTCTTCATGCTATTTGCTCTGACTCTGTCCCCTGTGAAAAGAATTCTGGGGACATTGTTTACCTCGAGTTCACAGCCCAGAACCTTCATTCTCTAATGGGGCCTGTTAGACCTTGTGTAGAGGACAGGATTTAGATGTCCTTCCCCATAGTGAGGATGATCTGTAGTGAGAAGTGCTGGGATTGAGGGCATCTTCAGAAGCCGCTGGGATCCATTGTAGGGCTGAGGGGAGAGGCCGTCTTCAATGCTAATAATAAAAGCCTCTTCAGTCTGGAGCTGAAATTCACCTTCTCTAGTATTTTTGCTCAAGACTGAGAATAAAAATGGTTATGATTGATGAAGCACCCTGTGTATATCTAACTGTAAGTTGGACTAGAGGGACGTTTAAATCACCCAAATGAAAGATTGCATTATCATGAGCATTAATATGTAACAGTTAAGTGTGTCATTGCTGATCCTGAGTCCTGGCATTCATGGAGCTTAGGGAGGCCAGCCAACCAAAAAGGAGACACTTTCCAGCAAATGCCAGTCTATGCTGAGGCGTGACCAGGAAATACGACCTCTTCCTCCCAGCCCCCCACTGCTGTGTGTGTGTGTGTGTGTGTGTACACACAGGCATACACATCCATGCAGGTGTCAATGCACGTATGTGCAGGCATGTGTATGAATGACCAAGGACAACCTCAGCTGTCATTTCTGAGGAACTGTACACCTTTTCATTAGCTGTCTCTCACTGGCCTGGAGTTCAACAAGTAGGCTAGCTGAGCCAGCCATTGAGCTCCAGGGATTGAGCTGTCTCCTCCTTTGTAGTGCTGAGGGGGAAGCAGCAAGGTTCTAGGTTCCAGAGACTGATCCTCAGGCTTGTGAGGCAAGTGCATACTTAACTGAGTCGGCTCCTCAGGCTTGGCAATTATGATTCTAAACAGGTTAGTTATAAAACATATTAGATTTATGTTGTGTTTATGAACATTTTACCTGGATGTATATATGGGTGCCATATTTATGCCTGGTACCCATGGAGGTAAGAGGAGGATTTCATGTTCCTTGGAAACTGGTTCACAGATGGTTATGTGCCACCATGTGGGTATTGGGAATCGAACCCAGGTCCTCTGTAAGAACAGCTAGTGCACTTAACCACTAAGCCATCTCTTCGGCCCCTTAAGAGATGATCTCTTTGTGCATGCTTAACCTGTCTTTCTTAGTCACAAGCTCAAAGGGATCCCCAGTGTTCTTATTGTGAAGGGACAATGAAAATGGAAACAGAAGGAAGAATTTATTTTCCCTGAGAACTAGGAAGAGCGTGAGAAAGTGCACACACTAACTGATCAAGGGCATGGAATGAGGTCAGTCCAGTGTTTGGATTTTTTTTAAGCATTCTTGTTTCCACTAATGTGATCGAGGAGCTTGTGGACCCATAGACGTTAACCCATAGAGAACTAATTGAAAATGACAGAAACCAAGCCATTCTCAGCTTTTAAAAAGATTTATTGTTATTTTTGTGTATGAATGTTTTTGCCTGTGTGCCTTTTTGTGCATCAGTGTGTACAGTACCACAGAGGCCAGAAGAGGATATCAGATCCCTTAACATTAGATTGACAGATGGTTGTGAGCCTGTGTGCTGTTGCCAAGAACCAGTCCCAGGTCTGGACAAGTAGAAGTTCTTACCTGCCAATGCCTGCCGAGTCCTCTCCAGCCTCATCCTTTATTTTAAAATACAGTTGCTTTTTATTATATACCTTTTATGTATTTATGTATGTGTCACTTCTGGGTGTGCCTTGTGTTTGTGGAAGTTGAAGGCCATTGTCAGATTCCCTAGGCCTGGAGTCATAGGTGGTCCTTGGCCACCTCCTGTGGATGCTGAGAACACAGCTCCCATCCTCTGCGAGAGCAACAAATGCTTTTTACCTCTGAGTTGTCTGTCTGGTCGCCATTCTCGACTTTTTTATCCATTGCAGACTAAAGTGTTTTCCTTCAATTAACATAGAATGTGTCCAATGTACAAAAATATTTTCAAAAGTCATAATTTATCACTCTTTCATCAAAACTGAGGAGAAATTCAACATTTGGAAGTAATATCTTTACATGTCTACTGTATAAAATATACATGTTACTTTTACTTCTATATCTGGGTATTTAACTGCATAGTTATATAAGTGAATATTTTCTGCATAGCTTTTTTAAGTTGTCTTGTTTATTTACTTAATGGTGGACATTTTAATTCTTTCTTTTAAATTTTTGTTCTTTTCTTTTTCTTTCTTTTCTTTTCTTTCTTTCTTTTTTTTTTCTTCTTATTTTTTTGAGACAGGGTCTCACTTTGTAGCTCTGACTGTCCTGGAACCCATTATGTATACCAGGCTGGACTCACAGAGATCTGCCTGCCTCTGCCTCCTAAGTGCTGGGATTAAAGGCATGTACCATTATACCCATCTTTGATGGTCTTTTAAATACATAGGTCAATCCGTTCATCGTAGGCTGGGGATGTCTAAATGGCCGTTCATTTTCTTCATCTGCTGGCGGTAACACTTGACTGACAGAGTAGTCGTGATGTCACCCTGCTAGCCACTGTTTCCGTGCCAGTGGCCTGTCTCCTCACCTTGGTCTAGCCAAGAACTGATGCGTATACTTAGCGCGCTGGCTGATTTTAGTTTTCCGTTTTTCCAGAGGTGAGAGCCCTAGCAGCCTGGTGTTTCCTAAGGATGCTAATCTGGTAGCATTAGCCATGTAACTGAGGCCTAGTCTTGTCTTGGAGGTTATTTGGAGTTTTTGAGGTAGAATGTCACAGTGTATCCCAGGCTGGCCTCAAACTAATTATGCAGCCTGAGCTGGCCTTGAACTCAGGGCAGTCTCCTGCTGTGGCCTGAGGGTGTTGATTTGGTATACTTGACTAACGCTTCCATGTCCCCGTTCCTGCCAAGCTTAGTGTGTTGCTATAGCACACGAGCTAATTAATGCTCTAAAAGTGTGAGGTGTATGACAGCGGCATACTGGACAGAGCGCTTGCTGCCCATGCTTGGGAACCTGAGTTTGGATCCCAGACTTGGTTGTGCACGGGCTGGTGACTCCAGCTCTGTGGGGAATTTGGACGAGGCCACAACAGAAGCATCGCTGAGGCTTGCCGGACAGTTCCAGATCCAGTAAAAAGATTTTATTTTTAAAAGAGTAAGGCGGAGAATGATAGAGCCAGGACACCCAACATAGTTCTCTAGCACAATACAGGTTTGTACATGTCACATACATGTGCAATACACTGTACATAGCAATAACATACAAACATGTAATCTCAGATTCTTCAAAGACGATCACAACTGAAATAAATGCTTGAGTATTTTGGGGAGAGAGAGAGAGAGAGAGAGAGAGAGAGAGAGAGAGAGAGAGAGAGAGAGAGAGAGAGAGAGAGAGATATGAGAAAACAAAGAAATGACATCTTGTGAGTCCCTTTGCAAGCAGAATGCTCTCTGAGGGATTTGACAGTGCCCTTGTGATCCATTAACCCTGAATATTGATGCTGTCGCTGCTGCTAATAGCAAATAATTATTGAGCTCTTACTATGTACCTGGTCAGGAATTAGACATGCATCATACCTTTTCTTTCTCCCTGTAACCTCGTAACTTTACATGGCTACTTCTGTTATTTAAATATTCGAGATGGGAAATCTCAGGTTCAGAGAGTTTGTGCTAGTTCATCAAGGTTACACAGCCTGAACTTAGAAAGGCAGGCCAACTGGTGGTTCAGGAGCAGCCCTGGATGTACCCAGTCTCCTTGTACAACAGTGTACAGTGCTACACCAGCTTACCTCATCAGACTATTGTAAGGCGATTTTTGGTTGGCTTTTGACCTGAATCTTCCACCAGCACCCATGACGCTTGTTTTTACCTAGCTTCCCTTCCTGTTGTGGTACAACTTGGGGAAGTGGCACATACTGATGCTACAGGCCATAGCTGCTTCACTCAGGCCTAGAGACAGGCCACACTCCGGATCCTGCCCCAGCTGGCTGTTGTGTGTGTGTGTGTGTGTGTGTGTGTGTGTGTGTGTGTGTGTGTGTGTCTGTGTGGTGTCTGTTTGTCTGTCTGTCGGTCGGTCTGTCAGGGGTGCTCACAGCCAGTACAGGTTGAGCTGAACATTCCACTCTTCCATTCCCTCTGAGTAATCCTATTGTGTGTGCTTTGCTTTTGGAAACACAAACCAATGTCTGCTCATCCAGATAGGGTCCCAGCAGCAGAATAAAGTGGTAATTCCACTGTTTACATCTTGAGGAACCAGTGAGGTCATGGGATTGACCAACAGAGCATGGGTGACCTCCGAGCAGCGGAAACACTGAGAAGTCTCATCCCAGCACCCAAGATGACATTCCTATAGTTGCATATAGATGGAGCCCCCACTTCAGGTAACCTTCCATACACTGTACCCTCTAACGCTTCCTGAGACCCCCAAGACCCTATACAGCTAGGGATAAATTACATCCAGCTGGCAGGGAGAGTGAAGAAAGGGTGACTGAGATCTCAGCATCCAGTGACCCTCCTGCCACCATCTTTTGTGAGGAAAAAACATGAGCAAGATCTTGGGAGGCTCTCATTGGCTGTGAAGATAGTAATAACTGCCCTACACAGGCACAACATTCCACAACCGGTCCTAGCGTGGTCTGTGTCTGCTCTCATGTTCTAGAACAGGAAGTCCTGGTCTGACTCAGAGTTGACTGTGTGTCTGGGACATGTGTGTGCCAGTCTCCCTACTGTGTGCCAAGGTTTGGTGCAAATCTATAGTCCCAGGATGTTTTGAGTCACTTTGCTGTACTTTGGTTTATTTGTTGTAATAAACATTGTGATCACCATGGTACCTTCCAGAAGGATGGTTTCCAGGCCAAGTCTTTGAAGGCCCTTAACAGAGCTGGCCCTGGACAGGGAGGAGGAGGCTCCTTGTCTGCATTTGAGATGCTCTGAAGACCAAGATAGTTTTCTACAGTGACAATTTTTTTTTTGCAGAGCCTCCCAAGATACTTGGAGAAATGGTTAACTACTTTGCCTTGGTTCCCTGCAGGAAGTTCTTTTTCTCTCATCATTGTTGGGTTCTAAGATGAGTCAGTTTTCACACATCCACAGAACTCCTTCCTAACTGAAAATGTTGTCAACATTAGCCAATCCTATAAGGATATTTATTATTGACTTAACAAGTCTGAAGGAAGGCAGCCCCAAGACTGATCTGGTACCTCAATATGTCTGAGTGTTAGACTCATAGCCACAAGATGGCTACACAGACGTCAGGCTCAGAGTGAGTGGGGGAACATCAGTCAGTGAGGCAGAGCATTTAATCATGTATGCTTTCCTTTGTCAAAAAGGGAACCTTCCAGGTATTGCCCCATATGTGTTTGGTCAGGACTAAGTTAGATGACATTTTGGTTTGTATGAGAAATCCCCCTACCCAGCGAGGGGCTCATTCATTTGAATATTTAGTGCCTAGCTGACTGTGTGTCTGAGCAGTTGGAGAATATTATAGAAGCTTTAGAAGTTGGAGACTTGGTGGAGGAAGTGTGTCATTGGGGCAGGCCTTGAGGTTTCATAGCCCTACCCTCTCTTTTCTCTTCTCTGTATGCTTCCCTGCCACCAGTGTCACATGACCAGCTTGGATCATGCTACTGTTTCTGGGATGCAAAATAAGATAAAACCCACTCTTCTTAATTTACTCTGGTCAGCTATTTGGTTGCAAAATCTTGAAAGTAACGCAGACGGATGACCATTCTTAACTACAGAGGGCGTCAAGGAGCACAGAGTGACAGCTTACTCCATGAGTGGGAAGCAAAGTGAGCAGGAAGAGAGTTGCCAAGTAGCAACCCCTCCGTGTATGTGGGGAGAGAGGGGATGGATAAGCAGTACTGATTTTGCAGCTATTTGTAGTGGAGGTGCATTTTGGGATTCCTGCATCACAACAACAGGGATTTCGTATATGGATCAGGTGAGTAAACCTTGCAAGTAAACCCTTGTTACAGACTATTCCCCACCTCTGTTGCAATGTTTATCATTCACCCCCCCCAAATGCGTTTTAGATGGCCCAGCTTCCTGCCTGAAGCCACATAGACCAGGGTGTATCATACCCTGCACTTGGTATTATGCATGACCTGGAGGTCCACAAGTGTGGCCTTTGATTCTGTATTTGCTCATTGTAAAAGATCCACACCACCCCTGACATACACGGGTCTGATACATTTCTAACGTAATGGGGCTGGGTCGACAGTCACGTTGTCCCTTCAACCCTCCATTGCTTTCTTCTGGTGAGGAAGCATTCATCCTACCTGGAGCCCCAGTGCCCTGCTCCAGTCCGCGTGTGCAGGGCTTTGTGAAGATGAGGTACTCTGCAGGCATGTTATGGCTTACCCCGATGTTCTCTATCCAAGGACAGCAATGACAACAGCCTTATTTTTTGTGTCGTGTGTGTGTGTGTGTGTGTGTGTGTGTGTGTGTGTGTGTGTGTGTGTGTTGTAACACAAGGCCTCATATCAGACAGGCTGGCCTGGAACTTCACTTAGACAGAGGATGATCTTGGGCTTCTGATCCTGCTGCCTCTACCTCCTGAACTCTGAGGTCCTATGAGTGAACCACCAGGTCCATTGTTCTGTGATGCTCTGGCTCAACCCTGGGGCCTAGTATATGCTAGGCAAGCATTCTACGAGATGCTCTGCACCCCCAGCCCCACACAGAATTTTGCAGCGAGATTTTTTAGAATTATTTCTTTATATTATGTGCTTTGACATTTTGTCTGCATGTATGTCTGTGTGAGGGTTTCGGATCGCCCAGAACTGTAGTTATACACACTTGTGAGCTGTCATGTGGATACTGGCAATTGAATCAGGATCCTCTGGAAAGCTACCCAGTGCTCTTAACCTCTGAACCATCTCTCCAGCCCTTTGCAGCTAGATTTTTAATGTCAGCCTTGGAGCTAAGTATTGTGCAGGCAGCTGTAATCTCTGAGCTCAAAGAGCAGAAACAAGAGGAGGCCAGCTTGGGCTACATAGTGCGATCCTGCCTGTGAGAGGCATGGGTTGGACCCCATTGCTTCCTGGGGAATCTAGCAGGCTCTCAGGTGCCTGTGGATGGAGAGGTGACTGCTGTGTTGTGCCACTGTTTCAGTACCACCTCTGCCCTCTCCCTCCCTCCTTCCCTCTCTCTCTTGAATGAGCAGAGACAACCTCCAAATCATAAGGGTGCTTTGGCTTGGTGTTCTACTGTTAACCAATGCCAATAGCCAGGATAGCAAACGAAGCACTGAAGGCTGGTAATGGTACTCCTTCTCTGGCAAGTGGGTAGGCGTTGATAGGACATCCAGGGTCAGAAATCCCCGCCAGAGTTAGTGCCAATCTGGACTCTGCCACTTAGCTGCTGTGTGGTCACCAGTGGGTTATTTGACCTCTCAGTGTCTTGTTCTCTGATGCAGACTAGGAGTGATGTCAACATGTGCCTTCCAGGGTCACCGTGGAGATGAAATGTCTGCTGCATAAAGGAGGCTGGCAGCCTCCATTGTGGTTTTTCTGAAGTTACTATAGTTTCTAGTCCCAAGAAAGGCTAATGAATTGGGCGGCCCACAGAGACCAAATCAAGGTCCTGATGTGCCTGTCTGGTGGTTGATGGGGAGGGTAGCCTGATCTGAAAACCAGGGAGCAGGCAGAACTCCATGCCTGCCCCTCTAGCTTCTGTTACTTATGTAGGAACCCTTTCCTGCTCACCTCACTGATATGGTTCTGCACACTGTCATATATCCCTCCATAGGGTGTCGTGATTTTTATGTACCCATGTGTGTTTTTTTACTATTTTTTTTCTCTCTCTCTAGACTTGAAGTTGTTGTTAGGCATTAGTAGGTTAAAAATCCATGATATATCATAATTAATAACCAGACTTATCAGAATTGCTCACGGGTTGTTGACCCTGTAACCCAAACATAGATGGCCATGGATGATATGGACAGCTGCCTGCTTCTCACTTTGTAACTAAAAGTGAATCACTAATCCAAGACTCAGTTTGCAATGCCTGTGAAATGGGGAAAATACTCTGAGAACGCCTGAGCAGGGAGGCTGTCTTCTGCTCCGTGGGGTGTTGGATAAACGGTGCCTGGTACCATCAGGCTATTGGATGAAAGGTGCTGTAAGCGTTCGTCTCCCCTCCTGTGCTTCTCCCCGTGGCGTGCAGCAGTGCTGGTACAGTGCCCGCCGCTGCTCAGGCATACACATTAGTATTGAGATCAGCGCATTCACATTCTCAGAGTTGTATGTATCAAGGATAATTGTACAGTGTCTCCAGGGAACTGAGATTTTGGCATGCTGGAAGTAATATCTGTTCAGGCAATGGAAATTTTATATGATTGACAATGGAAAATATGTCTGTATATACATCTGTATGTAATTTATGTATGCATGTATATACATCTGTATGTAATTTATGTATGTTGGTTTTGAGAACATATACATATGCCTGTATTTATGTGTACATTTATTATTTATACATGGCATATATTTTACATAGCACATATAATGTGTTTTTATATATTTGCATATAGATATTTTGAGTAAATATATTGATGTTAGTTGTTTTACATGTGCATTTATTATATGCGTATCATATAGTTTACTAAATATGTATATAATGTTCTTTTGTGCTTATAAGTACTTGTGTGTCTTGTGCACATATGTTTGTTTATATATGTATATGTACATATGTTGTATTTATGTGCATGTTGTGTATATGTTACATGTCTTTGTGTGTATATATATATGTGTTTTGAATGTAAGTATGTATGTAGCATAAATATAGATATTTTATGCGTGTGTTGTATGTGTATGTGTAGGCATGTGTTATATGTTATATGTGTTGTGTGTATGTATGTAGATTGTGTATTGTGCCTTATATATGTATATATATTTATATATACATTGTATATATATTTATATATATCTATATATACATTGTGTGTGTATGTTTGTGTGTGTGTGTATATATATATATATATATGTATGTATATGCATGCATGTTTGTGTACAACATACTGATTGAGTGTAGTTTCCGGTGTCCTACAGCCTGGGTTCAGATTCTAGCTGTCTTCCTTCCAAACTGCCTGAGCACAGACATTCACCATAACCTGTCTGTGCCATTCTTTTCTTATGTGCAAAGTGGAATGATGACGGTGTTTGTCCTACATAGTACGTGAGGAGTCATTGAGTTGGTGCATGATATGCAGGATGTAGGTAGTGCCTACGTCATACCAGTGGTGGTCTCTCATCGTCAGTACTGTTGTGTCAGTCACTGCTGCTGTGAGCCAGGTGCTTGTTCACTTAAGCCACGGTTACTCCATCTCTGACCTGAGCCATGACCACCAGGGACCCCTCACCTGCTTCACTGGGCATTCGCTGTGATCTCCTAAGTTCTTCTGACTCTGGGTCCTGACTTACCGGCAGGCAAGGGAATACAGTGAGGGGCAAGTTGCAATGACTTCATGACGTCCAGTGATTACCAATGTAAGAGATCTATGTCGCTTCTGTGTTTTTAGTTTTCATGCTCATGAAAGTTCATATATGGGGTTGGGGATTTAGCTCAGTGGTAGAGCGCTTGCCTAGGAAGTGCAAGGCCCTGGGTTCGGTCCCCAGCTCCGGGAAAAAAAAAAAAGAGTGAAAGTTCATATATATTCAGAATTGGAGCACTATGTACATAAACCCACGTTTGTTTTGAGTTCTTGCATTGTACAGTGCAGTCGTGGGGGCCAAGGACAACACCAGATAGCTGGCTAATAAAGATTCTCTCTCTCTCTCTCTCTCTCTCTCTCTCTCTCTCTCTCTCTCTCTCTCTCTCTCTCTCCATGTTGTGATGGCTCCCTCTGAGCACTCTTAGAAGTGTGCTGTGCTCTGGCGACAGCCGTGTTTATGCCACTATGCTTTCGTCTTTTTTATCTCTCTCTCTCTTCAGACATGAGCCCTGGCATGCCTTTCCAGCTCCAACCAGCCAGCAGACACTTTTTCACCATTCCAGTAATTTCTGCACTGTACCTGTAGTTAAGTGTGCCCTTCTGGTTGTCTACACCCATCAGCAAACTAGTAGTGCCCAGAAGAGAAGGTGCTGATTGGTCAGATGTGGCCAATGACTCCCTTGTCAAAAGCTGGGTGCTGGAGCTGCCCTTTAACCAGGATTGGAGTAGAGAATGGGCCTTCCAGCAGGGAAGATGGCTGAGTTCAGTGGTCAGACACCCGCCAGTCCTCTATTTCCCTTTGGTTTTGAAAGCTGGAGACTTGGTTAAGACCCACGTGTGTCACTGCCTGCCTTTTGCCTACAGAGCATGTTGCAGCCCGGGGCTTGATTTTATTGGCAGGATCAGCGCTGGCACCTCTGTCGGCTTCCCTGCAGTCTAGAAACCCCCGTCTTCCCCCCGAGGGTGGATAAATGACCTTCTCACTTCCAAGATCAATGTGTGACAGAGGAAGCCATCTGGCCTCTGTCCCATTGTCCTTTCTGTCTGCCCAAGGAAGAGGCACATTGGAGGCAGAAGGTCACAGCTCCAGGAAGCATTGCTGTCCCTCAGAAGCCTCCTTGATTTGGGGACTGTTGGACAGAAACACCACAGGAACCAAACGCCTGGCAGAGACCTTTCTTTTGGTGAAATTTCCCATCAGAGTTGAGTTGCGGAATAATACATAATAAAAATGATTTTTGAATAAAATTATAAGTTTGAGTGTTCTGCATAATACTTTCCCGAATATTGGATAGATTTCTTTCTCTCTTTCTTTTTTTTAAAGATGCCTGCACTGAGCTCACTGGTCCATTTCAATTTTTATTGAAACAAATAAACCCAATAAAAACACTTAGGCTGAGAGCCCTAGCACCACAATGGAAGAATCACCCAGTATTGAATGTATTGATTTATTTATTTACTCCAACTGGAAAATCGAGTATTGTGTTAATGTCTTTTATAAGAATCACACTACTCGATGAAATGGCTAATTTATTTTAGCGTACACATAAATAGCTAGCAATTTTCCATGAGACAGGCTAATGAAAATGCTGCCATCGAATTGTTTCTACGCTGAGGAGTGACTGGGGCAGGTTATGATTGGCTGAGTGCTAAGACGCGCTGAACTGGCCATCATATCTGTGAACTTTTGAACTGCTAGTTCTGCCGTGTGATTTATTGATTTTGCTATCTCTCTGTTTAGCTCAACTTTGGTTTTTGCCCAGCAGTGCAGATAAGTGGCATAGGAGATTTAATTTCATGGGTATTTGGGGTTAAAAACCTATCTTTAAGAAGAATGCTAAACATGTTTTAATAAAACATGAGTTGCAGGGGTGTTAGGTTTCTGTAGGCTACGGATCTGATAAGAAACAAGGCAAGGCAGTTTAGAGGCCAGCCCCAGGTTCCCAGCCGAGGAGGAACTTTCTGAGCTCTGCCAGTCACACCAGGACCCACGTGTATTTAATTTGCCCCATTGGGCCCTGCCCGTTCTTAATTACATGTATCATTCAGTCACCCGCCTGGCTCTTGTGCTCCAGTTAACATTTTGCCTCTCTGCCTGGACCAGGGATCAACTCCAGGGTTCTTGCTGGCAACATAATACAGTCTCGCTCCCCTCCGGGATGCTGAGTTCTGGTGATATTTTAATGTCCTCCTCTGGGCTAGATAGCTCAAGAAAATCTGCTTCGGGGAGTGGGCCGGACTTTTGCTCAGCTTGGCTGGGGTGCTGTCTCTGTGCAGAACACAGATATGTGTTCTGGTCCACATCAACAGCGTCTCGGTCAGAGCTTGTCCTGACCTTTGCAGGAGATGATTCCCTGGAGCTCTGGGGGTAGGGCTGTAGGAAGGAGCAGCCTCCTCAGTGAGATCAGCCCTGACTTTTTATTGTTGGGCAGGAGCTGTCTTAAGTATGTATCACCTTGGGAATTTGTTGTCGGTATTTTCATTGTTATCAGCTAATTTTTGAAAAGTGGTCTTTTAACAGTATTTTAAACTTCCTTCCCCCAGCCCTCATCTGTAGAGGGTGACTGCAGGAGGTGGGGGGGGCTTTATCTTGTACAAATAACCATCTAACAGATTTCAGATCATAAATTTCAAGGTGCATGAGTGGTTAGGACTCTCTGTTTCGGTGCCACAGTATGTGAATGTGAAATTTTTATGAAGGTAAAGGTCTGGTTCTTTGAAAATCTGAATTATTTTTTAAAAAGTACTTTTCAATGACCAAGTAATTTTTAACCTTCAAGAAAAGACTGTGTGAATGGATGGAGGGTTGAGGATTAGTGAGCATGGAGAGATTGGATCTGTGCAAGGGTTTGAAAATTCATCCATTCTTTAATGATTAAACTGGCAAGATCTTTATTTGGCTGTTAAAAGCATTTTTTTTTCCATTGTAGACATTTTCAGCAAAATTTACAATCAGATATTTGGAAACAGCTAGCATTCAAAACAGAAAAGAAGAAGGGGAGACTGTCTTTGTAATTGGAAACGAAACTAGTGGTAGAGCTAAAAAGACTGGACTGACCCTGACACCATTAGTTGGAGGGGTTGGGGGAGCCCGCCACATTCCATTGCATCTGGACTAGTTGTTGTTTACGTTACCATGTACATCCTAATATGGTTACCTCTAAGTTAGAGGCAGCCGAGCCGGGGATTGAGAGCCCCCTCGTAGAAAGTGCTTAACTGGCCAAGACAATGAGAAATAATCCACAACTCCACAAAGCCTTCCCGGAAAAGAAGTGTCAAATAAATCCCACAGAACGCCTGCTTCTGCCTTAGAGCTCTCTTATGCAAACCTGTTTCTCTTCCCATCAGTGCCCAGAGCAGAACTACGTTTGTTTAGAAATATAAGCCTCTGTCTTTCCCGTTCTTGTCTTCTTATTTCCCCTTCCCTTCATCTGGGAAGTCTGGATTAATTCCTTGAGACACATCTTTGTCTCCATGTCTCCTGAGTTTTGTTCGCTGGAGACCTTTACTAGGAAATTTAAGGTAAGCTCTAGCCCGGGACCTTTGTCACTCAAACTAATGCTTCCCAGTAATGCAGACACTGGGAAGGAAGATTGCAGAGGTCTCTGGTAGCGCACACACACACCCCCTCCCAAACAGAGAGGTGCAGCTTTTAATTGTCATGCATGGATTCAGGAAAAAAAAAAAGCCACTAGTTGTGGATGAGATGAACAGAGAGGTGTACTCACTGGTGTAAACACTGCAGAAACACCCATCTGTGACAGCCACAGCCGTGTGATTAGCAGGCTTTTCTTGTTTCTTCCAGTTCTTCTCTACTTGGGGTATTTCATTTTCTCCACACACCCCCAACCCCTTTCTTTCTTCAACTCTCCTGCTCTTTCCCCCAAATCCTCATGGTCTTGAGGCTTGCCTGTCATTAGCTGGAACTACGGAACAAAGGTAGGCTGTTCAACTCCCGTGCTTCGAGGGAGGGCCAAGTTATTTTGGGAGGGATGTCTTCCTACTGCATGAATGGCTGACCTGAAAGGGGGGAGGGGGCGGTGGCGAGATCCTGTCTGGAGCCCAGGGATGGGAACGCGTGCACTGTGGCGGCTTTTATGGAGTGGAGTTGATTTTTATGCAACTTAAAGAAGCCGCGGAAGCTTTGGGAGGACGGACTCTTTCGGTCCTAATAGTCCTTGCCGGTCTAGCTCCGGTGTGCACATGGTATTAACCAAGCTGCTGCCTTGCCCTTTAGAGACTAGAGACGACAGTTAAGATTTCCCACTTTCTTAGTGGACTTTAAAAAAATAAAAAAGAAGATTTTTTCTCTTACTCTCTTAAAATTTAATATAACGGGCATATAACTTTTTCCTTTTCCTATGGTTGAATTGTTTTAAATCCCAGGATATCTTCAATTTTCTTCTGATTTTTGCACTAATCTTGCAGTCTGTTGGAAGCAGGGAACGAGTTTGCTGGGTGCCACCTCTTGCACCTTGCTCTGTGCAAGTGCAAAAGAAAGAGAGTTGTGAGGACAAGAAAGTCACCCCCCCCCCGAGAAGGGGGCTGCCAGAGAGTGCTGTACGTTCATAATTGAAAACAAGAACAAATTAAGCCTTGGTGAGGGATATTACAGGCTATTAATCATAATAAATATGTTTGGTAACATTGTGTTTGCGCATGCAATAGTTTTCAGTTTAAAAAAAAAAATCAAAGTCCGTGATTAGAAGGTTTTGTTCTTTGGCTTGTGAGACGCTAGGCTGTATTTATTCATTAGTTCAAACGGAGTGAAGTGAGCAGTTCGCTCCACAATTGACTACGCCCTTCTCAAGCATATTTGAATACATCTCCCATCCAAGAGTAATCTCGGGTGCCTGCCCGTCCCCCCAGCCTCTCCACTTCAGCCTGGAACTCAAGTGCTGAGAATTTTCTTTTCCAGCCTTTCTGTGCTTGCACATCTGTTGGCTGGGGATGGTCGGTGTACACGCACTGTAGCCTTGCCAAGGGGGAAGTCCTCAGCAACACAGAAACCCTATACATTTTACCAAGATGAGCTCTGCTAGCCCCAAAGTTCTCATCCTAGAGTTCTGCCAGAGTGTCTGTGGTAAGGCAGAGTGGGACCGGAAGGTTCTGGGTCCAAAAGAATTCAAGGACTGCTTCAGCAGGGGAGCTGGAGCCTGTGTGTGGATAAGGTTTATTTTTACATTGGGGCCATAGAGGGGGTGACTGGAATTAGTAGCCTTTAATTAGACGGGGAGATATTCAAATTTTACAGGGATTTATGTTAGAACATGGAATGGCGGGTGGCTCTTTCCTCATTATGAATCCTCCCTGCACATAATGAGGTTCATCATTAGTTGATGGAGTGAATTTGCCCTAGCTCTACCTTGAAAGGCACATAATTTACATACTACTTCAGAGCCTACGCTTTAATGGATTCCTCGATGAATAAAATGAAAAGCTACTTTCTTTAAATTTTTGAACACTGTTTAGATAATACGATTTTAATAAGACATTCAATTTGCTTGTTAAGTATATTTGAAAGTGCTTTTTTCCCCCACTCTTTTTGGGCAAAATATATTTTGGCTTGCCTGGCTGTGTATCACAGCAGTACTTACCCTCACAGAGGGCATATGGGGTATGTAGCTAATGGGGGGTGGGAGAGCTCAGGCACAGGGCTTTCTGCCTGCGAGCCTTCAGGTTCTTGTCAAGCCGTTTTCTATAGAAAGCATTTCTGACATGAAATGGTCATAACAAAAAGGTTTGGAAACAAGCCTGCCGTGGGTATCTATTATTAGTGTTTTGCATAAACAAAATTTCCTTGTAAGCTGACTTTAGCTAGCAGTGAAAGCTCTCCACTTGTGCCTCCTGGTTTGTTTTAATGGCAGAGGAGTAAAAACTTGCGTGGTATAGTGTGTGTTGGGAACTTCTGTGGAGCTGAGATTCAAGGGAAAATCAGTTGGAGGCTGTCCGATACGTTATCAATGGAGCAGGGGCCTTGTCCTGGTCTACCCCATAAATTCAGTTCTTGCTCTGTCACTTCTCCCTTAGCTGGAACTGGAAGAGAGATCGGCTTTGGCTCGGCACAGTCTGAAAGCTGATGTCTTTTCAGTAACAAGCCGAGGTTAGGAATAGCATGCCACTGAACATGTACTTAGCTTGCTCAAGACAGGTCGCCCTACGTGGTTAGCTGGGCTTCAACCAGAGACAGTTTGCTGGTGGTTTGTCACTGGCACAGGCTGGGAAGGTGTCTAAACAGAAGCGAAGCCTTGTTTTGATAGAATTCTTTATTACCTGAAACCGATCAGCATACATTAACATTAATAGAATAGTCTTGTCACTCTTTCTTTTCAGTAATCTACCTCTGCTGCAGACCTGACTGCTTAAAGAAAATATCTTCCTCCCTTCTAAAACATATATTTGTTTAGAGAGTTTTCACTGAAGTGTACATGACAATTACAGCTGTTCATTAACAAAATTGGGTATTTGTTTTAAACTTTAACCAATCACTTTGATATGCTAATTACGGTGTAATTTAATTTGCGCCCTGTACCGATGATGCCGTTATTATGGACATAAATGATGCAGTTAAGCTGAGAGTAATCTCATTTGCATACCGTACATGCCAGTAAATTAAGCCCTTTCTTCAACTGCTCCAGCTTTAATTTTCCACCTCTTTTCACACAGCTCCTTCTCTCTCAGAAGCCCACTCCGTAATGGTCCTGATGACTGTCTGATGTGAAGTTTTAGGCCCCACAGTAAGGCAGGATGGGAGATGTAACATTTAAAGGTTTCATTGTCTGCCTTAGTGCTCCTTTAAGGAGGAAGGATTGGAGAGGGTGGCAGGAGACCCAAGTGTCCTTTCTGTGGGATGTGACAGTCCCACCCATCCCCGCCCCCACCTCTGTTCAAGTAATTTGAGACACCAAATGCTTCCCTCCCGCTCATCCAGAGTTAGACTTGGGACCTGTTCGGTGTGCACGACGTTTCCCCCACTGCACTGAGGTTCACGGTCAGGGACCTCGCTGCTTCTGCTGCAGTGTGCTTCGTGTGATTCTTTGTTGTATTTGGAGGTTAATCTAACTGGCGTGTTAAGATTCGTCAACTCCAGGCTTTCGTAGATTCTTTCAAACAATTTTGAGAGATCACTGATAATTTTCTAAAGGGATGTTTTTATTTTTGTTCGTTCCCTTTCCATAGAAGTGGAGGAGAATCTGCCACCTCGAGTCTTTAGGAAGCTTTTCTGGGTGTGTCTGCCCATGGCTGCTCCCTTCTTGAGCCAGCTTCTCTGTGTGTGTGTGTGTGTGTGTGTGTGTGTGTGTGTGTGTGTGTGTGTGTGTGTGTGTGTTTGTGTTGTGTTTGCCTGCCTTTTTTGATAGCTTTTTGGCCACTGCTTTCTCATTCCCCGTGATCCAAAGAATGCATGGAGCGTAACTAAACTCCTCTGTACCATGAGATCCTCCCTTGTGGCTGTCGCTGAAGCCAGAGGGAGTTGAGTGGGTGTAGTGGAGCACTGAATTTAGCACCGTGATTTTAAGAGGGTCATAGGCCTAAAAATAGTGCGGTCTCTGTGACTCCTGCAGGCCACTTCCTCGGCCAGTGGGAGATACAAGGAAAGCAGTGAGTGACTGCTCTCAGCTTGACTGCTTAGAGCTGCAGTAGTTGTAACTTGAGGGGGAGGGGGTGTTCCACACATCTTCCCACACTTCTTGCTAGTTGATTTCTGTCCCTGTCTTCCAAAGTTCTCCAATAGTAGGCAGCCTTCCTCATAGTTAGGTTGCCATGGTCAGGAGCACACTGGGCAGATTCAGCCATGGCAATTGGAATAATTAGGGCCTTTTGCCTAGTTTAGGGAGGTGAATGTCTCCTGACCTGATGATTTTGAAGTGGATGGAGCCTCACTGTTGACTGTTGTCAGCAAGCTTGTTTTTAGGTGATTTGAATTTGAAGGGCCGTGGACCCTTTAAGAGCCCATTCTTCTCTTCCTTAATGCCATATAATAAAGCTGGCAGAAGTGTTTATTCACAATTCCATAGTTCATATTATTCTTTTCACAAATTACCAGGTTTCTGGTTTTTACTATAATAGAAGGGGGAAAAAAGAAGTGATCTTACATATTAATGTATTAATTGATTAATTTGTATGAGGGGGCTGAATGCAGGACCTTACACGTGGCAGGCAAGTCTTCTACCACTAGACAAGAAATGAAAAAAGATTAATACATAGTAAGGATTCAGCTTTCTCAGGTCAGACCACGTCACTAGGCAGGCATGGCCTCCCACTGGGATCCGTACTGTTTCTGCAAAGGGGAGTAGAACAGCGCAGGAGTAGTGCTAGAACACGACCCTTCTGTGGGGAAGGACCTTCCTATGGCTCTCAGCACTTCAGAGTCATGGGCTGCCCGTGGTAGGTGCGGAAATGATGGCTCCAGTCCCTCCCTGGCTCATTCCTTCCTCGTTTCCCGTCTCTCCCTGTGTGTCCTTCAGTCTCCTTTCCATATGTTCACTTGCTGGGGTGCTCAGAGCTGAGCGCAGAGCCTTGAGCACACTAAGCGAGCACCCGCCACTCAGCCCAAGGGATATCTCATGATTGGAGTCAGTCTTCTTACTCCAGTCAGTGTGTGGGTGAATAAGAAGAAATCCACTGAGGAAAAGTCGAAGAATGGGTGGCTATGCGCACCTCAGAAAGAAACACTGTTCTCTGGTGACACCTCGTGTGGGAGCTTTTTGCCCACCGGGAGTGATCTTAGATGTTATTTATGGCAGCTTGGGATGTGGACTCATGCCTACAGTGATGTCGGTCACTGGTAGGTATTGAGCAACAGCTGGGCCTATGCTAAACTCTTGTCATAACTGCAGCTGCTGCAGCCTCACCAGGTGATGTTATCAGCCACGTCTTATCTTTTTCATAGAACCACAATGCCATACCCCTCACACCCCTCACGTCCCATAGCAAGAGGGCTGTGGTCAAGCCCGACCCCTCCAGGAAGACTTCAGAGCCTTCAACACTGGCCTCGACCACAGAGTTCATCATGGTAGACCTACATGCTCAGAGTCTGTTACTTCCGGTTGGTGTGTAGCTGTTTTGTATTTCCGGTTATTGAACAACAGTAGTGTTGCAGGTACCTGCTACGTTATTTTTCAGAGGCATGAACGAAATAACTTAGTGGCTCCTACTTCCTAGCAGATAAAGAAGCCAGTGTCCACCATGATGAGGTAACTGCCTTACACAAGTGGAGAGTGTCCACTGAGAACCCACTTCGAAATGCTCTATGCTGCTAGGGGTGTTCATTGACTTACGTCATGCATGGAGATTACCTATGGTATAGAAGGGTTTCCACAGTTATCCCTTATGTTGGAGATTTACTCTTTAAAATGTGTAGTCTGAGTAACTCCCAAGAATCCGAATTTCTTGATCTTTTTTTGGTGTGACGTAAATTCTTGGCATAAAGCTACTTTCTCTTCTCTCTGCTCCCTGCAGACTTGAACACAAGAGAATAGTTAAATTTATCTTTTTCTTGGGGGAGGACGGTGTTGTAATAGCTCCCTTCTCTTTGTTCGAGCTCTCCCTTACTGGTATCTCAGCAGGTGACACAATAAATATCACTATAGGGTGTATGGGTCCATACATGTTTGCAAGAATCCCCATGTGCAGGCATTAACTCATGGTCCCTGTGGTTATTTAAGCAGACTGCAGGCCACACCTGGTGGAAGCCTTAGGGTAATCTCCAGGGCACCCTGTACTCTTCACTACCCAATTCCTTGACTCTGCATCCTAGCAGTTCTGATCAGGCACGGGTGGTGACGACAGTTTGCTTCACCTTAACTCCATCTTGATATTTAATAACCACAGAACACACCTAGATGGACGATTATGAAGTTGCTCTTAACCCTTTTGGCATTGATGACTTTCATGTTCCATGTCTAAATCTGATGTTTTGGTAACAAATGTTTTTAAGGCTCTTATTATTTTTAAAAATTAATATTGGGTGTGTATGTTTGTTGGGAGAGTACTGTACATGCCTCTGCCCTTCTATGAGGGTCAGAGGACCATTTTATGGGGTCTGATTCTCTCTCACCACCTTTATGTAAGTTCCAGGGATTGAACTCAGATCCCTGGGCTTGTGGGGAAAGTGCATTCTGCACTGAGCGATCTGGCCGGCCCAACTGTCTGTTTTCTAAGTAGGCCTACTGGATGGTTCCAGATTACATATGTGACTTGTGTCTGGAGTTTTCTGTGGAGCAGCATAGCTGTAGTGTTTACCATCTATAGCGCTAGACAGGCTGACTGGAGGCAGGGGCACAGGGTTATTCTGAAAATAGATGGATGGGAGCTGCAGTGAAGTCCACTGAGGAGCACTTGGTCCTCCGAAGACTCGGGAGCACTTGGAGATTCAGCCTCGGACAGCACATTCCTCCGTGTGAGCCGAGACAGAGATACCTGCCTTGCTCAGCTCCTCGTCCTCCCTAGTCAGACTGCAAATACAGCAGTTACACTGCATTTAGAAAAACTTGACCTACAAGATGTTCCTCTACCCAGCTTGGGCCCTGGATGCCAGTAAAGTTTTGGTTCATCTGTTACCATGCCGCCTGGAGAGGGGAAAATGGGATTTCCTTAGAGTTCTAGATTGCTTTCTGTCCTGAGAGCAGGTCACTTGTGCAAACTGGTGCACACAACTCTTCTGCTACAGTCTTTAAGGAACCATTTTTCTCAGTTCAAAAGATGAATTTCTTTCTTTGCTGGCCCCTAATATGTTTTCTGTTTAGTAGAAATAGGTTTTGCCTGAAGGGAAATACATGTGTAGATTAAAGTGTTGTTGTTTTTGCTTTGTTGTTAAGATTGTTTCTCTGTAGTACAGGCTACCCTTTAACTTGCAAGCCTCCTATCTCAGTCTAACTAGTGCTGGGATTATGGGCAGCCATCACCATTTATTTACTAAGACAGGGTTTCCAAACCCAGGCTGCTGTCAAACTTTTTGTGAAACTAGTGCTGCCTTGGGCTGCTGTCCTCCTTCCTGCCTCACCAGAGGCGGGGGTTACAGGCACATCTGCTTCTAAAGAAAGACGTACCATTGCGTGAGGGTACGTTATTCTAAACATACCGTAGGTGAGGGGACTGCCTTTTTGGGCATGGCAAGTTCCTACCTTCAGTGAAGCTTGTCAACTATGTAAGGCAAATAGGAAACCTCCTGGGTCATTTGAAATTAAGGCAGGAATAATCCCATTGTTGCTGGAAGTAGCTACTTTGTTTTATAAAAATATTCTCTGGGGCTGGGACTGGGGCTCAGTGTAACAGCATTATAAAAAATTTTACAAATCTCAGCTTTCTTATTGGGTATGTGTATGTGTACGTGTGTGTGTATGTGTGTGTGTGTCTGTCTGTCTACACACACATGCACATACACACACACGTGTGTGCGCACGAACACGAGCACATGCATGTGCACATAAGTGTATCTTACAACCACAGTTTTCCACATATCACCCACATTATTTTTAGAGGCAGGACCTCTCTTTGGCCTGGAACTCATTAGTTCCATTAGGCAGGCTAGCCATCACCCCCACGTCCCCCTGTCTTTACCTCAGTACTGGGATTACAAGTGTGCAGCACCACATCCAGCCCTTTCACTTGCTTTTAGAGGCTGAACCCCATGCTGATTTTCTTAAAGGGACTTCAGAAGCAGTGCCCACAACCAAGACCCGCTCTCCTCACAGCCCGTTTTTGCCCGTGATTGAGGGAAAACATGATTGTAATAAAACCTTCTCAGTGATCACACAAATTGTGGTTAAGTGACACCCCCAAAATCAATCCCCTCGTCAATCTTTTAGCACCCATGCCAACCTGTGAAGTCCCAGGGGAAGTCGATCTGCAGCCTCCTTTTTTAAAGATTTCTTCCCCCACATCAGAATAAATGGGAGCCTTCACTGGAATGAACACATGGAAATTATAGCTGTCATGTCATCCATTAAAAGCAGACATTTGAATGGGATATTATCCCACTCTACTTTTTGGTCCTTTAAGGAGTCAAGGGACAGTGTGTTAGATGTGAGATGGCCATGGGGAGATAGGGCCCTGGCAAAGATCAGATCCCAGCATGAAATATGCCCACTTTCAAGTGCTTACAATTTCCAGCCCTCCCTTTGCCCTGGTCTCCGTTGGAGCTGCACCTCCTTTAGTATCCATTGGCTTTGCGTTGTTTATATCTCTGGGCCACTGGCTTCTGGTGATGATTACGCTCCAGGTTTTTCAAAGAGCGCTTCCATATTCATTCAGCGTAGCCAGTGCTAGCCCAAGGTTGGTGCTTTGAGCCTTCACAGGGGAATAATCTCAATGGAAGCCTTTGCTCTGTGTACCACATAGGCTAAAATACTTCAACTAATCTCCACTCAACATCTCCCAGTTGCTTGCTCAGCAGATGATTTTTCTGTTCAGAGGGAAGGTGTTCTTGGGGATATCCTTGAGCAACAAATATTTTCTGGCCATTGGCAACTTGAATGTCCCAGGTTTTGCAGGTAACAATCATCAGTCCCTATATGATTCCTTTGGGTTCAGTAGGAGAGAGACATTGAACATGTCTCGAAAGAATGGGCTTTTAAAATGTTGGTTTATGTGCTTTGCTATGTGATCTTCAATGCAGGGGCTCAATGTATCTTGAGAGTTTAGAGTTGATATGTATAGATGGCCAGTCGTTTGTTTTTTAACTGTGTGGGGTCTGGATGTGTTCCTCCCTGTCACCTGTTTAACAGCTACTCAGGTCATCCATGGTCTTCTTTTAGCTTTTGATTTACTACTTCAGAACCCCTCTTTTGTCTTATGTATACACTGTACACATGTGGAAGCTATTTCAGTGACTCGTCATGGGAAACATTCTCGGCCTCCATCTCTCCAAATCAATATACAAGTAATAACGCTTCTGAAATGTCTGGAAGGACACTTGCACCGGTAAAGGTCAGTAAAGGTTGGACAAAATCCAAGACTAGTAGCAGTCTTACCATCCCCAAATGGTCCTTTGTGATCCAGCTGGATATTGGAGTGCATGCCTGTATATTGGTGATACATAGTAAATTCCAGGCTGCCTTGAACTACATAGTGAGACTTATCTAAAGGGAAACTTAATAAAATTATCTTAACAAATAAATAAATGCAGTCCTAAAGAACATTAAAGTAATTGGGGCCACCCCCAATTGGCCCCAAATGTCTCTGTCTTGTAATGAAGTTTTATTTGAGCTAAAGGGATGTTGATGTTGTCAAGACCTTAAGGTCTCTTGGTCCACCCATCGTCATGAATGTCAGGAGTGTTGTTAGCTGCTATTCTCCTGCAAGGATATTCAGAGCCACCCCCTTCTCTCTATTCCTCTGCAGTAAACCTAGGAATAAGAGAGTATCATCTATCAAATTACCATGGTATCACAACCTTTATTTTACTCTTGTGTAAGCTGTGGCTTTCTGGAAGCTTGGACCCCCTCTTCTTCATAGTTTTATATAACTCAAATCATAGACCTTTTCTTTGATGGAAATTGGAAACCACTTTTTGTATTGAAACTTCCATTGTGTATTTTTTTTTTTTGAGAACTTGAATGAATAAGCTTCCTGCCTTAGAGATGACTTATCAGTTAATTTCAACTTTCATTTATTGCCATGGAAATGGAATGGGACATCAATTGGTGGTCTGCTAGAGTGAGAGCTAACAGATGGCTAAAATGGCTGCTACTATGTATCTCCTCTGCCAGTTCTCATAACAGACATTACTAATCAACCACCATATTCTTCCTCAGCAAGCCAGTGACTGGGATTATAAAAATTTTCCTCAAATAACAGTAGGCACTACTAATCGATCGTCTTGGCATGAAGCTATTACTGTAAATTAATTTGAAAATTGAAGGCTTCTACTAACTAGTGATAGATCTTTTGTCTTGACACCATTTACTTCCTTTTACATTGTTTTAGTTTGTCAAATGACCTGCTCTCTTGAGTGTCATCCGAGTTCTACATACTTGCTCTTTTCTACATATGACCTGGAAATCAACTAGACCACTCCCAGGAATCCCCATCAGAGGTAATTTTGAAATAGGCCAAGTACCAATTTCCCTTTGAGCCACATAAGTCTTTGTTGGGTGTAGCATGCTTTCTGCACGCAGGAGGAGGGCCTCAGAGGAGGTGGATGCTGTCCCTGTACTGCAGATAACACTCCACCGTGAACCCTTTGCCCTTTGGCAAATTGCCTGTTCCTCTTATTGTAAATGTCTAGGATTCTAGGACCTAAGATTCCACATTGTTTGATATCTCCTTTGCTCGTAATAGAGTTGAGTGTACCAAAGTTTATTTACATGCCAGGTCGAAAAGCAAATGGCTTTTTTTAAAAATAAAAATATCCATTCATCTTCAATCATTGTTTTAACTGCTTACCTTTCTAGAACTGTCCTCTTTCTTAAGCGTATATTTTGAGACATTTTGCTCAGTATAGCTTAAATTCCACTTACTATATTTTTCTCTAATGAACAAAGAGAAGTTGGAAGTGTCCACAAATTTTACTTTCTGTAACAATCACTGAGGCATGATTTCACTCTCTCCACCCCACTCGGGAAATCCGTAATAGATTATCTCTCCCTTGAATGATTACAAAAATGTCACTTTTGATTGTTGCTGTAGCTTAGCTGCTGGCCCTCCTGCATCTGTGTCAGAGTAAGCTTGATTCATTGTATTTATCGGGTAAAGAAGAGAGCGCCTTCCCCTTCTGTGGCCTGTGATGGGGTTGGGGTAAGCAGATTGGCAGGCAGGAACATGTCTGAGTATCGCTGTAGTGAGGTTTAGTTATTTTTCAAATTGTAAAGTCCATGTCTCCATCTCACCCTGTCAACATGAGCAGAAGTGATTCAAGGTTTATTTAAATAAAAAAAAAAAAAAAAAAAAAGCTACGTTAAACCAAAACATCCCCATTGAAAGAAAGTGTGGCTTCTGCTGTCACCTGTGGGAACACGATTTTTCACCAAAACAATGTGTTACTGAGTAAAAGCTGGTCGGCAAGCCTGCTCCCATCTCTACCACCTCAAAGGAAGAAGAAAAAAAGCAAAGTATCCAGAGAGGCAAAAACTCCCAGTATTCTTTTCTCCTTTCTCTGGCCAGCATGCTCCTAGGTGTATCCCTGACACGACAGAATGTGTGAAAACCATTTAAATGATGATTTGATGCCACCACACCCTTCCCACAGCTGATAAGGGATGCCACCTACCATGACAGTATTTTACAAATCACCTTCCTGTGCAGTTGACATCAAACAGCGGTTTTAAAATAAGGTATGGATAGAGTTCGCTTTCTCTGGGCTCTTCTCAGTTTTGAGCACATGGGGTCAGCTTCTTACCTTTGGGTTTATATCAAAATCATTACCTAACCTATAGGTTTGGCACTATGGATTCAATTAATGGGACTTTTTTTTTGGTATGTGTATGCATGTATGTATACGTGGGTATACACATGTACCAGTGTGGAGACTCATTGACGGTACAAGATGTCATTGCTGTCCACCTTAGTTTTTGCAATAAGGTCGCTTCCTGAGATCAGTGCTGCGGCTGGTCAGGCTCCTGTGGATGGCCAGTGAGCCCCAGGGAGATGCCCCTCTACCACCCAGCACTGGGATAGAGTGGGCCACCATCCAATCTTTTTGTGTGTTTTCTGGGAATTGAACTCACATCCCCATGTTCACAAGGCTAGTCCTTTACTGACTGAGTCACCACCTAGCCCTTATTTATAATCTTACGATTGACTCGTAAGATCCTTTGCTAACTAGAGCAGTAGCTGTGCTCGGCTCTGTCAAACACTGTTTGTCGTCACAGCTCAGTAAGACGCAGTGTTACCATCCTGTCTGCTCTTTTGGGTGGAAGAGGATTCTAGAGACTTCCATCACTTTAATCACTCATGTGCCCTGAATAAAGAGTGCTACCCGTGAGGACTGTCTGGGTGCCCCAGGCATCCAGCTATGCAAGTTAGAGGTTTGTTGTCACTAGAATAAAACAGAAACACTACCTGCCCTTGTAATTTCGCCAGCCAGTTCTCTGTATTTGCCTGCCGAGAAACTGGTTCAAAGAATAACTCTGAAAAGTGCCCCACTTGAAAAGCTGCACAGAGTACTTGGTGTCTCTGAGCCCTTACCTGCCACACAGTGGCAGTTCCCTGTGCCTGCAGCATCTTTGAGCTTCATGTGTCTCCCCTCAACAACCCCCCAACCCCCAGCAGTGCCTCGCACCCTGTATCTTCTCCTGTAGCCCTGCTGTTTGGACACATTCTAGAACTGAAGACTACATGGTCTGCTCATTGTGAGCCCTAAGTTTCCAGGGAGGCCTGGGGGTTGCATCACCTCAGCAGTGAACTGAGCTCGACATAAGTGGTACAATTATTCTGAAGTCCTTGATGAAGCAGTGGCCCTTGAGGAGGGGACTCAAGTGGCGGTGGGGCTTTCCCGAGCTGAAAAGAAGGATCCGTATTGTCAGTGCCGATTATATCTGATCATTAATGTTTACTGCACAGTAGATACTCCCGACAAGATGACGGGAGAGCCCACTACAGCCTTTCCAGCCTCTGTGCCCTTTTGGGGCTGTTGAGGGGGAGTGGATTCCATAGCACCGTTGGTGACATTGACTAGGAATCAGTTGAAAGGGACATAGGTGATTTGCATATTCTGCAAGGACATTGTAGAGCTCCTGTATGACGAAATCTGCATTAGTCCAGGGGCTTTGAGAAGCTTCCGTTTCTCTGGCAGTGTTTGCCGTTAGGCAGGGACTCAGGCAGTAAAGACTCAGAAACAAGGCTCTGCATTCTCGAACACACACCCAAGGGTTCCGCTTCACACCCTAGGTGAAGCCAAGATTTTCTGAATTATGTCTCATTGGGGAATTTTTACCTTTTCTTCCTGTTTATGACAGTCATTTCATCTGTGGCTATAATGAGGTCAGGAACAGGTGACTGTAAAGTAATACTAGTAAGCGGGTGGCCTCTGTATTAATGGTCAGGCTATTTTTTTAAAGAAAAAAAAAAGATTAAAAAGTTCTGGTGTCGGAAACACCCTCTGTACTCAAAGCTCTCTTCCCAGTAATTAATCAGAGTGAAGATTTTTTAATGTTCTCTGGTTATGTACAAGTGATTATGGCTACTTGTCTGCAAGAGGGCAGGAGAAATTGTGTAATGGCTAGAACAGGGTGGAGAGGGACTGGTACCCCCCCTCCACTTTACATTATCCCACTAAAGATGATGTACTCGTTCTTATACAATACGAGGATATACTTAACTCTTTCCCCCCAAAGGCTAACTTTTTTAACCCTTCAGAAAATACAGGTCTGCTTATTAAACCAATAACCTATTGAGAGAGAGAGAGAGAGAGAGAGAGAGAGAAAGAGAGAGAGAGAGAGAGACGTTAAAAAACCACAGTAAAAGCATTTTTTCAGGGATCCCTCTCAGAACACATTCCCAACATCTTTTGTGTTTCCACATAGCAGGCTACTTTATGGACTTTTTTTGCTGTAGCATTGCCCTTCAACGTGAAAGCTTTTTCCATTTTGTACCATAAAGAATATTATTTTTCTGCCAGCCAATTTTCTCTGTTAGTCACTAATTGGCTACATAAATCTCGGGTGTTGAGAATGAGGAATGTCTCCGTGTCATAGAGTGTAATCTTCACCCTTATTTACCAATTCATTAAGATTCATTGATGCAGGATCGGTGAGAGGAAATGACAACATAAATCAGACCTCCAACATAATGACCCTAATCAGTTGGGAATTGCTGAAAATGTCACCATGAACTATGTCCTTGTGTTAGTGCCACTGTACACTGTCAGCGCGCTGCTTTATGAGTGGGACGCATCTCCCTGACACTGACTGTATTTAACGAAAAAAGAGTTGTTAAAAAACTGATTCCATTAAAGCCATGAGATCCATACAAGGTCCTGTGGTATTTAGCCTCGTGCCCTCTACCTTCACCGTGACTGCCTAATGGAGCCGCAGTTTAATGCCCGTTCAGAGCACACCTGAGTTAAAACTCCCCAGGAAAGGAAAAAAAAATGCAAGTTGATTTATAGCTTGTCATGTCTTTATTTAACCCGATCATTTCAGCGCGTATGGAGAACTGAAAACTAAGTTCTCCACTTAGGTACCAAATCTCTTGTCACTGAACTGAAGTAGGTCTCAGTGACCGAGAACTCCCTAAATACCCCCCTCGTTCAGGGCCAGGCTGGATTAGAATCTCCTCCTCCACAGGTTTGCTGATGCTAAGCTCTGTGGTTCCTAGAATAATGTGTCAATTCAAAATCAGCAATAGAGTCTGACAGGGTTTTCTGTGAAGAGGCTTCTGGCCCCTCTTACCTTAGTATTGATTCCATTCCACCACGGTCTTGGAATGGGTTCC
Organism: Rattus rattus; assembly: GCF_011064425.1. Taxonomy (NCBI): domain Eukaryota; kingdom Metazoa; phylum Chordata; class Mammalia; order Rodentia; family Muridae; genus Rattus; species Rattus rattus. The sequence continues at coordinate 47,884,200 of NC_046159.1, forward strand.
TGGAAGGCGGGGGAGGGGCTGTGGCTCGAACATATTATTCAATTGAATACAGGTTACTCATTGAGCCATAATGAATTAATCAGGTGGCAGCTTGAGTCCAGCCTGGAAGGCAATCCTCTGGGTCCGTCCCCGGTTACTGCTTAGTAAAATCTTATTTACGAACACCAAGCAAACATCTTTGAGGACACGAAGAAGGAAAATTGTCTCTATATACTCCTTTTAAAAAAAAAAAACAAATTTTTTTCCTTTGTGTATGATGGCAACCATTTTTTTTTTTAATCTTAAAAACTATCTTTTAATCTGTGGTACAAGGCTGAGAAAGACCTGTGAGAGAACAAGACAAGTTTACTTAATCTTGACAGCCCTGGGTGTAATCGCCCTGTGCTTGTGACAAGTCAGACTCTAAGATTTATAACTCCTTAATCAAATGTCTAGCATTCTCAGGAAACGTTATCACACGACTTCCTTTCACATGACTTACAGAGAACTCAATAGACCGTTAGATAAGCTGTAGACTGAGCTGGACCTCAGAGGGATTTCACACTGACTGACATTGGGATGGTGTTGGTGAGGCTGTTTCTGGTTTTGTTCCACAGTGGTATTGTGCTGCCATCTCCTGTGTGGGGGCCCTCTTTCTGCCTCTGGGGTGACACCACTGTTTGTCATGTTCTATGGACTTTGGACAAACTTGGTTGGTGTTCTGAACCTCAAAGCCATGCATGAAGGCTACCCAAGGAAACAGGAGTGTGACCCAAGTAGCTGGAGCGATGTCTGGCTTTTGGTGTAGTTGTGTGCACATGTGTGTGTGTGTAAAAGCTGCTACAAGGAAGGCCAGGCTGATGTAAGCAGGGGACACCCTGGATCCCTCAAGGGAGGATGACTCAAAGAGTGAGAACTATGTCTTGCCCAAATCCCCAGCCTTCTCTTGTGGCCCAGAGGGCCAGCACCATCAATACCACCAAGACCAAAGTGGCTCTCCCCACCCACGGCCAGACCAGGCACGTCCTACCAGCTCCACCCCGGCTGCTGAGTGACATCTTCCATGCTTCGGCTCTTAGGCCAGTGTGACTAATGCTTCTGGGCCTGGTCCCTTTTCCTGGCTAGGGCCAGGACACTTCTACCTGCACAGGAAGTCTGAGAGTATACTACCTGGTGAGGAAAGGAAGGCAAAGTCTGAAAGAAACTCAGAGGAGAAAAAGAGACAGGCCCAGAGAGGACTAAGATAATGAGACACAAAGGAAGATTCGAGAAAGATAAACAGAAAGAGGAAGAAAGTTGAGAAGAAGTGAGACAAAATGAGAGATATTCAGACACACAGAGGGGGGTAAGGAAGCTGAGAGGGCAGGTGCAGTCAGGGAGCCCCAGGAAACAAGAGGGACTTTAGGGTGAACCCTGATGTCATCTGTGCCTGCAGACACTCCTGCACAAGAGAGCAGCATCTATAAGAATAACATCAGCTTGGAGTTGTCGAGTAAGGCTGCAGGAATTACTGGTGAGCCGCCTGTGGGAGTCAGCCTAACAAGATAACTTGCCCATGTCAGCCTCTTTCATCGGGTCAGAGAGTAAGAACTTATACAGTAGACATATGGTGGGTTTGCCAGCAAGAAAGATCCTAGTGTGTTCTTCTTTGAGACCCTAGAGGATGCAGGATGCAACACACACACACACACACACACACACACACACACACACACACACACACACACACACACAAGGTTCCAGGTAATCGAAAGATTAAAATTAATACAAAAATGGTAACTTTTCTCCAAAGGAGTCCAGGTTGCCAAGAGCTGCTCAGAATTCTGATACCTTAGGCATGGAACCATTGAAGACCGGTGTCAGAGCTTGTAACTTTGTTCTCAACTCCTTTCTCCCTGGTGTCCTCTAAAACTTGGGGTATGACAGGTCGAACCTGTAAAGCCAGTCTTAGTTTCTGAAGTCACTGTAAGGTGGATCTTCCACAGGACATAAACATCTGAACAAGGCTCCTGTGAGCCATTTGGGGCTTCTCAGGCCCCTTCCGACCCCTACTCTTTACTGAAAATTTCTCATATCCTCTTTCTGTCAATTTCACTTGTTACCTTCCTTACTTCTCCCCACTTTTTGTTTTATTTACTTACTGAAATGGTCTTCCTTTATTGTCTAGACTAGCCTTGAAATTAATGTATAACCCAGGATTTCCTTCAACTTGATCTCCTGCCTCAGTATGCTAGCACTGTGATTCGCAGTGTAAGCCATGACAGACTTGCCTATCTCTCCTTAGATATGATTGGGGTTTTGTTCCTGACCCCACCCTCCAAATTCTGTTCCCAACTATTAATATTTTAGGGAGACATCCTCAAACCCAGGATGGAGCAAGTCAGTAGGCTGAGACTACAAATGAGACAAGAGGGGGAAAAAAACCTAGCAAACCAGTCTTCCTGGCAAAGGAAAAATCTTTTCAGTGAGAGGCATGCTTAACAGACAGACAAAATACCTCCAAAATATGCAAATCTGTGTTTATCATGGGGAATCCTACAGGGAATAAATCCGAAGCATTAGCAATTATGACTTAGTTCAGAAGTCTTCCTTGCCGTTCTGCCTGTAATACTTATAAACATGAGTGTAGCTTAGAGCTCCCTGTTAAAATGTTTTCCTCCGATTTCTCTCGAGTTGTTTAACATGCCTTTATTATCCGAGATGACGTGATGGGAGAGAAGGAATGAATTCTCTTATCATCTCCACCGCCTTCAGTTGGGAGAAGGGAGCTGCATTAGTCCTTTCTCAATAAGAAGTCTCAAGTACAGGGCCTTTTGCTGATCAGTATAGGCTGCTCCTCAGCCATGGCTACAAGCAAGGGGGACTGACAGGTTAGCACCGGGGGCAGCCTGTGCTAAGTAACCGTGTGCTGGATAACTCAGCAGGGCAGGGCTCAGGCCTCCTCACTTTCACTTGCTGCTGCCTTTAGTGACATCCAGTCTGGGTGAAACAGGATGCCACAGCTCTTCCTCTGTTGTGAAGTCTGACTTCGGTGTGTGCTGTTCACCAAGCCTTGCTTTTTTTGGAAGGTGGTTGTTGTGCATCAAAAGGTGCATGGGCGATGTATGCAAGGCTGAGCGTCCCTCATTTAAAAACACAAAATGCAGAGTGCTCTAGAACTTGAGAGGCAGAGTAGCATCATAACATTACCTACCGGGGGTATCTCCTACCCTGGGCCTCGTGTGATGCAGCTTATAGTGAGAAGACAACTGCAGGATGGGTGTGATCCATGCTCTGCCTTGAGCCCCCCTTCCTGAGGTAGCTTGTTATATACATGCAGACAAGGAAGCCTAAATAGTAGACAATTCAGGCCTTCGACGTCTCTGATGAGGGGTAGCCTTGACCTCAGTTTATTTTCATACTCATTCATTCAGTTAACAAATGTGTACCCACTGTTTGTTGCGTGCCAGGCCCTGGCCTATTTCGGTACCTTCATTGCCAAGTATTTCTAATTCCCTTAAATGTGCTGTCTACATTATCCCATTTGAATAATATATCACCTTGTCTGAACAAGCAATCTGGCCGGCTGGGTGTGATGGAGCAGGAGTCTGAGGCAGCACTGTTACCCCAGGCGATATAAAGATGTAGTCTCCCAGCAATAACAAAAGAGGCCTGTGGGCAGCCCTGGGCCTCAAGTATTAATGTGTGGTGGTTTTCTTATCAACTTTATCCAGTATGCTGGGCGGGGTGGTAATTCTGTTCCATTTATTTCCTACTTTGTTTATTCAGGAAATACCCACCAATTGCTTACTGTACGTCACTGTGCTGGGCGCTGGCTGTGCTCTCTGAAGGGTTTTAGCAATTCGTTATTGTTTTCCTTTATGATTTTACTTTGATGCTAGCAACCGGATATAGATTGGAAGAGGACAGCCTCCTGTTGCCACCCCTTTCCCGTCACTTGTACTGATTGGAGTTCCGTCAGCATGTCCTTCCCTCTTAATGAAGCTCAGAGCCTGTATCCACACACCTATAGCATGCTGAGCCATCTCTCTCTGCCTTGTCTAGCCATGACGTTCTCTGTTTCATAAACTCCTGTCTTTAGTCAAGCCCTAGTTCTCCCTAAGCCAGTCAGCATTACCGTCTCTCCTCCTGGAAGAATACTTAGCGTAGAGTTCTGCAGCAAAGCCGCCATTTGGCCGGAGTCATGGGTTCTTCACTTCCAGTACATACTTGAACCCTGCAGATTGCACGGCCATCCTTAAACTTGACCACTAACCTCAAACCAAGATTCCATGACTTGCCAAAATCTCTTTCTTTTCAAATACTCTAATTAATATCCTTAGTTCTCCCCCTTGCCACCTCCTGCAGGCCTTCCTCTTTTTCTGTTATCTCCCGTGTGATGTTGGGAGCAAGAGAATGACTTGAACAGGTTGGTTCTGTTTTGACTATTGTTTATAGTAGTAGCAGCATGTGGCCCAATTGCACATTGCAGAGGGATGGTGAGGACAAAAGGTAAGAGATAGATGCATGCTATTGAGTCCCTATGTCTGAAGATGTTTTCTGGAAAGTTCCTCTTGCCCTTTTCCATGTTTGACCACCCCTACCATGCTTCACTGGCAGGCTGGCTCTCCAGTGATGACTTTACCCTTTATTCATTATCTCTACCAGTCTTTACCAGATTCTTTAAAATCCAAAATGGAGCTCAACTTTGAGCAGGAGGAACTTGAGAAACAGCATCAGTGGCCAAAGCTGGGGAAGTGCTTCAGACACAGCCAACAGGGATGTGAGACATAAGAGTCAAGGGTCAAGGGGTCTTGAGTGCAGCAGTGCACAGGAGGACTTAGTTTCAGACATGGCATCATGTGAAGAGTGATGGGGAACAGTGTTTCTGTTTCTGGTTACTTTCTAAGTGGTCCATGCTGACTCATTTCCCAGTGCTCGTACCTAGGGATTTTAGGAAGAATTTAGAGAAATCCATAGAATGGGGTTTAAAAGGCTTGAGGTAGTAGGAGGAAGGGTGGGAACTAGACGGGTAGAAGATTCCAGAAGTGCCTTTGTGATTGGAGTCACTAGTGTGTTTCCACCTAAGCAAGAGTAAAGGGCCATCTATGAGGGTAGATGGAGGATAGGCTTAAGATTACAAAAAGAAAGAAGAAAATGAAGGATGAAGATAGTTGGACGGGGATTTCCTTTGCCTTCTCAATCCCCTGGCTCATTGTCTGACCCTCCCTTCTTGATCTGTGCCCACTTCTGTCTTTCTCCAGGACTCCACCCTTTGTCTCCTAGATTGTAATGGACACATTGTGTGGCTTTGATGTTCAAGGTGCTATTTGCTGTGGTCATGTTTGTGTGATATTGTTCTCTGATCTTAGGTTTCTTCTTCTAAAACAATGATGGTTAATGTGTGACTTAGAAGGTATCTGTGAGGCCTGGAATTTGCTCAGGACGTGCCATGCTTAATGCTGTTTGTCAATCCCCTGCCCACTGTGGTTTATAGTAAAGATAACCCCGCACCCCCAACATTCCTCTCCCAGCTTTCAGTCTCACCAATGGCTTCACTGAACTGTCATCTCTGTAGTGTTGACTCCCTGTCAGCTCTTGTTGCCATTTCTGCTTCTTCCTGAGAATAATACATTTTCTCCTTGCCCGGTGTCATCACAGAGTCCATCTTCCTTTCTTCACCTGGGTCTGAAATGTAGGAAAAAGCACTGACTCATTTCCTAAACCCAGACAGTCCCAGATTCTTAATCCTACTAGTACGGTATCTCCATCCATCTGTCCGTCCGCCCATCTGTTTCTTCATCTACCCACCCACCCATCCGACATTGAATTAAATGATTTATCAAGCAGCCCAATATCCTTTTAGCTGTGAAACATACTCCATGGCTTCCCGTTACCATTCAAAAACTAAAATATACCATAATGCAAAGAGTTCATTGTAAAGCGTTCAGCTCTGTGGAAGAACGCCGCTTGCAGGTGCAGAAGAGGAGGTGCAGCAGGGACTTCCTCAGTTGAGCTGAGTTGCAAGATGTTTAGTAGGAGAGGGCCAAGAAGGCTTGAGTGATCCAGGCAGAAGCTAAAATCTTCTAGTAGCCACATTAGAGAAAGTAAAAGGATTCAAATATAAATTTGTACTTCATCTGATATAACCAAAATATAATTATTTTGACATGTAGTAAGTAATAAAAATGCATGAAAAAAATCATTCTCCTTTTTTTTTCTCCTTTTAGGGGAAGCTTTGGACAAATCCTCTCAATTCAGACATTAAAATTTCATTGAAAATATTTGCTCTGAGTTTAGCTTTCATATAACCACTAGTTTCCCAGGGACTGAATTGAGCATCAGTTTTAAAATTTATATTTAAGCTGATTTATGTTAAACTTATACATGTATAACATTTATTTCTACATGTGTTCTAGTCGCACATCGAACGCTTTGGAGGCACACATGCCCAGTGGCTTTTGCACTGTTCAGAGCTGAGAGCTTTGGGACATCACAGTAGGAAAGAGCAGTTGGAGTGATGCAGGGTCACTCAAGTATTAGAAGCAGTTTAAGCACAGAGTCAGACGGCAGGCAGGCAGGAATAGTTGCATCCAGATTCACAGAACGGTGGGAAATGGTTCAGAGCGAGCCAGCAGAAGAGATTGCTTCTTTCTGTCTTGCAGTGACATAATATCTAACCAGATCAACACAAGGGAGGCAGGCTTTGTTTAAGCTTGTGGTTTGGAGCTTTAGTCCATCATGGTGGGGGAAGCCTAGTAGTAGGAAGAACTTTAGGAAGGTAGGCATATGTCACCCACCATCGGGAAGCAGAGAGAGATGAAGCATCATGGTGCTCGGCTGTTTCTCCTTTTCACTTTGGGATGGTGCTGCTCACACGCATCCGTCTTTAATTAGCGCAGTCTGGATCCATCCCACAGGCATGCGCAGAAGTTCATCTCCTCTATGATTCTATGTCAATGAAGTAGGTCACGTGGGGCATACAAGGGAAGGAAGGAAGGGTAGTAGGTCTAATCTCTTCCCCTACAAATCCAGGTTGGAGCAGTCTGGGGGTCTGGATGGATGGAGAAGCAGGAGCTTCAGTGTGAGAACATGGGTGATCCACAGAGATATCTAGGGGATGTAGGACAAGGGTCTGTGGCTCTGGAAAGGGACTTTGATGCTGAGTGTGGTTTAGGCAACAACTATGATGATCAAGTACAGGAAGACATGGGAGGTTGGAGGTCACCAGTGCTTGAGAGCCAGAGGTGGCAGGTAGCAGCCTTGTGGCAGGAGTCCACACAGCTCTTTGGTTAACAAAGTTTTATGAGAATGTAGCTGTGCTCCTTGTGTTTTCCTGATGTCTCTGCACTAGAGCTAAGAAACTGGATGAGAAACCAGTTGGCCTACAACGTAAGGCATCGCTTTCTTCAGCCCTTTCCTGAAGAGTTGCTGCCTCCGCTGTAGGGTTTGGGAATGGCAATTTAGTTGGAAGACTCCTCAGCCTGCACAGTGGGGTTTGGTGATACAGTGTAGACAATAGAATTCTTACTCACAAGCCTATGAATCTGATTCCTGACATCCGGCGGATCAAACTAGATGTGAAGTATATATCTGCAATCTTAGTGCTAGGATAGCAGAGACAGGTCAGTCCCTAACCCAGCCAACCCAGCCACATGCTGAGCCTCCAGGCTTACTGAAAGAATATGTCTTCCATAATATGTTGGAGAGCGCTTGGGGTTGGAGACGCCTTAGATTGACCAGTTGTACATACATCCCAGCACATGGACATGTGCATGCATATTCATATATACATTTGCACACAGAATAAAGAGGAGACCAAAATGTCTATAGGAAGACTTCTTTCCTGAGAGATAATGTGAATGACAGTTATGTGTTGCCAAGAATCAAGGAGAGAAGGATCGGACATCTCAACTGCAGTGAACTGTTGCAAGGTCCTTTGAAGCATGGGGGTGAGCATCTTCAGTGAAGCCCACTGGGCTTACAGTGGGAAAAGAACAAATAGACACAAAGCAAATTCCTTTCAGCCGCCTGGCAGTGAGAGGAAGGGGAGAGGGAGGCAGTAGAGAGAGGTTTGAACATTCTTTCATTCTTGCCATGAACACCAAGGAAGGAAGTCTGAGAGAAAGAGGTGAGTGACTGAGCCGGAGATACAGGGGACAGTGGAGGCCGACGGAGCACCAAGGCTCCTTGCCTGTTAGGACCAGGAGACATTTTCCTCACGTGTCTATGAGCTTCTTTGTTTTGGCCTTATCTGTGTTTGTTTTTTTATTATT